>NC_057349.1:4038500-4343000 GCF_016509475.1 Prionailurus bengalensis | reverse complement strand
TGCCTTCTGAAGAAGGGAAGAAACTGGAACACTTCACCAAGTTAAGGCCGAAGCGGAATAAGAAGCAGCAGCCCACCCAGGCGGCGGTAGGTGGACCTGGCCCCCCACCCCCCACCCCTCCCGACCCAGGGGGAGCGCGGGGGACGGACCCCCCGCACGACCTCCAAGCCCGTGTCTCCGCTGGGCGCTCGGCCGTTGGGGAAAAGATCATGCGGTCGAGCGCCCAGGGCCTCGGAGCGGAGTTGCCCCTGGAAGAAATCCTTAGAAAAGTCGCGGTCCCGTGCGGGAGCCCAGTGGACTCCGTCCAGCAGCCTGCGACGTCTGATGCGGACGGGGGGCAAGGAGGCGCCGAAGAACTGGTGTGTGACTGACTGGAGGGTGCCCACCCCTGCCCCCCCCCCAGCCGTGCCTGCCTCCTCCCCGCTCACCTGCCCAGCCCGGGTGGCGAAGCGGGGTTCCCCGGGGCAGCGCGGAGACCACACCCCGTGTCCCCTGCGGGACAGGGTGGGACGGTTTGTGCCGCGCGGCCTTCACGTAGCTTACCCTATGCCCCTCCCGGGCGCACGTCTCCCCTCTCCTTTCCAAGGTTGGCCCCGGGGTCTCTGTCCCCATCTCCCTTCCCCTCCGGTCCCCCGGAATCTCTGCCGTGTCCCCACCCGCCTCTGCGGCCGCCCTGTCTCCGCTGACCTAATCCCCTTCCGCCGGGTCTCAGTGGTTACTTGACAAAGAAAAGTGCATCCTTCCCGAAACCACTTCCCGTGGGCTTGGTGTCGCCACGGGCTTCCTTTTCAAACCCCCCCCCCCCATTCCGGTGACGCCTTGGAGTGTGTTTCTTGCTGCCTGGGCCGTGTGGGCAGAACCCGGGGTTACAGTCCGTGGCTGACGCTGCCCTGTCTGCTCTAGAGTCAAATAGTCACCTGCCTCCTCAATGTCAGCGTCCCAGAGCACCTCGGGCTCAGGCCGTTCAAAACTGGGCGCGTCTCTCCCTGTGAACCCGCCTTCCACTCACATCCCTGTCTGCCATGGCACATCACAGGTGACGAGTCCGGAACCCGGATATGATCCTCATGAGACCCCAGGTCCCGGTCCCAACCCAGACCTCCTCTACCTTCCTCCTTGTCATCCCTGCCTTTGCTGCTTCCCACCCAGTGTCTCAGTCCTCCAGAGCTGTAGCCTTTTCCTCATCACTTCCCCTCCCCGCCCCACACACCTCCTGGGCTGACAACCACTCATCTTTCAGATCTCTTGCCTCAGTGTGCCAGGAAGCCCTCTCGGTCTCTACGTCTGTGCTCCCATAAGGCTGTGCTTACAGGACTCCAGGGGAGGCCATTCTCACAGACTGGATGTGCACAGTGCCCCGCCTGAACAACCTGCCATGGAGGCCGTGGCTCTTCCAGTCCCTGCTGTTCATAACTGTTATAGCTGCCTTTATAGCTCTTGTCATAGTGTTTTCGAAGCACTCTCTCCTCCTTGTCTCTAAGCCTCATGTAGGAAGGCAGGTAGTTTATTACCCTTGGATTTATGCTCAGTGGTGAGTGTGGTTTCAGAATAGGGTGGAGGGTCAGCGGTACTTAGAGGATGCCGTGTGGATGACTGGAGGCGTGGATGGGTAAAGGTCACAATAATTACGTGCGCGGTCAATCATTTATTCATCCCTGCTCAGGCTTCTTGTGTTGGTTAATTTCTCATTGGAATCTGAAAAGCATGACCCGGTTTCCCAAAAAAACAAGGAAACAGCTTTAGTGCTTTGTTTTCTGATTTACTTGATTTTAACTTTTTAGTCCACTGTTACATATTCTTAGAAGAATACACTTTTACAAATCTTATTTTTATTTTTTTTAATTTCTTAAGTGCTTGTTTATCTTTGAGAGAGAGACAGAGCGTAAGTGGGGGAGGGCAGAGAGAGAGAGAGGGAGACACAGAATCCGAAACGGGCTCCACGGGCTCTGAGCTGTCAGCACGGAGCCCGACGCGGGGCTCGAACCCACGAACCGTGAGGTCATGACCTGAGCCGAAGTCCGCCGCTTAACCGACTGAGCCACCCAGGCGCCCCGAACTTTTTTTAAATGAGGCCTTTTTAGATAGGGGAAAAGATGACCTCCCCCACTCTGGATTCGAGGTGGTTACTGAATAAACGGCCCCTCTGTGGCTCTCTCCGCGTAGAGAGTCATTAGCAGCGTAACTTGTACGCAAAACGGCGGCGGAAGCGTTTCCTTGATGACGTCAGTGACCCACAGAAAGAGAATATTGTGGACGTATTTAAAAACCAAGAAGGGGAGGGAAGACGGCTGAGATAGGGTCCTCGTGGAGGGACGCACAGGCATACGCCGCGGAGGGTTTAGCTTCGGCCACGGCGGGGCCGGGCCGCGTGGGCTCGGGCTGTCCCATCCTGGGAGCCCTGCCGGGACCCGGGCTGTGTCCTGAAGCGGAGGGCTGTGGCCGTGGCTCCGAGGCCATCTGGCTTCTTCCCAGAGGTCTGGCAGGTGAGAAACTGGCGCGGCTCGCTTCCCTTTGGGCTCGCGGCGAAACTGGACGAACCTCGGATGCCACGGCGCTTGCGGTTTTCAAAGTGTCTTCCTGTGTCTCGAGGCCGCGACGTGGCCCCGTTTTCAGCTGAGGATGAGGGGCTGACGGTTTGTCTCCCTCACTAGCGTTCCGTAGCGACGGTCACTTCTGTTGCTGCTTGGTTTGCTTTTGCTCGGACCGAGGAGACTCCGTCTGTCCTAAGTCTGTTTTAACTTCCTAGCGCTTGCCCTTGACCTCGGATGCCCCTACGAACCTTCCTAAGTATCAGAATGCTCAGAACCAAGGTGTGGCTTTTCTTTTCTTTTTACTTTTAGCATTTCTGATGCCAAATGTGTGGGCTCCCCCACCCGGCATCCCCTTCCCCAACTAATTCTGTGACTCTGGACACCAACTGAGCGTCCTACAGTTCAGCTCTGGCACTACCTGGAGTTAAGCTGGACCCCACAGGTTAGGGGCTCAGGGGCACCCCCACTTGAGACACCAGTCCCAGCGTGTCATCTGTACTTCTGAGCAGCTGACTGTAAATTCTAGAGAGGGTCCCACACGCTGCTCCCCAGATTTGATAATTTGCTAGAAGAATTCAAGAAGACACTTCACTTACTACTACTGGTTGATCGTAAAGGACGCAGCTCAGGGACAGCCACATGGGTGAGATGTGTAGGCTGAGGTGAGAGAAGCCCCTCTCTGGGCAGGTCACCCATACACACACCTCCGTGTGTCCCGGGGGCTCTGCCAACCTCATCACTTGGGGGTGTTGGTGGAGGTTCCGTTAAGTAGGCTTGGGCACGATGAAATCGTTGGTCGTTGGTGACCAGCTCCGTCACCAGGCCCTCATCCCTCCCTGGGGTCAGGGATCGGGCTGGAAGTTCCAGCTGTCCTATTATGTGGCTGGTTTCTCTGACAACCAGCCCTTATCCTGAAGCTGCCTGGGGGCCCCCAAGCTTTTTATCGTCAACTCAGAAACGGTTGGAAAGGGCTTGCTCTAAGTATCAAAAGATGCCCCCATTAGCTCTGTCACTCAGGAGATGGCAAGGATTTTGGAAACTCTGTGCCAGGAACCAGGACAAAGGCCACATATGCACTCTGATAGCCCACAAGGCTAAGTTAAATGCCAACGTGTCCGTTTCTGCGGGGCCAAACTTGGATTACTGTGTCGTAACTTTGGTTCCTGTGCCAAAAATACACAAATAAATATCTACATAGATATGAAGAGTAGACAACTATTTTTAAAAAATAATAAAAATTCAATCTTCGGTCAAACTGCAGTGCTTCTAAACTACCAGACATCTTAGGAATAATTGATATAGACATTTTACCTGTACCTTTTAAGTCTTTACTGAACCTCTGTAAAAACAAACCAAAAAAAAAACCCCAATTTATTTTAATGACGAGATAAAATATACCAGTTTCTTCTTTTTTTTCATTTCATTAATGTGTATGTAAGAACACTTCAACATTACATTGTGGCTGCTTCGTCTGTAGACTTGAATCTCGGAGTGTAGTTGTGAGAGACAGACGTGAGCTGGAGCTCTGGCAGGTTCTCTCTTTCCCTGGCAATGTGTGTCTGGACATGGGATCTTTCTAAGCTTGCTTCTAAAATACCAGCACTGGGGCGCCTGGGGGGCTCGGTCAGTTCAGTGCCCAACTCTTGATTTCGGCTCAGGTCATAATCTCATCGCTCATGGGTTCGAGCCCCACATCGGGGTCTGGGCTGGCAGTGTGGAGTCTGCTTGGGATTCATATTCTCTCTCTCTTTCTCTCTCTCTCTCCCTCTCTCCCCCTCTCCCCTTCCCTGCTCACACTCAAATAAATACACATTAAAAAATAATAAAATAAAATCCTGCCCACATTATTGAGCTGTCATGAGAAAAAATGGAATAAAAGTATACAGTCCTTTATTAAATGTAAATATTGTTCCTCAGAGCTAGTATTCCCGTCTTATTAATATTAACTATCTTTACTATATTAATATTTGCTTTCCCCTTTGTCTCCTGTTCCCCTTCCCTGACGCTGTAGTGGAGGAGAAGAGAAGAATGTCCCTAGAAATGGATGCGTATCACCCTTAGCTACTCTAATTTGGTGAATTTTTTACTGATTTCATTAAGGAGCAAGCCAACTGTTTTATAAAAATTCACAGTCAAAAATTACGCCCCTAGTGGAAATGACTTTCAGAGAGTCTGCCTCGGGGCTGGGAGCTTCACGTGGGTAAACGAAGAGAGGCGGTGCCGTTTTCCAAGCCCCAGGTGTGCCCGCGTACCTGTGGAAGGGCACGACCGGTGGGAGAGGGAAGGGTAGTGGGGGTGGATATTAGGACAAGTCCCTGGTATTTTAGAATGTGCCTCTTGCTCACATCATAGTCCGACGTGCGCATGTCTGGCCAGGGGACCCCACGGAGGTCGTTCGGGGACCCAGGCTGCTTTCGTTTACGGTTCTTCCTCATCTTTGGTCCTTGGAGTCCTGTCCGCTCAGCTGGAGGATGACAGGAGGCACTCAGGTTCACGCCAGGACGTTTGATAGGCCGGTCTGACAGTGATACCGTTAGCCAGAGCTTGGCCGGGTCGCTGCCCCTCGGGAGCCTGAGAATCTGACCATGACGCCCAACGGGCCGGGGCCAGCGTGCTCGCCCGGGCTTCGTGCCCATCCACTGCCCGTTAGCTACCGCCTCTGCTGCCCTCGCCTGGCGCCCCCACAGGGGAAAAGCATCCCCTAAAGGAAAAACCGTTGAGGGGCGCCTGGGTGGCTCAGGGGTTAAGCGTCCGACTTTGGCTCAAGTCATGATCTCGCGGCGGGTGGGTCTGAGCCCCGCGTCGGGCTCGCTGCTCTCAGCACAGAGCCTGCTTCGGATCCTCTCTCTCCCTCTCTCTCTGCCCCTCCCCTGCTCTCTCGCTCACTCTCTCAAAAATAAGCGTGTTAAAAAAAATCTGCACAGCAGAATGAGACTCAGAAGCCAGGTTCTAGCTGCGCGGGCCGCTAACTAGCCGCGTCTCCACCGGGAGGAATTCTACGGACGATCTACTCCTTGTTCAAGGGAGTGGGACGCCCAGGGCAAGTAACCGGCCTGCCTGTGGTCATCCTCTGAGTTATTACCGTACATCATGCAGTGGCTTTGCTCCACCTGACACGTCAGCGTCAGCCGGCCCCGTTTCTGGCGCGGCCCCACACTGCTTAGCCCAGGGACGAAGCTAGCCAACTCTGATTAAAACCGACCAAATCCCAGTAATCCGTCCTCTCCCACGTGCTTCGAATGACGGTACCACAAGGCTGGAAGGAATTTCAATGTCGTCCCTTGTCTGGTCCCCTTCATTTATTTCCCCCATTCCTCCCCCCTACCTCCCTCTGGGAACCATCAGTGTATTCTCCGTAGTTAAGAATTGGTTTTTTGGTTTGTCTCTTTTTTTTCCTGTTTGTTGTATTCCACATACGGGTGAAGTCATATGGTATTTGTCTTTCCCTGACTGACTTATTTCACTAGCATAATACACTCGAGCTCCATCCATGTCTCTGGCAAGATTTGGCAAGATTACATTCTTTTCAATGACTGAGCAATGTTCCATACCTCATGTATACCATATCTTCTTTATACACTCATTTATAGGTGGACACTTGGGCTGCTTCCGTCATTTGGCTGCTGTGAATAAGGCTCCAGTAAACACAAGGGTGCGATAGCTTTCTGAATTAGGGTTTCCGTATTCTTTGGGTGACTACCCAGTAGTGAAATTACTGGATTAGGTGGTAATTCTTTTTTTAGTTTTTTGAGGAGCCTCCATACTGTTCTCCACAATGACTGCACCAGTTTGCATTCCCACCAGCAGCACATGAGGGTTCCTTTTTATTCACATCCTCACCAACACTCGTTGTTTCTTGTGTTTGATTTGACGGGTGTGAGGCGATACCCCATTGTGGTTTTGTTTGCGTTCCCCTGATGATGAGTGATGTTGAGCATGTAGTCATGTGTCTGTTGGCTCCCTGGATGTCTTCTCTGGAGAAGTGTCTGTTCGTGTCTTCTGGATTATTTGGGGTGTGTGTGTGTGTGTGTGTGTGTGTGTGTGTGTGTTGAGTTGTAGATGTTCTTTATATATCTTTGTCACTAACCCTATAAGGGATATGTCATTTGCAAATATTTTCTCCCATTCAGTAGGTCGTCTTTAAATTTTGTTGATTGTTTCCTTTGCTGTACAGAAGTTTTTTATTTTGATGTAGTCCCAAGAGTTTTATTTTTGCTTTTGTTTCCTTTACCTCAGAAGACATATCTAGAAAATTGTTGCTCTGGCCGATGGTCATAAAATTATTGTCTGTTCTCTCCTAGAATTTTTATGATTTCAAGCCTCACATTTAGGTCCTTAGTCCATTTCGAGTTTACTTTTGTATATGATGTGAGAAAGTGGTCCCGTTTCATTCTTTTGCATGTTGCTGTCCTGTTGTCCCGACACAATTTGTTGAAGAGACTGTCTTCTTCTCACTGCATATTCTTGCCTCCTTTGTTGAGGATTAATTGACCATATAATTGTGGGTTTATTTCTGGGCGCTCTGTTCTGTTCCATTGATCTGTGTGTCCGTTTTTGTGCCAGTACCATACTGTTTTGATTATTATACCTTTGTCGTATGTCTTGAAATCTGGGGTGGTGATACCTCGAGTTTTGTTCTTTTTCAGGAGTGCTGTGGCTATTTGGGGTCTTTTGCAATCCATACAAATTTTAGTATTCTAGTTTTTAGAAAAATGCTGTTGGTATTTCATAGGGAGTGCATTAAATCTGTAGATTGCTTTGAATAGTATGGACATCCTACATTATTTGTTTTTCCAATCCATGAGCATGGACCTTCTTTCCATTTGTGTTCACATTTTCAGTTTTTCCCTCAGTGTTCTATAGTTTTTTGAGTAAAGATGTTTCACCATCATGGTGAAGTTTATCACTAGACGTTTTATTCTTTTTGATGCATTGGTAAATGGGATTCTTTTTTCAATTTTTTAAATGTTTATTTATTTTTGAGAGAGACGGCGTGAGCAGGGGAGGGGGAGAGAGAGAGAGGGAGACACAGAATCCAAAGCAGGCTCCGGGCTCTGAGCTGTCAGCACAGAGCCCGACCTGGGGCTTGAACTCACAAACTATGAGATCATGACCTGAGCTGAAGTTGGCCACTTAGCTGACTGAGCCACCCAGGCGCCCTGGGATTGTTTTTTGTAAATTTCTCTTTCTGCTACATTATTATTAGTGTATGGAAATGCAGATTTCTGTATATGATTTGGTATCCTGCAACCTTACTGAATTCATTTATCAGTTCTAATAATTGTTTGGTGGAATCTTTAGCAATTTTTCTATGTATAGTATCATGTCTAGTGAAACCTGTATTTCTTCCTTACCAATTTGGATGCCTTTTATTTCTTTTTGTTGTCCGATTGCTGTGGCCAGGACTTTCAGTACTGTGTTGAGTAAACGTGGTGAGAGTGAGTTTTTTTAATAGCTGTGACCACCTCAGTGACTGGTATTGGTTTTACTCTCAGGCATGTCATGAGCCGTATTTCGAGCCTCAGGTGCAAGAACATCTGGGAAGATAATGTGTTTCACTTGGTCGGGTTTTGATACTGAGTAGAGGAGAGCATACAAACTGGGTAGGCTCATGTAGCCATTTCTGTGGTTATTTAATCAGTTGAGAAAGTTTCCTTCCTAGTTTGCTAAATTTGTTTTCAATGAATAGCAGTTTAATTTGATTGGCTTTTTCTTCAGTAGTTCTGGACATTGATCATTTATTTTTCTCTTTTGTTTTGCTGTCGTGGTGAATTGCACTGACCGACCTTTCTAATGTTGTATACCATTCTTAATAATCATGATACTCTTGCTTTTTTGTTTAATTCTAGTATAATTAACATACAGTGTTATATTCACTTCAGGTGTATATTCTTGCTTTGTTTTAATATACTGCTGGGCTTTGTTTACCATATTTTATTGGGATTTTTTAATCTATGTGCGTAAAGAAGAGAGATCTATAGTTTTCTTATTCTCGTCTGGACCATCCATCTGCTTTGGGTTTCAGAAGTATACCATCTTCATAAAATTAGTTCAGAAGTTCTCCTTTCCTATTCTCTGGGACAGTTTGTACACAGCAGAGATTTTCTGTTCCTCTCCTGGGGAGCCATCTGGGCCCGATGTGTTGTGTGTGCGCAGGTGATACTTCTGTGCAGAATTCCTTTCGTTGGGATTTGATGCCTTTCGTTATAGATCTAATCAGATTACCTAATTCTCCTTGAGACCATTTTGGCCATTCATATTTTTCTAGGATTTTGTCCACTTAGTCTAATCGTTCATTTAGTCGTGTATAGAATTCTCATAACTTTTTAATCTCTCCTGTGTCGTGTTTCTGTGCCCCATGTTTTTTTCATTTCTGATATATTTTCATGCTTCTCTCCTAATTTTGTGAGGCTTGCTCTTTCATTAGTCTTTTTTTGGAGAATCATCTTTTAGTTTTATTAGTCCTCTTAAGTTCATTAATTTTTGCCTTACGTTTTTATTATAGTTCCTTCATTTTACGTCTTTTGGGTCCCTTATTTCCTGATCTGACCGCTTAGCTCTCACTGCTGCCTGTTTCTTACTGCCTAATGTATGCACGTAAGATTCCAGGACTGTTCAGCTCGCTAATTAGCGCTCTGTGTGTGTGTGTGTTCAGAGTTACTAATAATACACTAATTGTCCTTCCTTCCCGCCCATCTCTCTCCGTGCGGCCTGTGGAGACATTACTAGAGGTCTGACGGCTCCTGTCAGAAGCCAGGTGCACCACCCACGGTGTCTCCCTGGCACGTTCATCTTCATAATCCTGGCGGAGGGTGGTCTGAATTGTCATTAGTGCTCATAATTACCGGCTTATCCTCTAAGCACTCACAAATGGTCCTTTTAGCCTGTATTCATCCCCCAGAGGCGCAAAATCTACCTTCTTGATTTTCCAAATACCGCCAGCAGCCATTCCGATGCCCTGTTTTGTTTGCAGAAGCCTTTCTGTGAGTACAGATGCGATCTGTTCCGACTGGCTGGGGAGGGGGCGTCTGCTCCCCTCTCCCAGTAACTACACGACGCTTTTTACTTATTTTTTTTTATTTAATTTTTTAAATGAAAAAGAAAATTTTTTTAAGTTTATTTATTTTGAGAAACAGAGGCAGGGAGGGGCAGAGAGAGAGAGGAGAAGGCGAATCCAAGCAGGCTCAGCACTGTCAGCACAGAGCCCAATGCGGGGCTCGAACTCACAGACCGTGAAGACCGTGACGTGAGCCAAAGTCAAGAGTTGGACGCTTAACCGACTGAGCCACCCAGGCGTCCCCGTGCCACACTTTTTAGTCTGAAATGTATTCTCCTTGATAGAAAGACCAAAGTCAAATGGGATTAGGAGAACTTCTGATGTCTGTATGTCCCTTTCTTTTCCTTTTGCTAGAAATTGAGCTGAAACGGCGTGTGTGTTTGACCTCGAACCGTTTTGACAAACTGTATTTCGTTTTTGCGTTCGGTTTTTGTGCCGCTCTTCGTACGAGCTGCCGACATCGCCACTTCCTATCTTAACCGATGCATTTTAAACCACATCCCCTGGAAGGTCTCCTGGTGATCCCGGACTTCCCATAACCTCTCTGCTCGCAGTGTCTTCGTGTCTAACGTGACCCGGTCAGCCTGGGGGATCACCTCTGGGGTCCACCCAGCCCTGAAAGCGCTCGTCCTGCAGGAAAGCAGGCTGCTTGTTGGGCCCCGTGGACCTCCATGACTGAAACCCATCGATGTCCTTCCTCCCTGACCCCAGAGAACTTGCTGTGCTAGCGGTGAATTCCATGTCAAAGCAGGAAGCAAGGAAAGGGCTTAGAGGAGAAATTTATGCTAGTAGAAAGTAGTTTTTTTTTTCTCAGAATGGGAAAGGGAATTTGAGAGGAAGCCTCGGAGAGGAAGCGTGGGCGCACTGGACGGAAGGCCCGTGTTAGGACCGTACGTCCTGGCCTCCTACCCTTCCCATCCATCGGTCAGGTGACCTGCGTGGGTCCCCCTCGCCCTCTGAGCCCCCTGTTTGCTGTGACTAACCAAATACTACGATAAAACTATCTTTCCTTTTCAGTGCAGAAGGTACAAATGAAAATGAAATCATACGGTGCAAGACACGTGTAAACCACGAAGCGTTGTCCAAACACAGGGAACCATTATTACTGTGGAGAGCCCCCTCTCCATTGTTTCACAAGAGGAAAAGTGCTAACCCTGAGCCAGTTCGGTGCTCCCTTCCCTTTTGTGGTAAAAGTTACCCGTGAGCTCTCTGGCCATAGCTGAATTCTACAACTCGGCTGATTGTTCGCTCTGTTAGAAGACACGGGAAAGCCTTGCTCCGATATAAAGCACCATCCCGAGGAGGAATAGAATTGTTTTTATTCACAGCGTCGTTTTGTCCCGTATCTGTTATCGCTCACGTTCAGCCGTTGGCAAACATGAGCTCAAACACACGGCTCACATTCATGACGGAGATTTCCCAGCGAGTGAAACGGATATAACTGCCCAAAGCAAGTGATCGGTTTTTTTCGTTAAACAGCTCACACAGAGGTCTTTGCAGACCTCAGCCAAGTTCCCCTAGAGGCAACTTGACACTTGCACGTCAGGATTACAGAAAGCCACTTCCCCACCACTCTGTGGCAAGACCTCCAGACCCGATAGCCCAGCCACAGGAGAATTTGCCCTTGTGCCCAAAGGAATGGGCAAGACAAGCCCTCTTTCTCAAGGGCCTACAACCGCTGGGTGTAAAATATTGACCTAATACACCATTGCAGACGCAAATCAGACGTATTGCTGAGCTCACTGTGAGATTTCCATTCAAAGACAGTTGCTAACTTGGTAAGTGATTTCCTCTCCTGAGACCCAAGCTTTGAAGCGTCTGCTGGACCCCTGACCCTGGGTTTCCCACAGCACCTCAGATGCTTGTCAGAAATTGCACGCATCGTCGTCTTCCCCAAATCTGGCCTTTTGACCTATGTTCCCTAGAATCATGCTCCCATTCACCCAGCCTAGAAACTTCGACATCATCTGAGGCAGCTCCTTTCTTGGTACTCTCGTTTCTCCAGGCCTTAATTTGCCCCTCACCTCCTCCAGATCAGACTAGACTATTACAGGAATCTCTCTTTTGTGTTCCTGAACAGATTCCCCTACTTACAGAGGTGCCAGGGGGACTCGGTCGGTTAAGGGTCCGACTTCGGCTCAGGTCGTGATCTCACGGTTCGTGGGTTCGAGCCCTGCGTCCGGCTCTGTGCTGACAGTTCAGACCTTGGAGTCTGCTTCGGGTTCTGTGTCTCCCTGTCCCCCCCTTGCGCGTTCTCACTCAGTCTCTGTCTCTCAAAAAACGAATAAATGTAAAAAAAAAAAAAAAATCAGATTCCCCTACTTACAGTCCCTGGCTTCTCCAACTTGATGCTGCTCTAGAATTATCTGAGCAAAATACAGGTTGGGCCGTGCCACGCTTCTTTGGGGTCTCTATCGCCTACGGAGTGAATTCCACACTCTTTCGTGCGAGATTCAAGGCTGTTCACCATTGGTCCTTGTATCATTAGTTGGAAAGCATTCGTTCAGCTAGAGATAACGATATGTGACTAAAGATGGCTTCAACAGTGAGAAATCCTGATTTTCTCAACAAGAAACCCAGAAGTCTCAGGATCAAGGACTGGCTCATTCAGCAGCAAAGCGCCAGCACCTGGATGTTTTCTGCCGTCTGCTCGGTCGTCCTCCACATGTTGGCTTTTGTCCTCAGGCTTGTACCCCCTCGAGCCCCAGGTGGCCGCTGCAGCTCACACATCACGTCCTCCCACGTATAACCAGGCAGAAAAAATATACTCTGTCTGCAGCAAACCGTGCTCCCGAGCTCCTGGCAGATTTCCCTTCTGTCTCACCAGCATCATATCCTACGCCATGCCTACCAGTCACAGGCGATAGAATTATGGGGTTTGGCTTCTACAAATAAGTACTCACACCTTGAAATCAGGCTTCTTCCCGCAAGAAAGCAAGGAAGCAGGGGAGGGGACCCGAGTGGCCCCTGTTCGCGTCTGCCGGGGTTTGTGCTTAGCAGCTGAACCCACCCACGCTCCGCTGGCCCCTGGCCCCTGGGGTCATCTCCAGTCAGACCCTAGCACCTGTCGCCTTTTTTCCGTGCATTCCCTTTTCCCTCAGATCACCTGCAATGCTCTCTCCGCCTGTAGGAAGCTGGGCTCTTCCCGGCCACCGCCTCTGACGCGCCCACCAGCGTCAACCCCGCACCAGGCTCTGCGGTCCTGGTGCATTCCTCACTTTTGTTGCCTCCTGCCCTCGCCACGGTTGTACACGCGATTTGCATTCCCGTAGCACGTGAGGGCTCTGCTCAGCCAGTCCTGTCCTTCCCGGGGCCCCTGTCGCGGTGCCTCGAGTGCGACGGTCATGTTTGCCGAGTGACGTTGACCGTAAATTGCCATTTCTCCCGTTTGGTCTGCAGGTCTGCGCTTCCAGCATAGTCTCCCAAGATGGGGAACAGAACGGCCTCATGGGGAGAGTGGACGAAGGTGTGGATGAATTTTTCACCAAGAAGGTGACCAAGATGGATTCCAAGTGAGTTCGGAGTCCTGTCACTAATAATACTGTTGGATTCACCTGTAAGTTCTTAAGCTGCCACTCAACTTACTGTTCCAAGGTTTGTTTGTTTGATTTATATACATTACATGGGATTTCCTCTTCGCATGGTTTGCAAAATGTGATCTCCAGACCAGCAATCCTCACTGTCAACTGGGAGCTTACTGAAAATGCAAATTCCGAAGCCACTACCCCAAACCCACGGAATCAGAAACTCTGGACATGGGACCAGGCAGTCTGTACTTTATTAAGCCCCCAGGGCACACTGAGGCATGCTTCATTTTGCGAACCATTGTGCTGTTCCAAAATAGAGCACAGAACATAGGAAGGTATCTGTTTAGGGCTTTATCACTGTCACGACCCCTTCATGGCAGGGTGGTGAACTTTGACAGCTGACATTACTTATTTCTAAAGTCTCCTTGTTCATCATTTGAGGTCCGTGGGGGGCCCCGTAGCATTGCTAAATGGCACAGCCTCAGTAGCATCAGAATGGCAACAGAAATAGCGAAGAGGCGTCAGGGGCAGCTTCCGAGATATTTCTTCATTTTCTTATTCCTGAGTCGTGTTTCCGTAAAAGACAGTTCTTCTCTGAACTTTATTAACAGTCATTTAACCTGGGACATTCTAGGCGTTCAGCATCATTTGTAGCCAGTTATTTAATCCCCGACTGAAATGCAGATCTGTCCCCAGATACGCTCTTAACACGCATTTGTGTCTGTGAAGTGTTCTCCACCTTGAGGTCTCAGATCCAGGAATGAATTGAAACCATCCTGATAAACCGAGGGTGGGCCAGCTGGGCACAGGTAGGGAAGAAGCTGGTCCCTTCTGTAGACGGACGTGCCTTATCTTGCTTCAGCAGGGTGGTGAGTTGGAAAGAAGTGAAGTTTTTAAATCCGTAACAGTATAATTTAACTGCACGTTCTAAGCTTCAGGGCCCAATTATTTGTCTTCTTGGACACTGGCCTTGAAGCCTGGCATGCTAGGAAGGGTGCCGTGCCCCCATTCTTCAAGAACCAGCTCAAATGTCACTCAGTCTTTGAAGCTGTCTCACGATGGCTCCTCTCCCACCCCCTAGATTAATTGTTCTTTCTCTCCTGCTGACCCAACGCTTTTTTTTCTAGAATTTTTCTTTTAATGTTTATTTATTTTTGACAGAGAGAGAGAGAGACAGAGCATGAGTGGGGGAGGGGCAGAGAGAGAGGGAGACACAGAATCCGATTCAGGCTCCAGGCTCTGAGCTGTCAGCACAGAGCCCGACATGGGGCCTGAACCCACGAACCGTGAGATCATGACCTGACGCTCAACCGACTGAGCCACCCAGGTTCCCCCGCCTTTTTTTTTTTTTTCTGTTAGAGCACACGTCACCCTTTGAGAGTTTCTTCGGCTTTAAATTTTTTTACAGTGTGAGGAATGGACAGATGTATTTTCAGTGTAAAAGATTCAAGTGAGACCAACATAAACAGAGCCAACTGGAAAGTCCCTTTTCATGATGTGCTTTCCAGTCTTTTTTCCCCCTAGAATGCTGCTCTCTGATAGAGTCCCAAACCCCAGTGCACACGTCTCTCACTTGAGCTCACCTACTCTCACGTTTTGAGAGCGTACTTGCTTTGTTTTGTGTTTTTAAAGATTTTATTTTTAAGTAATCTCTACACCCAATGTGGGGCTCGAACTCACAACCCCAAGATCAAGAGTTGCACACTCCACCGACAGCCAGCCGGGCGCCCCTCGAGAGTATACTTTGGCTCCAATAAACTTTCCTGCTCGTGTCACTCATCCGCTGTGTTGTGTCTGCCCTTGAATTCTTTCTCATGAGGAGAGCAGGAGCATTCGGTGACATCTTTGGGACAGGCTGGGTCACGGGTCCAGGGTCTCCCCAGTTCATCTGGCAACAAGTAGAGCCTGTCTACTGGGGGACTTCAATGTAGAGTACTCGTCTTGGGCCATTTTGCCGGATGGGAGTCTCCCTGACTATCAGAATCTTCAGGTCTTTTCTCTTGGGCTTGTTAGGAAATTGGATCTTCTGCCTGGAGGCTATGACCCTGGCCACCCCATTCTAGGAGCCAGAATGAGAGAAAGGAGCTGAGAGTATCACTGTCCCAGTATGCAGGCTTTCCTGGGATTGTATGGGAGGAAAAATAATTTTCTCTATACCCTTCTAGGTTCTTGGCTGAGATAGGCCTAGCTAGGCTGAGACCTGTAATACAAGACAGATGAAGAGAAGAAAAACAAAACGGAAGTTCAAGAACATGGGGCGCCTGTGTGGTTCAGTCATTTGAGCATTTGACTCTTGATTTCAGCTCAGGTCATGATCCCAGGGTCATGGGATCGAGATTGAGCCCTGTGTCAGACTCCCTGCCTCGCTTGGGATTCTCTTTCTCTCTCTGTGTCCCTCTCCCCCACCCCTAAAAAAAAGAAAGAATTTCAAAAACACGTATACCTCCTACCCACATGGGAGAGACCCAGAAAAACCGAGTAGCTCTCCAGAATGGCCCAAGCCGCCACGTTAAATACCATTTTCAGTTAAAGACCAAAGAAAAACGTTGGGATGGGGGCTGGGGAACGGGTTTTGGAGCTCACCAGGAAGAGGCCTGTGAACAGGGTGAGGTTGTTGTGTATACACTGAAGTCTATACCTTCTCCACTGGGAAGTTTCTAGAGATGCGGCTCTCCCCCTCTGCCTGCTCCCGAGAGGAGACACCCTGACAAAGGAGATTTCTCCCATAAGTATAAATGCTTCTTCTGAAAGGGCGACTTCTACTCAGTTTTCAGAGCCTCTGCAGCATCTGCTCTTTCTTAATCAGCCTGAAGTGATCCATGTGCCAGAGATGCAGGTCTTGGGTGCCACGGTCCGCCACCCTCTACCTGAGCCTCGTGTTCTCACGACAGCACGCATTCTTCGGCCGTCCTGCTGTCCGTCCCTCACCCTCCCCGGCAGGGAAACTTGGGCGCCAAGGGGCCCTTGTGGTCTCTGGTGTGGGGGGAGGGTCTGAGGGCTTGGCGAGTGGGCTTCTGTGTCTCTCCCTCTCCGGGGCCTCCCCTTCCTTCTGTTCCCAGAGGTGCTTGGAGCCCCGCGCAAACCCCTCCACCTCTCGTCACCCCTCTCGTTGCTCCAGAGGTCGTCTGCCCCAAGTCTCTTACGTCCCTTGTCACTCACAACTCTCTTGGCTTCCAAAGTTTGTTGGTTTTGCCTTTCCTCCCCTCTGGGGCTTTTGCCTTTTTTTTTTTTCTTTTTCTTTAAATCTTTGGCTGTGATCGCTGGAGACTCAGAGGAGCTAAAGGGGATTGGGTCTGCCAGCTGTAAGCGAAAGGCGGCAGTGAGACCTCCCCCTTGGCCCATCTCACTCACTCTTTTCCCATCCAGTCCCCCGGTGCTGAATGTTCTCTTGGTTACAACTCTCTCCCAAAGCTCACGGTCTCTGTTACCTCTTTCGGTGGTATTCCATTTAAGCGAGGACCCGCATCTTTGGGTGGAGCACTGAGGGTGGGATCTCAGGTGTGAGATCTAGTGATTGTGCAAGGATTTCAGGTGCTTCTGGGGGGAATCTTGCCCTTTCTGGCACCAAATTAAATAAGGCTGTTGCCCACCTCAGTCTTTGAGGAGCCAGCTTCTGAAAGTTCTTACAAGTAGAATAAATAGGCAAGTGAGCAGAGCATTTAAATACAGAAACACCTAGGGGCGCCTGGGTGGCTCAGCCCATTGAGCATCCGACTTTGGCTCAGGTCATGATCTCACGGTTCATGAGTTCAAGCCCCGCGTCGGGCTCTGTGCTGACAGCTCAGAGCCTGGAACCTGCTTCAGATTGTGTCTCCCTCTCTCTCTGCCCCTCCCCTGCTCGTGCTGGAACACCTCATTCTGCTAATAGTCCCACCACCTACACCTTCTTCTTTGGTGGAACCTCAGTCCCCCACCCTGTGACCAAGATGACAACATTCCACACTTCTGTTTACCAAGTGCAGTGACTCAAATGAAAATTTTGAAATGCTTCGTGATGGTCGCCCTATAGGCCGCAAGCTCCATATTTGTGTCTTGACGGATTCTTGCTAGAACTGTAATTACAGCAGAACCCACAGGATCTGTTCTTTTGAATCGCAGGCGATCGGCAAGAGGCTCCGAGTCCCATGAGCTTGGCGAAGGAGGAGACGAAAAGAAAAAGCGAGATTCTCGGAAAAGCGGCTTTCTCAATTTAATCAAATCCCGGTCCAAAACGGAGCGGCCCCCGACGGTCCTGATGACGGACGAGCCCTCGTCGCCCAAAGGGGCCATCCGGAGTCCGGCCTCGGACACGCCCAGGAAGGACGCGAAGCCAGCGGAGCACAATGGCAGTTCTGAGCGGCTGGAGGAGATGAAAACACCCGACCCCGTCGAGGAAAGTCCAGGGGAAGACGTGGGGAAGGCGGACCGGAGTGACAGCAAGGGCAGCCCACAGGCCGGGCGGAGGTACGGGGTGCAGGTGATGGGCAGCGGTCTGCTGGCGGAGATGAAGGCCAAACAGGAGAGGAGAGCCGCCTGGGCGCAGAAGGTGAGGGCGCGTTCCTTCCGCGGGGGCGTCTCCGGGGTGGTGCCCCACTCGGCGTTTATGGGCGAGGGGGGTGCAGAACCAGCCTGTCCGGTTGCATACAGATCCCAGAACAAAAGGCTTTTTCCAAAAGAGCACAGGGCGCCGAGGCATGGCCGTGCTCCCCTCGGGGACAGGGGCCGTCTCTCCTGAGGCCACAGTGCTTGGAGGGAAGTCCTTGGCCGAGAGTCTGCGGCCTTTCCTCCCCCTGCCGAGGTGCTTCCTGTGCAAGTCAGAAGCATGGACCCCTGTTCCGGGAAAATGCTCAAATCTGGGGAGGAGACGGAGTCTGTTGAGTCCAGGCAGAGACCCCAGGGTGACCAGAGTAGAACTGACAGAAGCAGATAAAAAGACTGAAACCGGGGGTGGTGCCTGACTGGCTCAGTCGTCCAAACGTGCAACTCCTGATCTCAGGGTTGTGAGTTCAAGCCCCATGTCAGGTGTAGAGACCACTTAAAAATAAAAAAAGCATCTAGGGCACTTGGGTGGCTGTCAGTTAAGTGTTCAACTTCAGCCTAGGTCATGATCTCGCCAGTCCCGAGTTAGAGACCCCCGTCGGGCTCTGTGCTGACGGCCCGGAGCCCGGAGCCTGCTTTGGATTCTGTGTCTCCCTCTTTCTCTGCCCCTCCCCAACTCACACTGTGTTTCTTTCTCTCAAAAATAAATACGAAAAAAAAAAAAGTTTTAAATACTGAAACCAGATTCTAATTATATAAAGGTAGATCTGCTTTTCAGTTTTTTTCATAATTCGTTCCCTTTTCCAAGCCTAAAATTCCCCGCTGTACTCCAGATTTGCAAGCCAGAAGAAAAGAAAGGCAAGGTATTCTGTTAGTTTTGATTGGGTACTTGACCATTGAGATATGTTGTCGTTTGCTCTGGAGAAAAACTTGATCGTTTAAAAATGGCCAGGACCCCCCAAACTCTGGCTCAGAGCATCATTTACTCTTCGAACGTCTTTTAAAATATACATTGTGGGTTTTTCTCTTCCCCTCTTCTCTCTCTTTTCTCCTGCAGCTACTGGAAAGATTGCAGGTTTATTGTGGTCACGGAGACGCACATGCCCACGTGAACCCGGGTTCTGGGTTTTGTGCGTTATCCCGAGCTCTTTCTTTGATGTGACTGGGTTTCCCCAAGAAAGGAAAATCGCACATCCATTTTCCTTGAAGTGTCAGAATGAAACAGTTCGCCCCAACGAACCATTGAGTTTTAGAAAGTTCTTCCAACTGTATTATATACCAGAGTGCGGAGGCTGTTTTATATTACTTAACTGATTTTTTGTTTTCATTAAATCCTGCATCGCACGGGATCTTACACCTGTTCACCATAGCCCTCCACCGGCACTGTGGTTATCCCGCGGTTTCCTAGTGATGGATCTCTCCCACCTCGCTCACTGCCCCTTACAGAAGGTGGAGAGGGCTGCAGAGGGGACCATGTAACTGCATTCTGCTAATTCAGCAAGGCAGGCACTAGTCAGAATTCTGTGACCGCATCTTTGGCAAGTCAGACGCCCAAGGAAGTGTTTAAATTGCAATCTGTTTCATAGAATTTCCTTACAACGATGAACATGCTGTTTTCACTAACGAGCTGTTTATTTTATCACTGTTTTTCATTGATGAACAGCTGCTTTTTGGTAGAAAGATGGGGAGATGCTAGAGGGTTTTTTCCATGTGCTTTGGATTTGATGCATAAATTGACTCAGAGCGACAAAATTCCTATGGTTTTAGAAGTCTTAGTTGTTGGAGGCTTATAGTAATGACCTCGTAGCGCCATCTAGTGTCTTTTTAAACACCACCAATAATAGAAATCCTTCATACAGTGGACCCCAGAGATATCGAGGGTTCGGTTCCGGACCGACACGATGAAGCGAATATCGCAGTAAAGCGAGTCAAGTGAGGTTTTGGGTTTCCCAGTACATAGAAGGTTATGTTTACGCGATACTGTAGGCTATGCGGCGTGTACTAGAGTTATGTCTAAAATCACAACGGACACGTCTTCATTTTAAAATAGTCTATTGATAAAACATGCCGACCGTCATCCGAGCTCGCTGGTGCGGGGTCTTGCCTCCAGGCTGAGGGCTGCTGGCGGATCAGGGTGGCGATTTCTTAAAATAGGACAACAGTCAGGTTTGCCACATCGATGGACTCTCCCTTTCACAAATGATCCGTCTGTAGCAGGCGATGCTGTTTGATAGCATCTTACCCGCAGTACAACTGCTTTCAAATTGAAGTAAGCCCTCTCGAACCCGGCCGCTGCTTTAGCGACCCAGTCGATGTCCTATTCTAAACCCTTTGTTGTCACTTGAACAGTCCTGACCGCACGTTCACTGGGAGTAGATTCCAGCTCAGCAAACCACTTCCTTTGCTCCTCCATCAGGAGCAACACCTGTGTCTGTTTGATCACGAGACGGCAGCCGTTCAGTCCCGTCTTCAGGCGCCACCTCTAACTCCACAGCTCTCTAGCTCTTTCCACCACACCCGCACTGACCTCCCCCGCTTGGGTCATGATGGGCCCTCAGAGTCGTCCCTGAGGGTTGGAATCCACTGCTTCCAGAGTCCCGTTCGCGTTGATGTTTCGACCTCTTCCCGTGAATCAGGCGTGAAAGTTGAAATCACGCCTTGATCCGTGGGCTACAGAGAATGGGTGTTGTGTCGGCAGGCATGAAAACAGCGTCTCCACCAGGGCTCTTGGGTGACCAGGCTCATTGTCAATGAGCAGTGCCATTTGGAAAGCAATCTTTTTTTCCTGAGCAGAAGGTCTCAACAGGGGACCTAAAGTGTTCAGGAAACCACGTCATAAACAGATGCACCGTCATCCCGTCTCTGTTGTTCATTTCTAGAGCACAGGCAGAGTAGGGCCAGCCTCAATCTTACGGCCTTAGGATTTTTGGAATGGTAACATTGGCGTCAACTTCAAGTCAGCAGCCGCACTGGCCCCTGACAAGAGTCAGCCTGTCCTTTGAAGCTTTGAAGCCGGACATGGACGTCTCCTCTCTGGCCACAGAAGTCCCACATGGCAGCATCTTCCAGAAGAAGGCTGTTGGTCTACACCAATCATCTGTTTTCTGGTGTAACCGCCTTCACTAACTCTCTTAGCTGGATCTTCTGGAGAACTCGCTGCAGCTCCCACTTCGGCACGTGCTGCTTCATTCTGCACTTTTCTGTTGTGGAGACGGCTCCTTCGACCTCATGATCCGACCGTGATTGGCTTCAGACTTTGCTTCTGCAGCTGCCTCATCCCTCTCAGCCTTTATAGAACTGAAGAGAGTCAGGGGCTTGCCTTGGATGAGGCTTTGGCTTAAGGGAATGTTGGGGCTGGTTTGATCTTCTATGCTGACCACTCAAACCCTCTCCTTATCAGCAATAAGGCTGTTTGGCTTATCATTCGTGTGTTCATTGGAGTTAACATTTTTTTTCAAGTTTACTTATTTATTTTGAGAAAGCAGAGGAAGGGGCAGAGAGAGAATCCCAAGCAGACTCTCTGCTGTTAGTACCGAACCCAATGCAGGGCTCGAACCCACGAACCATTGAGATCATGACCTGAGCCGAAACCAAGAGTCAGACGCTTAACTCCCTGAGCTCCCAGGCACCCCTGGGGTTACATTTTTCACTTCTTTGCATTCACAGCTTGGCAGCTGCTTGGCACAAGAGGCCTAGCTTTCGGCCTGCCCTGGCTCTCAACATGCCTTTCTCGCTGAGCTTAATCACGTCTAGCTTTCGATTTAAAGTGAGATGCCCCACTCTTCCTCCCCTTGAACACTTAGAGGCTGTCATAGGACTATCGAGTGGCCTGATTTCAATATCGTTGTGTCTCGGGGACTAAGGAGACCTGAGGAACGGGGGAGAGACGGGGGGACGGCCAGTTGGTGGAACAGTCAGAACACGTACATTTATCAGTTCGCTGCCTTACGTGGACGCAGCTCATGGCACCGCAGACAGTTACAAGAGTGGTATCACTGAGCACACGTCGCCATGGCAAATATAACAATAACGGAAGAGTTTGACATATCGTAAAAAAAAAAATGCGGCACAGGGACACGAAGTGAGCAAGTGCTGTTGGAACAGCGGTGCCGATAGCCTTGTACCGTGCGGTGATACCGCAAACCTTAAGTCTGTAAAAACCGGAACAGTATCTGCAAAGTGCAATAAGATGAGGTATGGCTCTACTTACAGTTCAAACCAGTCAGGGGTGTTCTATCAGAATAATAATAAAAAAGTGTTTCAAAAATTAGTGTAAGAAGATTCTCCCCTAAAATTCCATGACTGTATGCTTGAGGAAGTCAGCAGCATAAACACCAGTGGTCAATAGACGGTTGATAAAAAAGAAAAAAAGTACGGTGTCCTCACTCTTCTCTTGAATAAGTTTCTTGACACTGTTCACATTGAATGCACGTATTTAAAGAAAAAGAACATGAAAATGAGGACAGCGCACTTCTCATTCATTAGCAAAGCAGAGTACCAAGTGGTGTCTGCTTAGAGGCCATGCGCTTTCTCCTGGGGCCGCCTGGTCAGCTGTCTGCTCTGTATTTCCTCCTTGTTCCATGCAGTAATTTTTGACATGTGTTGACTAGCTGGGAACGCCGGGAAGGAAACAGTAAGAGCCACCCCTAGGATTATATTTTATCTTTTTCATTTTTTTAATGTTTACTTTTGAGAGAGAGAGAGAAGAGAGACAGAAAGAGCATGAACAGGGGAGGGGCAGAGAGAGAAGGAGACACAGAATCCGAAGCAGGCTCCAGGCACCGAGCTGTCAGCACAGAGCCCGACACGGGTTCGAACTCACGAACCACGAGATCATGACCCGAGCCGAAATGGGACACTTAACCGACTGAGCCACCCTGGCACACCCCCTAGAATTATATTTTAACTGCAGGTACGCAGGGTGCTGGGCACTCATGGCCTGAGAGGCGGTGTCTCCTTCAATGTGTCCTCCGTCCTGGCCACTTTAAATAGCCCACCTTCTTATTTTTGAGCCCAGACAGACGTGCCTTCCAGAGGCTATAAGATGCGAGGAGAGGCGCTAGGTTTTTGGGACTGGTTAAGCCCCGCCTCCTGACCTCTCCGTTCAAAGGTTCGGGCGCCCTTGCTCATCCAGGCGGGGGACTTCTCGGCTAGTCTTCACCTTGCAGACGCGTCCAGGGCTCTCCTGCAGCCCTGGCACGGGGCTTCCTGTGCTCAGGATCACTTTTGCGTAGAGGTGCCAAACCGTATGCCCGTTCTAGCCATGGGACTTGTGTGCACGCTGCTTCTCCGACACCAGCCTCCGCTAGGGGAACATCCGTGGTCTTGCTGAGAAAGTGCTCGGCACCAGTTGCCGCCCTGGGAGCCACGCTCCTGGCGAGTGTATGGCTGCAGCCAAGCGGTCAGTGAGTCAGGTCTCACCCGTGTGTCAAATAATCTCTCCCATGTGATCAGAAATACCGGAAAGCAAGGAACTTCCGGCAGACACCTCTCCAGGCTTGTCGGTCACGTGAGTGGAGCAGGAAGGGGCAGGCCAAGGTCAGGCCGCCCTGAGAATCCTCAGCCCCTTACCCCGCCCTCCCCCCTTCCACCCGCCCACCTTATTTGTGTTTTTAGACAGGAGATGCAGATTATCGTTGTCAGTAGGATTCTTGGTAGCAAACACTAGACTTTTCTTTACATGGGACTTTTTGTGTCTAAATGCCTCGGTCTCAGGGGGACTTTCTGTACCACACGAGGCTGATTCCCAGCCTCACAAGTCACAGCTCCGGCTGAGACAACCTTCCCCACCTTTGCCGTCACAAACCCCTTTGCCTGAAGTTCTTGGGTTTTTTTAAATTAATTCCGGCCTGTCCCTCCGCTGCCTCCTGAACCATCGGTCTGTGTCCCTGTGGTTCTGGCTCCGTGACAAGGAAGACCCTGCCCGTGTTGGGCCCCTTTTCACCTGTTTTGTACGTCAGAGTGAAAAGGTTTCCGCTGCTTTTAACACTTGATTGTTGGAACCCAGCTTGGAGAGGGTCCTGTCAGCTTACAGAGTGTCCGTGCCCCATTGCTGGGAGCATCGGGCTGCAGAGAACACGTAGGTGTTCCACAAAAAACCCACAGGAAACAGGAGACATCAGCAAGCCCACTGGCTTCCCCGGAACCCACGCACCTGTCACCCGTGGGAACTGGCCACACTTGGGACCCCGGAGGCCTGACTGCAAACCCAGAAAAACAACTTACTCCTCAGAACCGTGTCCCAGGAGGAGGCCCTCAGGGCAACAGGCTGGACACGGTCGGTGTGACAGTGTAAAGGGGCCGCTACTTGTTGTCGTTTATTATCTGCTTTGTTCTTTTTCTTACATTTTAAACAAAAATGCACTTTTGGGGGGCCGTGTGCTTGACTTTTCTAGAAGCTTGGGAATGATGCAGCGTCTCAGGATTCTTCCGGCCTGGGCAGCACAGAGCGGTTGGATGCAGGTGGGGCAGGTAAGTCCGGCGATTGCCGTCACCCCGTCGGGAAAGGCGCTCAGCTTCCGGTTCCAGGAGCCTCCCGTCATTCGCAGGAGAAAAATAAAAACGGGGCGTGAGACTAGGTTTCTGCGTCACGGTTCTCAGCTGGCACCGAAAGACATTTCCTCACCTGCCGCAGGTCAGCCCGGGGCATGTCCCCACCCCTGCAGCCACGCGCCTGGACAGCGCACCTTTTCCAGTTTCCCAAAGGGAGGAGATTTCTTTGAGAGCAACTCCCCAGCTGTGGGCGTTGGAGGGGCGGGGGAGGCGGGACAGGGCTGACGTTAGAAAGAAGCCATACACGGTAGGTGGAAGGTGGCCCATTTGGTTGACACGAGGGAGTGTTCTTTCCTTTCTGCACCGATATCGTTGGCAGGTGTAGCCAAATCATACGGCACCTCTGGTGGAAACGGAGAGTAACTTACAAATTGCGTGTCAGAAACCTCACTTTGCTGTTTGAGATTCCTGGGCTGAGCCCCAGAATCTTTATGCCGTGAGAGCAGGAATGTAGCTCGTTATTTAACCAGCTTGTTTCCGCCTGTGGTCTAGACGCTTCAGGCAGCAACAGGGCAGGGGTGCGAGATGAGGTGACATCGTCACGGTTCTCGCTAAATGCGAGGTGATGGATGTCGCGCAGCCCTCGTCACTGAGGGCTTGCAGCCAGACCCCTACCTGCTGATGCTTGTCCAGAACCGAGGCACCTACAGGCGGTCATACCTGTACCTTCCTCGTGCCAGACCTGAGAAAGATCTAGCGCACTGAGCACCGCGTCCCCTCTGGACGTTAGTAGGGACGTGGACACGCTTGAACTTAGGCTTGCATCTGGGGGGTGGTCAGGAGTGTTGGGAAGGGTACCACCAAGTACGCTGCTTTCCCGCAAACGTTGTCGTCTTCCGCCAGCGTGAGTGGACTCGAAGAGCATGTAGAACAACATGTTCTGTTCCGAAATACCTGCGAGGAGACATGAGCAGAAGTGGGCGTGGCAGTCGAGAGCAGGACCCCTCCTCGCTCCCAGTGATCAGTTTCTTCCGCCTCTGATTTTGCTCGTAAAGCGTGCTCTCTGTACCTGTTTTTATTTTAGTGCCTAAGCCGCACCCGGGTGTTCCGGAGAACCGCTTCGGTCTGGGAACACCAGAAAAGAACGCCAAAGCGGAGCCCAAAGTGGACGCGGGTTCCAGGCCCCGGAGCTCATCCAACACGCCCGCCAGCCCGAAGCCCCTGCCGCAGGCCCCCAAACCCAGCCTGGCGGCACGCCCCACCATCCCGCAGAAACCAAGAGCCGCCTCGCGGCCTGGTAAGGGTCTTACGGGGCAGCGAGGGGCCCCGTGCCCGGCTGGCCTCCGGAGGGTGCTGGATCGGGACTCACAGGTGGTTCCCGGGGCTACTGGCGAATGCGGGCACAGGGGGTCCGCGGGAGGGGCTTCAAAAGGGGCAAAGGCTGAAGAGTTTCTGAGACTGTCCCTGCATACGGGTGGCAGGTGGGAGGGCCATGGGAGGAAACAGTCTTGTGTTGACCCAGTCGCTTGATTGAGCTTTCTGAGATCCGTCTCCGGGGTCTACACAAATAAGGAAGCGTAGGGTCCTCTCCTTTCGCCCCAGATTCTGTGAAATATTGAGGGTTGAGAACAGGGCTTGGCAAACCAGGGGCCTGTTTTTGTAAATACAGTGTCACCGGCACACAGCCGTGCCGTTTGTATTAGCTTTTGCGCTAAGGTGGCACAGTTGAGTAGTTGTGACAGAGGCCGTTGGCCTGCAGACCCTGAAACACTTAGGTTTGGCCTTTACAGAGAAAGCTTGCTGGCTCCCGGTTTAGAAAACCTAAGGATAGAAGAAGCTTAAAAATCTTAGAAATGGATGGGCCTCTGCCTTATTCTCTCCTGCATTAGTTCTTCCCTGTACGGTTTTTTTTTTTTTTCTTGTTTTTCTCCAACAGTCTATTTAAAAAAAATTTTAAACATTTGCAAAAATAGAATGGATAATATATTGAACCCCGTATCGCATCTTCACTTTTTTCCCCCATAATGATTAGGCAAATAAGGTAGAGATATACAGTCAGATTATGCCCATCATCATCACGGCTAATGCTTTTGTAAAAAATGTTTATTTTTTATTTTGAGAGAGAGAGAGAGAGAATCCCAAGCAGGCTCCGCACTGTCAGCGCAGAGCCCAATGGAGGGCTTGAACTCGCGAACCGTGAGATCGTGACCTGAGCTGAAATCACGAGTCAGCCGCTTCACCGGCCGAGCCGCCCGGGCGCCCCATCTCTGCTAATCTTAACTCTGTGCCAGGCCGCGTGCTAAGTGCTTTATGTGGATAAACTCCTAATGTCCTCACCACAGCTCCGTTCCACAGATGTGGAGTGTGAGGCCCAGGGACACTCAAGTTTGGCATGCCGCACGGCTGGTGAGCGGCAGCCGGATCCTAGGACCCCCAGCTGTAGGGGTGACCACTCCCACGGGCGTGCACGCTAGAAAGTAAGACGCACGCCTCATCGTAGTCCTTCGCCAACACGCAGAGGATTGGGTAGAATGAGAAAAGATAAGGTCGCAGACGTCCAAACTCATTCTGCTTGTGGGTCTTTCCCGTTTTCCCTCAAACATGCCTCTCATTCACCAAGCGGCCAGCTGGTTAATGCCCTCCGGTCTTCACAGCCCATTGGTCCCTCAAGAAACCCGGTGCACAGTCTCCAAAGAGCAGCCACGGAGAGACACCCTGCGGTCACCCCCCAGCAGCCGCCCCTTGAAGCAGATCACTTAGGACTGCCTAATTCTGCTCAAACCTCTTTGCAGACCAAAGTTATGATAGGGAACAAAAAATTTCTTGGTGCAACACAAAATACCTTCATGATAGAGTGGGGAGAGGGAAGGCATAAAATAATAATAAAACGTCAGCAAAGTGTATCCCTCGTCTGCGGTAAAGAAACAGTTCTAAAACGAACCTGATCTCGTTTGTACTTTAGCTCCCCAGCGGCCAATTCCAAATGCAAAACCAGCCGGATTCCCAATACTCTGTTGCAAGGAGCTTCTGTTTTCTATTTGTTAAATATGTCCGTTCATTTCTCAGCACTTAGTCTGTCGAGAATTATGTTAACACACTCGTTTGTTTTCGTCGCGCTTGAGAATTCAGGCATTTTCAAATACGCCACCTCCTTTCCCTTCCTCGGCTCTGAGAGACCGCCCCAAGCAGGGAGAGGTCTTCCGCGGTGTTAGGTGACAGCCTGTGTGTATAGTGACGCAGGGAGGGGAGTTGAATTGGAAGGCGAAGGCTGAAGAGAACCCTCTGTACACACACGCACACGCGCGTGCACGCACACCTACACACACCAAGCTCAAATAACCTTGCAGGCAATAGGGCGGAGAAAAGGGCGCAGTTCAGTAAATCCTTTCAGAGAGAGTGAAGTAAGTAGCCTTTAGAATTAAGAGACTAGAGTTCTAACCCTAGAAGTTTTGTCATTTTCCCTCAGCGGGTCATTTAATCTCTTCATTTGTACAGTGGTCACCAAAGTCCTTCTGGTTCTAAAAGCCCATTGAGGGGCGCCTGGGTGGCTCAGTCGGTTGAGCGTCCGACTTCGGCTCAGGTCATGATCTCACGGTCTGTGAGTTCGGTCCCGCATCGGGCTCTGTGCTGATGGCTCAGAGCCTGGAGCCTGCTTCCGATTCTGTGTCTCCCTCTCTCTCTGCCCCTTCCCTGCTCATGCTCTTTCTCTGTCTCAAAAATAAATAAAAACATTAAGAAAAAAAAATTTTTTTAAATAAAAAAAATAAAAGCCCATTGATTCCAAGTTATTCTTAGTGGTCTCAGTATGTGTATATAGGTACGTGTGCCCGTGTTCCTACGTGTCCACGTGTGTACGTGTGACGTGACCACTGTACTGGACAACAGGTAAAGGCAGTGGGTTATAAATATCACGTATTTTAAGAAAATCAGACAGCCTCTGTGTCTGAGGCAAAGGAACATTGACTTACTGGCAGCGTCCTTTTCAGATATCAGCTCACTGAAATTCCGTGTCAGCGACATAAGTTCACATCTGTCTGTGAGTTTTAGAGATTGTAACCTTTTATAAATTTCAGTTATTTTTCTCCCTACTGTACATAGCTGTTACTTGCAGAGACATGACACTCCGTCTTGGCCAGAAAACTTCTAGGATACTTTTTAAAAGTGATTGGCCGTTCATATTTCAAGATTAACCTGGCTTATGTTTTAGGAACCCAGCTTGTGCAACTGCTTGACTCATGCGTTTGTGTCTCCCTAGAGGACATCCCGGACTCCCCATCCAGCCCTGGCTCGTCGAAAATTGCTCTTCTCCCACCTGTCCTGAAAAAAGTTCCTTCGGACAAGGAGAGAGATGGGCAGATTAGCCCCCAGCCCAGTCCCAGGACACTTTCCCAGGAAGGTAAGAAATGTTTTCTGTTAGCTTTCTCCAAGGAGAGTCCTTTCAAGAGAAGGGAATTAACCCTGGTCTTGACGAGTATCCTAGAGTTTAAATCAGCATTCCTTGGACTAAACTTTTGGGACCAGAGCAGTTTCCTAGTTCAGAAGCTTGATTCAACCTTATCGATGACATTGGATCTTCACAGAGGACCGTATACACAGAATGAAAGCGTAGCAGACATCCCAACCCAAGGTTTACCTTCTTTGTAATCACTAGGCGCTCCTGAACTGGCTCCCAGCAGGTGCGGAGTGCCTTAAATATTTTGTGACTCATTGGGTGCCGCTTACAGGCTTCTAGGTCTCATTATTTCCCAGAACTCTTCCCCTGGTTGTGAATTACTATCACTGTGCTTCATAAGCGGCCCCCGCAGCCTGGGGGTGGGGGGGGGGGGAGACTCATAGCTCATTACACTCGCTTAGTCATGAAGTCAGACATGCCTTATTCCCCAGGCACCTGCCTGGACACTTTCAGGGCATCATTGGGCCAGCTTTGCTCCTCTTAATCTGCTGGGAGCAGAGCAAGATAATCCTGGGACGTGGGTGCCCATCTCCCAGAATCAGATCAAAAGTTATGAGTGGGGGGTGGCCTCAGCACCCCTGCATTTCTGTCACCCACCTCCCACGCTCTGTTAAAAACACTGTTGACTTTTGGGTTCTACCCTCCATAAAGTATAATTGCCATCTCTAAGCCCCACTGATGAAGAAATTCCAGAGCCCCACGAGTCATTACCCATGACCAGATGGCCCTCATTATGGTTTGAGGCTGCCTTTGTTTTATTTTAGATGTTTGATGCTTTTAGAATTCCTTGACCTTTCTGGCTTTGACATCTTCCTCCACTGGCCTGTTTTATTAATGGAAGTCTTGTGTTGAAGTTAATGGAGAGTACTTCTGACTACTATCTTTGTGACTTAGGAGAATAATAAAAATAAATGATTAGCAACAAAAAAATAACACTGGCTGCTTTCTCCTCTCCATCCTGCAGATTCACTTGGTGGGTCCAAGCTTCCCTCACCTATTAGCTATAAATAAAAGGAGGTAGGGATTTGACCAAAGCTGATAAACCACTCATGTCAAACTGGGTAGCCAAAGCCATGAAAGATAGCGCCTACGGTTACTTTACACGGAATGAGTAAATAGAGGGTCTGGCGTTAGAGCCACAGCCTTCGCGAGTCTTGGTGTCGAAAAAGGAACCTCCGAGTCAGACCGACTTGAGCCAGCCCCTCCCCCACTCTGCCTTCATGTCCCCTTCTTTCTGCAACTGCTTTGTGTCTTTACTTACAAGGAGGTTTTGAAGATTGCTTAACGTTTATGAAAAGCGATGTTTTCTAGATGCCTATCTGATTACAAACAAGGGCTCGAGTAACCCACCAGCCCCCTGAGTACGAAGGGGTGCCACGGAGGGTGAAGAGTGGAAGCCACTGGCATACCCTTAGCTGCTTTGGAAAAGTCCCGTGTTCTTTCCTGAGAAACTAAGTTGCTCCTCAGACATTTCCGAGCTCTGGGGTAGATGTGTGACTCCTTTCCTCGTTCCCCCTTGAGAGCAAACACCATGGATGATGATTCGTGCCCCCACCTTTCTAGGTGGGGACTGTAGAGCTTGCCCCTGGGATCCACAATAAGTTAAGCACAGAGATCATCCTGGTGGTGTCACTTGGTATTGAAATGGAGTTGAAATATACATGCCGTCTGAGAACAGCCTGTAAATGTCCAAGGTGCTAAGACTCTGACTTCCGTTTATTAGCTCATCGGCAGCGCCGGCCCGGGGATGGCAGCCACTTGTGAGCCCTGTCTTTTTCTTTAGAAAACGTTCCTGATGCGCTCCTTCCTATTTTCTTGTACGTTATTCATGCTGGTTACTTCATTTCCTTGTTCTGTGCCTCCCTTTGGACTAGCGTGCCCAACTCATTTCTGAAACAGGTAAATGGCTCTGATTCTTCTGGATTATTCCATAGTGAATGTGATCTTCGTTAATCCATCCTGGAATCCAAGTGATACCGCGGGGGCCTTTTGTTAGCACCTTTTTGGGGGCAGACTCGGAGCTCACCTCATTTTGCACCACATTTCCATAATGTTGGCTGTTGAATTCTGTAGATGATGGTGTGTGCGGGACCAATGCTGTGGGTTCCCGAAAGCCTAAGTGGGGCGGGTTCTCGGATATTTAATTCTTAACAGTCTTTAATATTAATGTCGACACATCGATGTCTTTGCTAATGTAAAGGGTAAAATGAATCCCTTTTCCTCAGTAGTGCAAAGAGGAGATTATTACAAAAGACATTCAGATCATGACACTGGCAAGCCTTCCAGTGGAGGGAAAAGATCTTCAAAACTGTACTCCACGATTGCAGAAGAGGAGGTGAAGGCAGTTGGGCACAGGAAGTCACAGCCAACAAATGGTCAGAGCCTTCGCTTATCATCCCTTCACTGACCCAAAGCTTATGAATTGGCACTAACAAAAACAAACTTTAATCGAGTAACTTCTATCCCGGGACTGGCTCGGGGATTATTCCTACAACCCATGTTGGTTTTCTAAATGGCAACAGGATGGTCCTTCCCTTTGGGGCAAAAAGTATCGACTTCAAAATCTAAACTTTCAAACTCGACCAAAGAGGATCGAATTACTCTGGAGCGGGGTGATTTGTCCTCTCCAGTTTTCGTGATCATGTGGGTTTACATGTGGGTCATGCCTCCCGTTCTCTCGGTCTCGCTATACTCTTCTGTTCGACTGTAATTGGGATTGGGGAAGAAATTCTTAGAGCACGGTTTCTGCCTTTAGAAGGTATTGGCCTAACACCTTACCTGACGCTGTTTTAGGAAAGGATCAGTGAAATGCCCGCGACCTTTCATTGGACTTTTTATGACCCTTCAGTGAGAAAGGAAAAGTACCAGTTAAGGGTCTCAACCTCTAAGGACAGTTGATTCTATTTTACGGCCGTGGCTTTTTGCCATCTGCCTTCCATGAGACACGGTGGTGAGTTCTGTCGCGTTCTGCTCAGGTGAAGACAGTCCCAGGAGACAAAAAAGGCTTTGTCAATTTCAAACTGTTAATTTCAAATTGGCTTTGAACTCCAGTGGGAAATGTTAGAGCAAGCCTCGCTGATTCAGAGAGGAAATGTCTTTCCTGTGACTCCGCACTTCTGATCTTGCTGGTTAATAACTTTCTTTATAAATCTGACTTGAAAATCTTTGAAAGGAAGTCTTAGTATCATAAAAGGAAAAAAAAAAGAGGTAGAATATTCTGATATGTGAGATGGCTTTAAAGTCCTTTTTCCCTTGAAACAGGGCACTTTTCTTCCGGTAAACCTCTGTCGGGGGTTGACACATGAGTGTATTTAGGCTCCCAAAGATGAAGTATGTGGCCCAGAATTCTAGCTGCGACCCCGTGCCCGTCACGGCCTTCTGAGAAAGCGCCCCACACAGCAAGTTAATGGAAGTGACCCGATTATAGGAATAACTTCTCTTTCTTGCAAAAGGATAAAGCATTCTGAAACTTCCGCACCTTGTTACGGATAACACACCTCCTACGAGACCCACCTTATGGCTTCACAACCGGCTGCATTACGGCGCGTCCGGTGGGAACTGTTGTCTTTGAGGACTTTCCCGGACAGAGGTTTATAAACCAAAACATCAGCCAGAAGGCATCTGCTGTCTCCCTCGGGCAACATTTGGGGCCAGCTTTCTTGGCCGGTACCATTGGATGAGTTGTGCACTCCGACCTGCCTGGCGATCTGGCCCCACCCCCCTCCCACCTTGCTAGCTAACGGGGTGGAGCTGGTGGGGTTAAGGACACGCCCCACAGCACAGAGTGAAGTCTATAGATCACAGATGAACATTCTGGTTGGGCCGGGTAGCGCCTGCCCGAGAAAAAACAACTGACTTGGCCCTTCACTTTTTTAAAGGACTCCCTGAAACAAACGTAATGTTATATGGCAACCAGACTTCAATTAAAAATTTAAAATCAATAAAAACCAGTGATGTCACGGACACTACCGAGGAATACTATGTTTGACCCTGTAAGAAACAAACGAACACGATGACCCACTGTGGGTTTTGTAAATAATGTTTGGTTGGAACACACGCACCCGGATTTCCTGCGTGGTAGACTCGTTTACAGACACGTGCTTACAATAAGTCTCCTAAGAGATTTTCTCTGATATTTTCAGAAAAACCTGTTATCTTCAAGTGAGAGAAAAGTCACATAAACGAACACCTAAGACATTTGTTTTCTGAAGAGAGGCCGGGTTATTTGTAGAGCGTATTAAATCAGAAGCCCTATCTCTGTATTGCCCCTTTTGAGAAGGTCACATAGATGTTTCTAGATTTGGGAAATTTACATTTGAACTATCGTGTCGGTCGACTTCTATCACTTGGTTACCTAACAAAGCACCTTGATGGAGCACAGTGTTCCTTCTTCCCAGAAGCCACTGAAAAAGCACTTCATGTAACACACAAGGAGACCAGCCCCAGGACCGCACCAGTCCTGCAGGAAGGCTTTGAGATAGGACAGAAAGGTTGGCCACAGGAATAAGCCAGATCGTAGGAAGGCAAGAAGTTCTGTGCCTGGCTCAGATTTTTCCACGACCTCTTGGACTTACAGCTCTCCCTCCGATGGGCTGTATCAGTGTGATGGAATTAAACAGGACCATCTTGTGTTTGCTTTTCTGCCCTGATTTCTGGAAATAGCAACAGGAACCAAAAAAGTAGTTTTTACAGGAGCTTCAATTAAAGTAATTTTATGTCACATATTTTAATACTGTTTTGTTAGTGCCGATTCCCCCACCTGCCTGTCTTCATCCTTGAGAATTCCAAAGCAGTCTGCTTTCTGAATAGTTCCCGGTTAACAAACGGCATTTAGCAGAGCAATTCTGTTAGCCCGTGCTGTGTACTTTCCTTTAAATCTTTCAGGAGCGGCTTCGTGTAAGCTAAAACAGCTTTCTTATTTTCCTAAATCGTGTATCCGTGTGACAAACAGAAGCTGTTGTTCTCAAAGCATGCTGCATATTTTTATCCTGGTTGTTGTTTTAATTGTGTGGCTATTTTAGTATTGACCGGACAGGTAAAATGCTTGCTTTCTTTTACTGGAAATATCTGTAACTTCTGAATCTCGTGTCCTTTCCCGTCTTGCATTTAATTGTAAGCTGTGATGTTTTCATTAGAGTATGTCCTGTTTTCTTGAAGAAAATAGTTGGTTTGGCTTTGTATATATTATGATGTACCCTGTTTGTTCGGGCCATCTTACTCTGAGATGTCTTTTATATGTCACTTGCTTCTTCCATAATCCAACCTATAACCAGGAAAATATCTGGCTGTGGCTTACGGTCTGTCAGCCAGTGCTGTGTCCTACTTTTTTTCACCAGATCTGGATTCTGCTACCCCGGTATGAGTTCTTCAAAAGAAATTTAACCATTGGTCAGCAGTTTTGGCTCCTGCCAGAAAGTATAAAAACATCAGGGCTGGCTACCGAATATTATTTTTAAGGTCCTCACGTTTTCCTCGTGGGAAAGATGGATGTTGGTGGGACTTAAAATGGAGAAGAGCTCAAATTTTCAAATGCATCTCTAATTCCGAATTCATGTGCACATTTCGGAAGCTTTAAAATTAGCACGTGTGTCTGTGTGTATATGATACATGTATATATGCAAAGTCAAATCATCTTCCAGAATGACAGATTTCACGTTTAATCCTTCCTGCACCAATCATTGCCACCGTAGACGGGATGTGAGTATACACACAGTGTTTATGTTGAATAGCCTGTTGACTTAAGCACTTTTTTTTTTTTATCATTTTAATGGTTTGTGGGATGGCACCAAACACATCTACAGACACACAGAGACGCCCCAGCACGTTAACGGTGTGAATACTTGCATTGAGGACGTGTAGTAAGGCAACCTGACTTTCTTTATCCTGTATAAAGTCAAGCATTAAGTCAGGCTGCTCAGGAGAAGGTTCATCTGAATTAGTAAAAAGCCTGAATTTTATATTCCACTTATTTATTTTGTAAATGTTTGTTTGTTTGTTTGTTTGTTTGTTTGTTTTGAGAGAGAAAGAGCGTGCCAGCAGGGGAGGGGCAGGGAGAGAGGAAGAGAGAGAATCCCAAGCAGGCTCTGTGCAGTCAGCACAGAGCCTGAGATGGGGCTCACATCCACAAACTGTGAGATCGTGACCTGAGCAGAAATCAAGAGTCAGATGCTGAACCAACTGAGCCACACAGGCGCCCCCTGAATCTTATATTTTAGAATAACTTCTAGAGTTTTAAGTTTCAAGCAGACGTAATCTTATTGGGACTATTCGTTAGTGGGAGCTTGACCAAACCTACTTCAATATAATTGTAATTAGCATCCTAATTATATGCAGTCAAATAGATGCTGCCTAAGGACTGGAAAACTAACTTAACAAAGAACATTCCCCCTACAAAGTTGTTCCTACCAGCGATCTGGACTAATGAGAAGGTGGGAGGCTGGGAGAGCGAGTGCATTGGCCACTGTTGTGATTTTAGGTCCCTGATCTCACCTGCCTCGGTCTCCTGTCCACTCACGCACCTCCTTGTAACGCTAAGGAAATGCCAGCCTGGGACTAGTCTCGGGATCCCGCTCACATCCACAAGAGTTTAATCAGTGAATTTTTAAATAGCGTCAGTGCCTTAGTGAACTGCTTTGTGGGGCCTCTAGAAAGGCCATATTATTATTCCTCTCAGTGACTATGTTGGACGCATTAAGATTTGTGCCTTCGTGACTCGTATTGGGTGTATGTCACCGACCCAGAAACCAGTCTGTTAACTTGTTAACGATGCAGATTGAAGGACGGTCTGCTTTCTGCAGGAAGACCGCTATGTGAGATCTCTCTGAATTTCAGTTAGCTGCGCTCCAGCGACCTGGGTCCATCCAGGGTGCTTTTGGTTTTTACCTGCGACATAAACATTTTGGATGGCATGAATGTGTCCATTTTTAGAGAGTCCTCTGATTTCACAGACCATGAATGAGGCGCTGGGATTCTGAGGAAGCGAAAATACTGGCGGAATGGAAAGCTTTTGAATCTAAGAATTAGAGCCAACGTGGTTGCTCTGAAGTCAAATAAGCAGTATATCACCATTTTGGGTTCTTCTTTTGAACCTGTAGCGTCGGAAATTTGTTTTTGAGTCACTTGATACACAGGAACAGCTCATGTTGGTTTTAAAAGGGAATGAATAAATTTTCCTAGCAAGATTTCACTAGCAGTGCTCTACTTTGAGGTCAGATTATTGCAAAGTGGCTTGGAGATGATGAGAAATCTGCTGCCCTTCCTCCTGGTTGTAGCACATGCAGAAGCTGAAAACTTAGAGAGTTCTTTGTAGATTACTCTCAAATAGATTTTGTGTTAAAGAACAAGCCATTTTTAGAAAATTATTTACCTTTGCCCCCAAACATGATTAGTTGACAACTTTCAAAGGACGTTTATTATTTTTTTACATGACTCAAGCGAAAAAATAAAATCAGTTGTAATATTTTCTGCTTTTCCCTTCCATCTGAGAATTTGCTCCAAGGCGTTAGGCAAAAAGAGGTCAGGCTTTTAAAAAATTACTTATTTTTACGATGAGATTTGAGAAGTTTATCCTCTTGAGAAGGGTGGATGGTTTCCATTTAATGTAATTAAGTACATTTAAATTTTTATTGTCTAGAGATCAGAATCTGGCCCCACAACCAGATTGGCAAGAGAAATACTTTATTATGTTTGCATTTTAACTATCAGGTTTCAGGAGCTTTTACTTCCTGAACCGCTCTTTAATGGATTAAGCATTTGAATAGCCAGTTCCTGGCCAGAGGAGTTTTTAGCATAATTGCCAAAGTCAAGGTCATTAGAAGCATCAGCCGGATCCTGTCGCTTTCCAGGCCTGTGTTCCTAGTTGGATCATTTGAACTTCTGAGTAACGAGGTAGCTTTTGTCTGCTTTCAAGCCACACAAAGTGTGGGGCTTGGTATTTTTGGCTTAAGTGGTATCTATACAAAAGATTTGGTGAGTAATATGTAATAAGCCTTAATTGCCCTGAGGTACGGTACCCGCGAAGCTCTGATCTAGTTGTCAAGAACATGCACTTTGCAGGGAGAGGTCTCATTTAAATCCAAATTCCACGTTTTACAAGACCTCCCCGCCAGGGCATTGTGAGGTGTATCAGTCCTGAAGCACGCATGCCCGACGGGACACGTAACAAAGGCTCCAGCCCAGTAATTCTCCACCCCTCCCATCAGGGCTGTGCAAAGTCGCGGGGGGGGGGGGGGGGGGTTCCTTCATGTTTATATGGGATCAGAGCGGGCACCCATGATGACAGTTCTGTCACCTGGAGGCTGGTTCCAAGAGGACTGACAGCACCCGAGGCAGTATTCATTTGTTCTCACAAGGCTTTGAACCGTTCACTTCCTAGCGCGAGGAACTGAGGTTTGCTGGGTCCTTCCTCGTGTCGTGGCCCCAGAGCAGAGAAAGCCAGGTCTAGATGGTGGCAGAAGGCATCAGGTGGGACATCTGTCCAGCGGCGCCTCTGCCAGGCTCTGTCTGTCCTTTTGCCTTGGCTGCACGAGGGACGGCTGTGCGTGAGGGGTCGGAGGGCCCCCCATCAGTTCCCCTGTCCGTAGCACCCCCAGATTCTCAACCACGGCCGTGAGAGCTTTGCCCTCTCATGGCCTGCTTTTGTGTTTTCTCATTTTGATTTGCTTCTGTTTTTGTTGGTTTGTTTCTCATTTCTGCCTCGAGTCTCTAAACGTAGCTGGTAAGTCATTTCTGAGCAAGTTCCTCCCGCCCCTCGGGGCCCCTGCATCTCCCCCCACTATCGGTCAGGCCGTCGATTGTACCCTACCAACCGTAATGACATCTTCCCCTTTCCATTCCAGTTTCAAGGAGAAGCTGGGGCCAGCAGGCCCAGGAGTATCCAGAACAGAAGCCGTGGTCCTCCAGTAGAGACGGCCACCAAGGCGGCAAATCTAGCGACTCTGGGGAAGAAGCGGAGAGAGAGTTTATTTTTGTGTAAAGGTCCCCGGTGCACAAGTCTCAGTGCAGGGCTTTGTTAGCCGTTAGAGAGCAGTCAAGGGCAACGCTTCCTCCTGAGTTCTTCTCTCGGTGCTCTTTTCCTTTCCCTTCTTTTCTTTACTTGCCTTTTGAAAACAGAAACAGACCCATTTGGGTTTTTTGGTAATCAAAGTACATTTGTTTCGTCTTCTCCCGACCCTCGGCATTTGATTCCGAAGCATTCCTCCATATGCCTTTAGTGAAAGCCAGCAATTATTCCGTGGGCCCTACTGGAATTTCTCGGAGGCAGCGACAGTGTGCCCCACGAGAGGAGTTTGGGGAGGTAATCCAAGCACCTGGACACATCCTCACACGAGTATCACCATCGGCTGATGGTGGGGTACCGCTGCATGGACCCGTGTCAGATCTGCACTTGACTCGAGAGAGCAATTTATTCTTGATGTATGAAATTGCACATTGTAAGTATATTAACAGAGCACACTAATAAATAATTTGTATAAATTATATATATTAGATCTTGGCTGTGGTTTTTACGTTCTCCCCTGGGGAACTTCTTCCTTCCTGATGTGGAACTGTCCACGTAAGTTTGGTCGGTGACCTTCACGATACCATCCAGGAGCCCAGTTAAGAACAGGGTGAAAGAGGCCCACGGCTGATCTTACCATGTGCCCGGATTCATGTACATAGTTGATCGGAATGAGTTTTTATGAATATTCATGTTTTTTGAAGGCCTATAATTTCTGTCTGCATATTAGCTTTTAATGTATGATTTTAAGAATACTTTGACACCTGTAAAAAAAATCAAAACACTACTCTTTTTAAGACATTTCACAAATATTCACTTACATTACAGGCTGAGGTATTTTATTCATATGTATATTTATACCAATAAAATGATTTTACAAGTGGAATTTTGGCTTTCTCTGGTTCTTTCGTAAATGTAGGATTGGCTCGTGGTAATAACTTCGTGTTTCTAAAATCCAGAATGATCACAGACCCCAGATAATCAAACCTGTTATATTTAAAAACAAAGATGGGGCGCCTGGGTGGCTCAGTCGGTTAAGCGTCCGACTTCAGCTCAGGTCACGATCTCACGGTCCGTGGGTTCAAGCCCCGCATCGGGCTCTGGGCTGATGGCTCAGAGCCTGGAGCCTGCTTCCGATTCTGTGTCTCCCCCTCTCTCTGCCCCTCCCCCGTTCATGCTCTGTCTCCCTCTGTCTCAAAAATAAACATTAAAAAAATTTATAATAAAAACAAAGAGAATCCACAAGACAAAAATAGGAACTTATTTTTAAAAGAACAAGCGTTTTTTTGAGAGTCAGAAAGAGCATCGCAGAGGGTTAGAGGTGGCGTCTAAAGTTTTACAAGGCTTTGTTTGGCAGGCAAGGTCCACATCAGCTTTGACACAGAATGTGGCAATAGTGACAGGGCATAACTTCTGAGGCCGGGCTTTCAGAGACATGTGGCTGCTGTCTTCGTTTCTTAGGCCGCTCCCTCTTGGAACCTAGCTTCTGTGCTGTGACAAACCCAAGTGAGCCGCATGGAGGAGGACTTGAAGCTTCCCCATAGCCCCAGCTGAGCTCCTGGCTACCAGACAGTACCAAGTGGCAGCCACGTAAGGGACGCCCTTCTTTGGACCGTTCCGGTGATGTCAACGGAAGCAGCAATGAACCTCCTTTGCCAAGCCCAAGGCCAAACTGCAGAACTGTACGCAAGTCCATGACCACTGTTCTCTGCGTTTCGGAGTGGTTTGTTACCTAGCAACAGACCCTCATGGAGAGGTCACGGTTCGGATGGAGAGATAGGCTATACCCCCACTGCCAGCTTTCCCTTGGGTGAGCGCCAAGGCAGATTCCGGGGCGCTCAGTGTCACCCTCGAAGGGGGCCGTAATGGAACAGAGGGCATGGCTTTTGCAGTGCTGACAAGAGAAACAGCTGGCAACAAGCAGCCCACGCTGAAAGTGAGTTCTAAGGGACCCAGGAGGACAAAGAAGAGTTTCAATGATCACCGTGTCATTACAGAAAGGTTTATAGTTTCAAATAATTAACTTGGATCTTATGCTTTATTATATGAAAGTTCACTTGTATTCATGCCATTTATAAGCAAAAAAAAAAAAAAAAATCACTGACCACACATGCTATTAAATTGCAAGAATTCATGTTTCTGCCGAGAATTCATCAGTGAGTACGTCCCACACTCCATGTGTATTTCTCTCGGGTACTCCTCCTCGAGCTCCTGCTTCCCGGGTCCCGAACTTCACGTTACCTGCTTCGGTTTGGGGCCGACCCCCCGTCTCTAGCCACTATCCCAGGCTGCCCTTGGAAGTCTTGCTCAGTCCCTGGCATTTGGTGGGTGGTCAACAAATATTTATAGAGTGGAGCCAAGTCCACTTCTAGAATGACTTCTTAAATAGCTGTATTGTGGTCTAATCAACTAAAAGTCACCTACCTCAAGTGTAGACCTTGATGACATTTATTACATGTATGTGGTGGCAAGGCACTGCCACAATCCTGGTCTTTAACACTCTGTCACCCTTAAAATGGCCCTCATGACTGTTTCTTTCCTTTGCCCTTTGGAGCTGTCACTAAACCAAAGCAATCTCTTTAAATCCTAACGTTTACTATAGCGTCTGTGAGAGGCTTGCCACATTTGAATGTTCAATAAATATCAGAAGATAATGCTAAAGAAGGCCCTGTTTATATTTCCAGCGAGAAATTTCACTTTGAGTTTATAAAAAGATGCAGAGATTCTAAGTCAGAGTTGAATGCATGCGTCAGGGTTCATTAGCAATGCTTCAAATTATAGACCACTGATGTTTCTTGTACAACTAACCATCAATTAGCTATGCTAATGAGAAAAGGAGGAAATGACTTCAAGGAAAAAGTGAAATCAGCAGGGATAAAAAAGAACAACGCACGCAAACCTTAGTCTCAGCCACCAGTTAAAACTTACCAGAGCGACTTATAAGTATGAATTCTAAGAAGTTTTTTCCTTTTTCATATTGTCCTTCAGCGGAGCCATATCCAAATCATAAAATGACCAAAATATATAATAGACAAAGGGATAGTCAGTGGGCCTAATTTAATTCCTAGGGGAGCTTTAAAAATATTATCAGTGCGGGGGCGCCTGGGTGGTTCAGTTGGTTAAGCGTCCAACTTCAGCTCAGGTCATGATCTTGTGGTTCATGGGTTCCAGCCCCACATTGGGCTCTGTGCTGACAGCTGAGAGGCTGGAGCCTGCTTCAGATTCTGTGTCTCCTTCTCTCTCTGCCCCTCCTCTGCTTGTTCTCTCTCTCTCTCCAATACAAACATTAAAAAAATTTTTTTTTTAATTTTGGATACAGTGTCAAAATCAGTCAGGAAGAGTAATCTGTGTGAACTCACCAACTTGGTGACTGATCTTGTTTTCTGATAAATAGTGGAAAAAGGGAAAATAAGACAAATGCCAGAAGTAATAAGGTCTAATGTAAGGTTGTTGTTAAATAATTATGGTAAGTCTCTATGATGGGCTTTGCTGCATACACAGAAATCTTGATTTTGAAGCCTGATCTATCCCTCCCTCCTTCTCTCTCTCTCTCTCTCTCTCTCACACACACACACACACACACACAGTGCTCAGAACATAAGGGCAAGTTACAAAAGCATGCATATAGGATGACCCAATTCTGTAATGTAAAATACATTGTTCTACTGTCCTATGTTCTACACATAGGAAAAATTAGAAGGATATTCACTAATGATGTGAATGATGTTTATCTCTGGAATGGGGAAGAGGGAGACTCATGGGTGGTTTTCATTTTGCTATTTATAATTCTATTTTAAAACTTTCTACAGTAAGCATAATAATGCAAACTATTACAATTGTTAAAGTTTTTTAATCTTTAAGGATTTTTACACCTAAAGGAAGGAGGAAAGAAATACAGCTACAAAGACTGCTAGTCTCAGAACTGGAGAACCAAATGGAACTCTATAGAAACAATTTCCAGGAGCCTGGCATGTGGCACTCGGTGAGAATTGTAATTTCCAAATGACAACTTTTCATTTTCTGTCATGAATGCTAGGTAGATAATATTCACATAACTTGCATTCTCTCAAACAGAGGTTTCCTTGGATGGGGGTGGGGGGGGGTGTGGAAACCATCCTAACCCTTGACAAAGAAGAGAGCCATTGAGAAAGTATTTGAGAATACTGGATCAGAGAAAACCGCCTGAAGACTAGCAGAACGGACTCTCCGGAGCCGAGTGTAGACAAGAGGCCCACGGAAGAGGGTAGGAAGGGTGGAGAGGCCGTGCGCACTACACGGACTGGTAGGAGGGAGCCAGGGCAGTGGAGGGGCAGCCGCCTGGCAAGGTGGAATCCCCGAGTCTGGCTTGCAAAAGTGGAGGGGCCTGGCGGAGTGTGTTCTGACAGCCAGTGTGACTTAACATCTGGAATGTTAAAAGTCAACAGCTCTGCTCGGAGAGCGGGGAGGGCAAGAGGACAACAGGAGGGAGAGTTGTTGAGCCACAGAGGACAGAGCTCAGCTCAGCGGGGAACAAAGGTGCTCACCAGCGCCATCTCCCTCGCCCATCCCCCAGCCAAAATCCCAAAGGGAACCAGTTCCCGCCAGGGAACTTGCTTGCACCGGGAAAACACCCAACGCTGTGCTTCTGTGAATCCATCCCTCCAATGGGTCTGCCTGTCTCCCTCCCAGTGCTGCAGGGCCCCTCCCACAGGGGACCACCTATGGCAAAGCGAGCTGAGCCTACCCCTCCCACCCCTGTGCACCTTGCAGATCCACCCCAGCTAAAACGCCAGATCCCATCAAAGCAGCACCACAAGCCTGGCAGTGTGCAAGTAGCCCAGACAGAGACCACACCACTCCACAGTGAGTCCTGCCCCTGGGAGAGGGGAAGAGGAGGTACACACCAGTCTGACTGTGGCCCCAGCGGTGGGCTGGAGACAGACATTGGGTCTGACTGTGGCCCCGCCCACCAACACAAGTTACTCCGGACAGCACAGGGTAAGTGCTGGGCCACTCCAGGGACTATCCAAAATGACGAAACGGAAGAATTCTCCTCAAAAGAAACTCCAGGAAGTAGCGACAGCTAGAGAATTGATCAAAAACTAAGTAACATAACGGAACAAGAATTTAGAATAATAGGCATAAAATTAATCACTGGGCTTGAAAAAAGTATAGAGGACAGCAGAGAATCTATTACTACAGAGATCAAGGGACTGAGAAACAGGAGGACCTAAAAAATGCTGTAAATGAGGTGCAAAATAAAATGGAGGTGGCCATAGCACAGACTGAAGAGGCAGAGGCAAGAATAGGTGAATTAGAAGATAAAATTATGGAAAAAGAGGAAGCTGAGAAAAAGATAAAAAAAATCCAGGAGTATGAGGGGAGAATTAGAGAACTAAGCGATGCAATCAAACAGAACAATAACCTTATCATAGGAATTCCAGAAGAAGAAGAGAGAGAGAAAGGGGCTGGCCGAAGGTGTACTTGAACAAATCATAGCTGAGAACTTCCCTGATCTGGGGAAGGAAACAAACACTGAAATCCAGGAGGCATAGAAAATTCCCTTCAGATGTAACTTGCATTGATCTTCTGCACAACATATCATAGTGAAACTGGCGAAATACAAAGATAAAGAGAGAATTCTGAAAGTAGCTAGGGGTAAACAGTCCCTAACATACAAAGGTAGACACATAAGGGTAGTAGCAGACCTATCTACTGAAAGTTGGCAGGCTAGAAAGGCATGGCAAGAAATTTTCAATGTGATGAACAAAAAAAACCATGTAGCCAAGAATCCTTTATCCAGCAAGTCTGTCATTCAGAATAGAAGGAGAGATAAAGGTTTTCCCAAACAAACAAAAACTGAAGGAATTCATCACCACTAAACCATCCCTACAAGAGATCCTAAGGGGACTCTGTGAGTGAAATGTTGCAAGGACCACAAAGTACCAGAGACATCACTACAAGCATGAAACCTACAGACATCACAATGACTCTAAACCCATATCTTTCAATAACACTGAATGTAAATGGACTAAATGCTCCAACCAAAAGACATAGGGTATCAGAATGGATAAAAAAAAACAAGACCCATCTATTTGCTGTCTACAAGAGACTCATTTTAGACCTGAGAACACCTTCAGATTGAAAGTGAGGGGAGGGAGAACTATCTATCATGCTACTGGAAGTCAAAAGAAAGCTGGAGTAGCCATACTTATATCAGACAAACTAGACTTTAAATTAAAGGCTGTAACAAGGGATGAAGAAGGGCATTATATAATCATTACAGGGTCTATCCATCAGGAAGAGCTAACAATTATAAATGTCTGTGTGTAGAATATGAGAGCCCCCAAATACATAAAACGATTAATCACAAACATAAGCAACCTTGATAAGAATTTGGTAATTGCAGGGGACTTTAATACTCCACTTACAACAATGAATAGATCATCTAGACACAAGATCAATAAAGAAACAAGGGTCCTGAATGATACATTGGATCAGATGGACCTGACAGATATATTTAGAACTCTGCATCCCAAAGCAACAGAATATACTTTCTTCTCGAGTGCACATGGAACATTCTCTAAGATAGATCACATACTGGGTCACAAAACAGCCCTTTATAAGTAAAAGAATTGAGATCACACCATACACACTTTCAGACCACAATGCTATGAAGCTTGAAATCAACCACAGGAAAAGTCTGGAAAACCTCCAAAAGCATGGAGGTTAAAGCACACCCTACTAAAGAATGAATGGGTCAACCAGGCAATTGGAGAAGAAATTTAAAAATATATGCAAATGAAAATGAAAATACAATCCAAACGCTTTGGGATGCAGCAAAGGCAGTCCTAAGAGGAAAATACATTGCGATACAGGCCTATCTCCAGAAACAAGAAAAATGCCAAATTCAAAATCTAACAGCACACCTAAAGGGAATAGAAGCAGAACAGCAAAAACACCCCAAACCCAGAAGAAGAAGAGAAATAATAAAGATCAGAGCAGAAATAAACAATATAGAATCTAAAAAAACTGTAGAGCAGATCAATGAAACCAAGAGTTGGTTTTTTGAAAAAATAAAATTGACAAACCTCTAGCCAGCCTTCTCAAAAAGAAAAGGGAGAGGACCCAAATAGATAAAACCATAAATGTAAAATGGAATCATTACAACCAATCCCTCAGAAATACAAACAATTATCAGGGAATACTATGAAAAATTATATGCCAACAAACTGGACAACCTGGAAGAAATGGACAAATTCCTAAGCACCCACACGCTTCCAAAACCCAAACAGGAAGAAATAGAAAATTTGAACAGACCCATAACCAGCTAAGAAATTGAATCAGTTATCAAAAATCTCCCAACAAATAAGAGTCCAGGACCAGATGGCTTCCCTGGGGAATTGTACCAGACATTTATTTTTTATTTTTTATTTTTTATTTTTATTTTTTGAAAATATTTTTATTTTTATTTTTTTATATATGAAATTTATTGTCAAATTGGTTTCCATACAACACCCAGTGCTCATCCCAAAAGGTGCCCTCCTCAATACCCATCACCCACCCTCTCCTCCCTCCCACCCCCCATCAACCCTCAGTTTGTTCTCAGTTTTTAACAGTCTCTTATGCTTTGGCTCTCTCCCCCTCTAACCTCTTTTTTTTTTTCCTTCCCCTCCTCCATGGGTTCCTGTTCAGTTTCTCAGGATCCACATAAGAGTGAAAACATATGGTATCTGTCTTTCTCTGTGTGGCTTATTTCACTTAGCATCACACTCTCCAGTTCCATCCACGTTGCTACAAAAGGCCATATTTCATTTTTTCTCATTGCCACGTAGTACTCCATTGTGTATATAAACCATAATTTCTTTATCCATTCATCAGTTGATGGACATTTAGGCTTTTTCCATATTTTGGCTATTGTTGAGAGTGCTGCTATGAACATTGGGGTACAAGTGCCCCTATGCATCAGTACTCCTGTATCCCTTGGATAAATTCCTAGCAGTGCTATTGCTGGGTCATAGGGTAGGTCTATTTTTAATTTTCTGAGGAACCTCCACACTGCTTTCCAGAGCGGCTGCACCAATTTGCATTCCCACCAACAGTGCAAGAGGGTTCCCGTTTCTCCACATCCTCTCCAGCATCTATAATCTCCTGATTTGTTCATTTTGGCCACTCTGACTGGCGTGAGGTGATACCTGAGTGTGGTTTTGATTTGTATTTCCCTGATAAGGAGCGACGCTGAACATCTTTTCATGTGCCTGTTGGCCATCCGGATGTCTTCTTTAGAGAAGTGTCTATTCATGTTTTCTGCCCATTTCTTCACTGGGTTATTTGTTTTTCGGGTGTGGAGTTTGGTGAGCTCTTTATAGATTTTGGATACTAGCCCTTTGTCCGATATGTCATTTGCAAGTATCTTTTCCCATTCCGTTGGTTGCCATTTAGTTTTGTTGGTTGTTTCCTTTGCTGTGCAGAAGCTTTTTATCTTCATAAGGTCTCAGTAATTCACTTTTGCTTTTAATTCCCTTGCCTTTGGGGATGTGTCGAGTAAGAGATTGCTACGGCTGAGGTCAGAGAGGTCTTTTCCTGCTTTCTCCTCTAAGGTTTTGATGGTTTCCTGTCTCACATTCAGGTCCTTCATCCATTTTGAGTTTATTTTTGTGAATGGTGTGAGAAAGTGGTCTAGTTTCAACCTTCTGCATGTTGCTGTCCAGTTCTCCCAGCACCATTTGTTAAAGAGACTGTCTTTTTTCCATTGGATGTTCTTTCCTGCTTTGTCAAAGATGAGTTGGCCATACATTTGTGGGTCTAGTTCTGGGGTTTCTATTCTATTCCATTGGTCTATGTGTCTGTTTTTGTGCCAGTACCAGACATTTAAAGCAGAGTTCATACCTATCCTTCTCAAGCTGTTCCAAAAAATAGAAAGGGAAGGAAAACTTCCAGACTCATTCTATGAAGCAGCATTACTTTGATTCCCAAACCAGACAGAGACCCAGCAAAAAAAGAGAACTACAGGCCAATATGATGAATATGGATGCAAAAATTCTCAACAAGATACTACCAAATCGAATTCAACAGCATATAAAAAGAATTATTCACCATGATCAAGTGGGATTCATTCCTGGGCTGCAGGGCTGGTTCAATACTTGCAAAATCAATCAATGTGATACATCATGTTAATAAAAAAATGATAAGAACCATATGATCCTGTCAATTGATGCAGAAAAAGCATTTGACAAAATTCAGCATCCTTTCTTAATAAAAACCCTCAAGAAAGTCAGGATAGAAGGAATATAGTTAAACACCATAAAAGCCATTTATGAAAATCCCACAGCTAATATCATCCTTAATGGGGAAAAACTGAGAGCTTTCCCCCTGAGATCAGGAACACGATAGGGATGTCCACTCTCACTGCTGTTATTTAACAGTGTTGGAAGTGCTAGCATCAGCAATCAGACAACAGAAGGAAACCAAAGGCATCAAAATTGGCAAAGATGAAGTCAAGTTTTCACTTTTTGCAGATGACATGATATTATACATGGAAAACCTGATAGACTCCACCAAAAGTCTGCTAGAACTGATACATGAATTCAGCAAGGTTGCAGGATGCAAAATTAATGTACAGAAATCAGTTGCATTCTTATACACTAATACTGAAGCAACAGAAAGACAAATAAAGAAACTGATCCCATTCACAATTGCATTAAGAATCATAAAATACCTGGGAATAAATCTAACCAAAGATGTAAAAGATCTGTATGCTGAAAACTATAGAAAGCTTATGAAGGAAATTGAAGAAGATATAAAGAAATGGAAAAACATTCTATGCTCATGGATTGGAAGAATAAATGTTGTTAAAATGTCAATACTACCCAAAGCTATCTACACATTCAATGCAATCCCAATCAAAACCGCACCAGCATTCTTCTTGAAGCTAGAGCAAGCAATCCTAAAATTCATATGGAACCACAAAAGGCCCCGATTAGCCAAAGTAATTTTGAAGAAGAAGACCAAAGTGGGAGGCATCACAATCGAAGACTTTAGCCTCTATTACAAAGCTATAATCATCAAGACAGCATGGTATTGGCACAAAAACAGACACATAGACCAATGGAATAGAACAGAGACTCCAGAATTGTATCCACAAAAGTATGGCCAACTAATCTTTGACAAAGCAGGAAAGAATATCCAATGGAAAAAAGACAGTCTCTTTAACAAATGGTGCTGGGAGAACTGGACAGCAACATGCAGAAGAATGAGACTAGACCACTCTCTTTTACCATTCACAAAAATAAACTCAAAATGGATGAAGGACCTGAATGTGAGACAGGAAACCATCAAAACCCTAGAGGAGAAAGCAGGAAAAAAACCTCTCTGACCTCAGCCGCAGCAATTTCTCACTTGACACATCTCCAAAGGCAAGGGAATTAAAAGCAAAAATGAACTATTGGAACCTCATGAAGATAAAAAGCTTCTGCACTGCAAAGGAAACAATCAACAAAACTAAAAGGCAACTGATGGAATGGGAGAAGATATTTGCAAATGACATATAAGACAAAGGGCTAGTATCCAAAATCTACAAAGAACTCACCAAACTCCACACCCAAAAAACAAATAATCCAGTGAAGAAACGGGCAGAAAACATGAATAGACACTTCTCTAAAGAAGACATCCGGATGGCCAACAGGCACATGAAAAATGCTCAAAATCGCTCCTCATCAGGGAAATACAAACCAAAACCACACACAGATACCACCTCACACCAGCCAGAGTGGCTAAAATGAACAAATCAGGAGACTATAAATGCTTGAGAGGATGTGGAGGAACAGGAACCCTCTTGCACTGTTGGTGGGAATGCGGACTGGCACAGCCACTCTGGAAAACAGTGTGAAGGTTCCTCAAAAAATTAAAAACAGATCTATCCTATGACCCAGCAATAGCACTGCTAGGAATTTATCCAAGGGATACAAGAGTGCTGATGTATAGGGGCACTTGTACCCCAATGTTTATAGCAGCACTTTCAATAATAGCCAAATTATGGAAAAAGCCTAAATGTCCATCAACTGATGAATGGATAAAGAAATTATGGTTTATATACACAATGGAATATACTACTTGGCAATGAGAAAGAATGAATATGGCCTTTTGTAGCAACGTGGATAGAACTGGAGAGTGTTATGCTAAGTGAAATAAGTCATGCAGAGAAAGACAGATACCATATGTTTTCACTCTTATGTGGATCCTGAGAAACTGAACAGGAACCCATGGAGGAGGGGAAGGAAAAAAAAAGGTTAGAGAAGGAGGGAACCAAAACATAAGAGACTGTTAAAAACTGAGAACAAACTGAGGGTTGATGGGGGGTGGGAGGGCGGGGAGGGTAGGTGATGGGTATTGAGGAGGGCACCTGTTGGGATGAGCACTGGGTGTTGTATGGAAACCAATTTGACAATAAATTTCATATTTAAAAAAATAAAGAAAGAAAATACTGGGTCAGCAGACATCACCTATAAGACTGTCTCGCCTCAGAGGTTCCCCCACCTGGAGATGGAGGAAGAGATCTGTGGTGGAAAAACCAAGGGTGATTTACCTGAGACCCTCACTGTCCAAGCAGAAAACTCAGAGTAAAGCAAATACAAAGTAGCTAGAATTGACCCAAAATAAGTTATAACCCGAAATAAAATAACTTATGGATTAATGTAGCCTCTTTCACAGAGATTTTAATTTAAATTGTGTGAAACACTGATAATTTAAAAATATTTTTTTAATGTTTATTTTTGAGAGAGAGAGAGCACACAAAAAGGGGAGAGGCAGAGTGAGAGGAAGACACAGAATCTGAAGCCTGCTCCAGGCTCTGAGCTGTCGGCACAGAACCTGACGCAGGACTTGAACTCATGAACTGTGAGATCATGACCTGAGCTGAAGTCGGACGCTTAACCGAGTGAGCCACCCAGGTGTCTGGACACTGTATTCATAACTACCCAGGGCAACTGATGATAACTACTGAGCCCTTGCCCTCTCTTCCTGCTACATTCTCCGATATTTGTGCCGAACACTTTCCCCAGAAGTGATGATATTGCTTTTCCTCTTTTAACCTAAGCCACATTACTAAAAAATCCTGTCATTTATTTCAGCATCGTCTAAATGTGTATGTATGGAGTTTTATCATTTTAGTATCTAACTGCATTGAGTGTTTACTGTGGTAAGAAATTTATATGTATTCATTTTTTCATTTTACCTTTAGGACAACAAGGCAAATGCTTCAACTTTCCTCATTTTACAAGGAAAGAAAGTGAGGTTTCTTTTGGGTAACTTGCCCAATATCACAGCTAGTAAGAGGCCAAGCTGGACCCTAAACCCAGAGTGTTTGCTTCTAAACTATTTTTTTCATTATTATTAACTAACATCCACATTTGTTCAAATTTTCTTAGTTTTTGCTTAATGTCCTTTTTTTTTTCTGTCCCAGGATCGTATCCAGGATACAATATTGTGGTTAGTTATGATCTCTTCTTAGGCTCCTCTTGGCTGTGACAGTTTCTTATTTCCCTTTTTCTCCAAACCATTTTCTTTATTTATTTTTTAAAGTTTATTTATTTTGAGAGAGAGAGAGAGCATGTGAACAGGGGAGGAGCAGAGAAAGAACGAATCCCAAGCAGGCTTTGCACTGTCAGCACAGAGGCCAACTTGGGGCTCCATGACCCGTGAGATCATGACCTGAGCCAAAACCAAGAGCCAGACGTTTAACCAACCGAGCCACCCAGGTGTCTCCCCCAACCATTAAAAAAAATAATAAGATAGTCACCTCTTAGTCTCTAATAAGACCATAGCAGTTATAATATATTGTATATTCCTATGAGCGACTTTGACCCTCACAGCAACACCCCAAAGCAGATATTATAATCCTCATTTTATAGAGGAACAAACAGCGTCTCAGAGAGATGAAAAGTAACAGCCCAGGTCACAAGGCCAACAAGTGATGGAGGTGGAATCCTAACTCAGTACTGTCCATCCAGGAGCGTCATGTTCTTTTTCCTATGGTAGTTTAGATGGCTTACATATATGTGCTTTTAAAAACTGAACTTGAGTGCTAATATCAGGGTGAGTTGTCATAACTCTTGTCTAACTCTCTTAATACCCGAGCTCCTTTCCTCAACAAATGGTTCAAAGCCCGTGGTCGGAAGCCATCAGCGCCTGTCAGTTCACTACGTCACAAAGCAACCAGTCAGGTTTTGAACAGTTCTGATCCTTAGAGCTCTGTGTTCCTCCAAATGATTTGTCATTTGGTTTTACTGAGAGACGTAGGAGCTGAACATAATCATCTGTCTTCTACCTAAAACCTCTGCAGATGGCCACCGTGCCTTCCCTGACTCTCTTTCCTGGCAGAGCATGGCATGGTTTAGACTTCCCCAACATCCTCATATCCTGCTTTAAACCATGGTTCCTTGCAGAATCTCCATTTAGTAGCAAGTCTTTATAGTGCGTTCTAGCACAACATTGAGCGTGCCCTAAACACTCTGGCATCAACCTTGCTGTTGTCAGTCTCCTTGCTTTCTGGTAATTTCATACACCATCACCCCTCTGCACCTCATCCCCACCCTCCCCACACACTATGTTCCTAAGTTACCAGGTCCAAAGAGTCTTAACACAGACACCTCTTCCAACACTTTAATTTCGGGAGCTCTCTCTGGAAAACCCTTCGAAGCACAAGTTTGGAGGCTAAGTCAAATGTATGGGGATTGTTTTCTTTGAGTTTGGCAAATAAATTAAAGGCAAAGGCAGTTAGCTCTGCACGCCCCAGGACAGCGCCCTTCTCTCCTGTCCCCCAGCGGAGGCAGACAAGGGCCCTCTTAGGGTGCATGGAACTACGCGCGGGGCGGGGCGGGGACCAGCGCGCCAGCAGTGGGGCGGGCTCCACAGTCGGGGCTTAGGGACTGTAGCGACACGAAGGCGCCACCGGCCTCGTCGCCAACCGCCCTCGCAACCGCCCGGAAGACAGGTATTCAAAGCAAACCGGAGAGCACCCGCTCAGGCGCGGGAGTCAGGAAGGAGCGGCTATCACCCGGCGTTCCTTGGCGGCAGGTGCCCAAGCCTCGCGTCAGCACCATGGACAGCGCCCGCGAACAGCTTCAGGGACGCTTGGACGCCGCGGGCTTCTGGCAGGTCTGGCAGCGCTTTGACGGAGATGGTGAGTCGAGCAAGCCATCTGCACACGCAGGTGTAGACGTGGCTCCAGCCCCTCTGAAAGGACCCAGAGTTTCCCCTTCCCGTACATTTTTCCTCGCAGGGGAAGTTGTCTTCCAGCATTTTTCAAGCCTCACAGATGTTAGATATACTGGAATTACAGATCTGGATGTCTGTGTAAGTTCTGGACTCGGCCCCTTCCCAACCTTGTGTGTGTGTGTGTGTGTGTGTGTGAAGTTCAGGGTGGAGGGAAGGACTCGGTCCCCTTCCCAATCTGTGTGTGTGTGTGTGTGTGTGTGTGTGTGTCTGAAGTTCAAGTTTGCCCCCCTTCTCAGTCTCTGTGTGTGTATATCTAAAATGATATGTCATGTATAATGACAAAGATCATTACATGTATTTGAGGCTTGAGACTGACATGCAGCTCTCTGAAGTCCGCCCTCCCTTATTGTGCTCTTCAAAGGGAGGATGAATTTTACCAACTTCCAAAAAGACACTACCCACACCCACCCCGCAAAAGAACTACCTGAAAAGAAAATGGAACTCTTTAATGTGTGCTTTATCTTTATTAATAATTCAAACAACCCTAAAGAAAATGCCTAACATGTGTTTTGACTCTGCAAACTAAGATTTGATAATTACATCTGTTAAATTTTTCCAAGCTTCCAAATCCTTGGGTTGGACTTTTCTTCTAAAACTCATGTTTATCTGTGGATTCAAATGTATTTAATAGCTCTTCTTTTCGAAATATTCCTACAAACCCAGCACAGAGCATTAGCTCCTGAATGTGTGTTTACTTTTCAAATCCATGACTTCTAGACGTCAGATATTGGCACTTAGTTGTTGGAACAGTAAAGAACGTATCCATGGGGATTTTACAGAGTGTGAGATTAAAGACAATTTAGATAAATCCTAAATGTCACGTGGTATTTTGTGGAAGTGACTACCATTTGTGCATCTCTTGTTGCATTTAGAGAAAGGATACATAGAAGAGAAGGAGCTTGATGCTTTCTTTCACCACGTCTTGACGAAACTGGGTACTGATGTAAGTACTTGTGCCACTAAGCATTAATTTATGTGCCTTTAGCAACATGCAAGGAGCATCCAAGTCTCATGTCGATTTGCGCCCATTAATCCCATCTGACCTCTTTTCTTCTTTGCCTGCGTGTGATTTTCTCCATCTCCTAGCAACACGGAGGAATTGAGGCAGGTTTTATAAAAGGTGCAACTGGAGCATTGGGTGTGCTGGTCACTGACTTTCAGTGTGACATCTGTCATCCACTCAGAGACCTTAACTATAAATTCAAACACCTCTGTTTTGAACGTTTCCTTGGTTATGTCTCTGCTAATGGATTTCAACTTGGAGATAAGGCAGCTCACTTTGTTCAAAAAGGTGGAAGAGAGGTTAAGGGCTTTGAGGTTCTGTGTGTTTAGTGCATTTGATACTCCTTTGATAGCAAACCGTAAACAACCACTTAAAATCACTTTCCCTTGTTCATTTTAACAGAAATGATTTTTCTTATAGAAAAATCTTTTCATATAGGTATAGATTTCTTAGGGAATAACAAACCAGAAAATAATCAATATGCCCAGAGCCCAGGTATAATAAATATAAACCAATCTATCGAGTCCATCATTTACCCTGATGGTAAATCTGGCCTTGAGAGATGGAGATTAACTTTTAAAGATCCCTCTACTAAAGCAGAGGAAAAACTCACACCGAGCCACACCAGCCTAGGCGGGGGAGAGCCCAGTAAAACTCCATCAGGAGATGCCCAGTAAGAGGAATAGCATGGAGACAGGAGCATTTAAAATGAATTGTGAAGCTCACTTATGCTCAGATATAACTGTTTACATGGAAGAATAAAGTGCCTTGCGCTTTCATGGAGGAGCCCAATGAGGGGAACAGACTCCCTGTACATCAAGAAGGGCTTGGGGAGGAGGGTGCGTAGGGGTTGGGGGGGGGGTGGGCAGCAGCTCAGAACAAAAGAGGCTGCCATCTGCCTCCAACAGCCACACAGACCTTGTCTCTGTCTCTTTGAATATATGGACTTGTCTCTGCCTCTCCTATTCTTTCTTTTTGTGTGCATCTGTCTCATTTTTCTGCCCATTTCTGTTTCTTATTCTGATACCTGGCCCCCGTCTTCCATCATCTCTTGACTTTCTCTCTGGCCTCTCTGTCTCTCTTCTCTATGTCCTACATGTCTCTCCATGTCTCACCGTCTCTCCTGCCTCCTTGTGTCCCTTCTACCTTCAGTCTGTTTCTCAAAGCTCTCTTGTCCCTCCTCTCCCTTTCTTTTCCTTTCCCTTTCTTATCGGTCTAATCTTTTTTGCCTCTCATTTCTTGTCTTCTATCAGTTTCTCTTCTCTTTTCTTCTCCTTCCTTCCCTTACCTCACTCTGTCTCCCTCTCTCGGTCTCTCTCTCTGTCTCTGCCTTGCTCCTACTTACTGCTGTAAATGCGAAGGCTCATGGCATTCCAGAGCCTATGAGTCAGGCGCTGTTGTGTCAGGAATGACAGGAGTATTAGAGGAAAACAAATAGATGAAGGCAGAGCCATTCAACATCTTAGAATAAACTGGATGGTCAAAAAACCCAAATTCCCAGAGACTTGGAACTTCCCAACTTTTCAGAAGCTCCTTGCTTTAGTGGTTGGTAGGAAAGGGGGAGAAAAGTTGCTGTCAGGGCTGAAACTGGAAGTGTCCTCTTTTCAGTCATGAGGTGGGGGTGGGGCTACTAAAGCACAAGGTCTGCCCTAAGCCAAGGGCACCATAAGCCATCCCATGAGCCATCTCCTTCTGGGGCTTTGGCTAACGTCGGAGGCACTGTTGCCTCTAGTGACACAGCAGAGGGGCAGTTCTTTCCTCACCCTCCCTCAGAGCCAGCCTGTGGACTCACCCTCTCACACTGGGGCAGGCCCAGTCCCCCCAGGAAAGGAGACAAATGAGTCACCAGCGTCCTGTGCACCTGTGCTCAGTGTAGGCCTTCCTGAGGCCAGAGGCAAAGGGGTTGGACGGCTGCAGAATCCTTAGGGTGGTGGAGGCAAAACTGGGGCACGCTTCAGAATTCTCTGTATTTGTTAAAATGTAGACACCAAGTTCCACCCCCTAGGCATTTCTGTACATTCGGGGTCTGCCTAAGATCTCGTATTTTTAAATCATCCGAAGTCAGTTTGTATCTCTTCTAGCCTCTGTCCCTCCAGGAACAGCAACTGCCCATCAGAAGGAGGGTTCTAGTAGCATCAGTCTCTGGCAGTGGCCCCAGCACCTCTTCTCAGCACTTGGCTGGGGAGGGGCCTTTGGTGCCAGCTGTTATCCAAAGATGTCGTCGCCGGCCATTATCCTGTTTCAAAATGCTGAGGCATTACCCTGGGGCGTAGGGTTATAGAGACCTGCGCTGCACCCTCCATGCTACCTGGACAACCGTGATTAAGGAAACTATTCCTAATTCTGTTTTTTTTTTCCCCTGATGAGAAATGAGCAGCCCCTACACATGTCCTTAAGAAGAGGGCAAGACTTCCCGAGTGGAAGCCCTTTAAACCGAGCAACAATCACCATTTGTGACCCTTACTTTTCATCAGTGATGCCCCAGTGCCTATGGAACCAGCCACAGGGAAGCCTCCACCATTGGGCAGCCCCTTGGCCTGGGGTTTAGGGGTGCAAGCAGTTCTTCGAAGGCCTGAATAGCTCTATTTTCTTCCCTCATTAGCAGGGCACAGAGATCGCGGAAAGAGGAATCTTAAGGTTTCTGACAGTAAGGTGCCTGGTAGTCAACCTTGGAGAGCGGGCAGCCTGTGTGTAATTACCTGGTTCTCAGAGCCTCTGAGGGGACAGACTTAATGGGACCATCAGCCGTTTTTGCTGCTGTTTCTGTTACTCACCCCTGCCCTCAGCTCTCTGCCTTTTCTCTTCACATGCGCAGAACTGGCCTCTGAACTAGGTCTGGATACAGCCAGTGCCCTGCAGAACATCATTGTCTGGGGCCGTGTGCACATCCTTCCCGTCCAGACTGTGGCACATCCCGGGTCTCCCTCAATGCTTCAGGGATGACGAGTACCCTGCGGGGGCCCAGAGTCTCACAGTAGGAGGGAGGGGTGCTGATGGGGAATGGAAGCAGTCCCTAGGTCCTGGTGTGTTGGGTCCAACAACTAGGCATGGGCTCTGGGGTGGGAGGTCTGGAAGGACAGAAGTCAAGGTTCTGTGGCTTCAAACTAAAGGCAGCACAGAGGATCTGGGTACAGCTTCTTTGGCTTCACATTTGTTTATTTTGAAATTTAAATTTTCCACCAACATGGCCCATGTTAGTTAACTTCCTTTGGGAAGGCCCAGTCCATCATAAAGAATCATTTATTCACTCCACAGATACTGTATTTGAGAGCTACAGAAATCACTGCCATCCTACAGATCTCTTAATCTAGAAAGTCACCTGAAACCCAGAGTGAAGACCCACCTTGTTGAGTGATCATCAGTTTCTTTTCTGTGTGATTGCACGTACACGACCCACACACACAAACTCACACGCACATGATCCAAGGTGCCAAGACTAGAGATGCCGATCCCTCTATATGTAGTGGACCCACTGACGAGGGGGTTGACTGGCAGGGAGAGTATTAGGGACAGGACTGAGGAGAATGAATTTAGCATGGCTGATGGAGTCTGCAGTCTTGGAATCGGGCACTGCTGGGGAGTGTTTCTGCTTCTCAACTCCCGCATCAGAATTCGTTCTCCATTGTTGATTATATATGTCATATTTCTTTGTACCAATCCTGCAGTCCACCGATGAGGAACAAGTTAGTGTGTAGAAAAAGTTGTACGTGAAAGGGAGATGTGGCATCTTTGGTACTCAACACTTTATTACTTTTCCTCCCTTCTAATGACCTTTTCCTCAACAAATCCAAGGAGAAGAGGAAGGGAATGAGCTATGTCGAACTGGCAACCTAGAAGGGCCAGGCTTTTCACTTAGAAATAGAATAGGGGTGTGTGGGTAGCTCCGCTGGTTAAATGTCTGACGATTGATTTTGGCTTAGGTAATGATCTCATGGTTCGTGAGATCAAGCCCCACATCGGGCTCTGCGCTGACAGCACAGAGCCTGCTTGGGATTCTCTCTCTCTGCCCCTCCCCCACTCACGCATGTGCACACACCCTCTTTCTCAAAATAAATAAACTTAAAAAAATACCTTTAAAAAAAGAAACAGAACAAAATTGGGGCACCTGGGTGGCTCAGTTGGGCTTCTGACTCTTGATCTCAGCTCGGGTCATGATCTCATGGTTTGCGAGATCAAGCCCTGTCTCAAGCTCTGCTCTGACGGCATGGAGTCTGCTTGGGATTCTCTTTCTCCCTCTCTCTCTGCCCCTCCCCTACTATTCATGTGTGGTCTCTCTCTTACTCAAAAAAAAAAAAAAGAAAGAAAGAAAAAAGAAAAGAAAAAAATAGAACAAAATCTCTGAGTTCTTGGGAAGAAAGTTCTTGGGAAAGAAAGTATGTTCATTACTATACAGTCTTTTGTCACAACAAAACATACAATGATGTTCAAAACCATACTTTAACACTCTAGTCTCTCAGCGTCCCTTCATTCATGTTTTAGGAATTCACCTGCTGTAGGTCTCACCTGGTCAGGGTGCCGATCAGTGATGGTTTGCTCAAGAAATCTCTGGCACTCTTCCCCCTGTTCAACACGGTAGGCTTGCTCTAAATGGCTAAGTGACCTGCTTCCCAGGTTAGAGTCACATAATTATCAGGCTATCTGCTCTGAATATTTGATACCCCAGCTACGTTTTTGGAATCCCAGTGGCTTTAATTTGGTTCTGTCTGGCCTATCATAGGCGCCGGTGGTAGAAGAAAATGTGCGGAGACTGAAACAGCGAATTATGGCTCCCCAGGACGTCTCTAGAGCTGGTCGCGTACAAATGAAAGAGGTACCGTTAGCCTTTTTAGAGCTATCATTTTCTCTGAAAGATAATGCAAATCTTACATCTGGTTGGGAAATCAGAACTCTCTACAAGGCAGGTGGCCTACACGGTATTTTGAAGTAATCACCTCTCCTTTCTCATCCGCTTAGCAACAAATAGTTCCATCGTTTTAGTTAGGTCAATCAATATTTATACTTACTTGATAACTGGGGAATTGATATGCTGGAGGCCTTTCAGTTACCTGATCCAATATTTGTCTCTTTGCAATGCGCTGTTCAAATTCAACCTTGGTATAAGGAAAACTTTAGCGACAATAAATGAGTTTAAACTTCCGTATCGGCCAGCGGAGGCTGGAAAGATCTATCCCTGAAGATCGTTAAAAACAAAACAGACAGCAGCTGTCTGCAGTTCAGCCCACATTTACTGAGTCTACAAAAGCAAGGTGTTAAGCGCGCAGTGCCTCGGGTAGTGTCTCTTTAACCTCATTGTTTTTCCTTCCAGTTACCAAAAGGTTTAGAGTTTAGAAAGGATTTCCACACATATGTTGATACCTTATCCCCCACAATAGTGCAAGGAGATAGGAGTGGGACATTAGCCCTATTTCATGTGCATTACGTGGCCAATTAGTGGCACTAGTTTAAGTGTAACCCCACTTAAAGATATCACTCGATGGGTTCATGCTATATAGTTACCAGTCTGTATCTAAAAATGAGCTACTTAAAACTAAGGTATTTATTTTATAGTCAAAATTGCCTGCGACACAGATTACCGGAAACCTGTAGAATGAGTCTCGATGTCGCCATACTTGGACAGACAGTATTATTCATGAAAACAGGACTGTTTTCCTTCAGAAGGTTATGATAATAGGGCAAGACAACGCCTCCTTATAAAAAGTAGATGTGTTCACCAGGATGCAGCCTTTTCAGAAAAGCAATAAACTAAATCCAGATGTATGAACGTAGTCGTTTCCAAAATTTTCCCTCCAAGGCAAAATTATATACGTAACGAGCATTTGTAGTATAATGGATGGAAAGGTACCTGCGTATCTGTCAAAGAAGGAAGTGCAGGCCTCACGCTAGAAATACCGAAGTATTCGTGACTACATGTTCACTGTTGCATTCCCCAGCCCACAGAACAGAGGGTAACATTCGTGGTGCTCGACAAATATGTACTGACTTAATAATGAATAAATGAAACACGGTTAACCCCTGCTAACAACAGGCGGGCCTTCTCGAAGCACTTGGGAATAGCTTACGCCAACCAGTCATAGAGTCCTGCAAATGACATTACTGAGGGGCTGTTCGTAGACAAGCCGATGGTACCCAGTTCATCGGTCCGAGGTCCCTAACCTGCCATCTGTGAGCTTAAGGAGGAACAGTGTCTCCCCGACCTTGTGCCGTACCCCTGACTACATCACTGACTCCAGTCACAGGTGGTGAGACATAAAAATCAGCGCACCTGGTACATGTTAGGTATTCTGGCACAATTAAGATGGGGAAGAAGTCCCAACCGAGCCGCAGCCAGGTTTGGGGAGATGATCTGTACACCGGATTTGTCCAGGGCTCCTCTGTGCCCTCCAAACAAAGCTAAAGACAGACTGGGTTCTAGAGACTGAGGACCAGCGAATTACATTTTAATTTGGTTCCTTGGCCTATGGTACCCCGTGTGAAAAAGAACTCAGTCCTAAAGACCAGTTGCCATATCCAGTTGACCTTGGAGCCTCGGCCGGGGGCCCGAGGGGTGGGGCAGGGAAAGGGCCAAGTCCACACCGTGAATGTGAGACCTTGGCCAGTTCACTGCTCCCTGCGCCTCCGTTTTATCATCTTCATCAACACGGCAGTTACCATGTATTGACTGTTTCATATGTACCAGGAATTTTATGAACAGCTTATTAATGGTGCCTCGCTTTACTTTCAGTCTTGACATAAACACTAGCACGTAAACGTTATTATCCCATTTTACAAATGAAGAAATTGAGGCACAGAGATATCAATTAAATTGTGCCATAGCAAATAACAGGCGAGCAATGGAGAAGGAATCAGGGTCGGTTATCAATGGCACACGGTGCTGTCCCACTCCCATAGTAAGGGGGGTATTTATGCCCCCCAGAAGGACTGGTGTGAGAATTTAATGAGATAATAAATGAAAAGCACATTTTCCAGTGCCTGCCATGGACGAGCTACTCAACATACGATATTCAGAACCCGATCGTTATCATGCCCACACTGTGTCCACGAGCAGACCTTCATCCAACTAGAGAATGTGCGCAGGAGTGTGGGCTCATCACGCCTACGAGCCACCAATAGCATCCGTCTGGGCTCACTCTCTGGCAGTGTACCAGATGCTGGGAGAAGCGCCCGGTGATGGGAGGAATGGCCATTGCTTATGGCGGACAGCTCAGAGAGAAGACAATAACACTGCTAGACCGCGGGTGACAGACGAGGCCAGCCAAACACGCCTACGTGCTGATGTAAGAGTAACAATCACGCAGGAGACGAAAATGTCACCTCTACTCGTGGGAGATGTGACGTAAATCAGTAGAGCTGGAACTCAAATGCAAAGTTGGATGACTGAATTTATCATGCATGGTCCAAGTATTACAGCATCATAGAGACACTAATAAACTAATAACATAAAAGAATAAATTAGCCAACACTCAACACTACTGCCTGTAACTGTGGCACAGAAGTGAACGTATATGTAGCATCTCGCCAGCACAGCAGAAAGGTTAAAAGTGTGGCCATAGTCCTGGTGCCACTGCTTACTCACCACATAGCTAAGGCAAGTTCCAGTTGCTTCAACTAACAAATAATAATAATGGTGTGTTGTCTACTCTATAGGTCGTTGTTAGGTTTCAGTGAATAAGCAGACGTAAGAATTTAGAATAGTTCATGGCACACATAAGAATTATTTGCTATTTGAGGGGCGCCTGGGTGGCGCAGTCGGTTAAGCGTCCGACTTCAGCCAGGTCACGATCTCACGGTCCGTGAGTTCGAGCCCCGCGTCGGGCTCTGGGCTGATGGCTCAGAGCCTGGAGCCTGTTTCCGATTCTGTGTCTCCCTCTCTCTCTGCCCCTCCCCCGTTCATGCTCTGTCTCTCTCTGTCCCCCAAAAAATAAATAAACGTTGAAAAAAAAAAAAAATTAAAAAAAAAAAAAAAAGAATTATTTGCTATTTTAATTTTCTTTTATATTACAGAGTGAAATTATTTTAATATGAGAGAGTCGTAAGATAGTGCCTGGGACATAGTAAACACTGACAAATTTATTATTAAAATTAGGATTATTATTCTGGATCGGAAGCTTGCAGAAGGCAGACACCCACAGTGTTTCATTCCCAGTACGGGTGCAATACCGTTTGAAAGAATCAGTGAATCAAACATGGCAATCTAGGGCACAGAACTGCAATCTGAGCTCTCACTCTTGAGGAACCCAAGCCCTTCTGCCCTATAACAGGTCTCACCGTGGCTTTTTCCCAGGGGGCACTGGCCAGTGTCACCGACTGCTATGTCTCTCCATTTCTGTAGCTTGCCACTATGTTCTTGTCTGAGGATGAAAACTTCCTTCTGCTCTTTCGTCAGGAAACCCCCTTGGACAGCAGCGTGGAGTTTATGCAGGTAAGTGTTTGACTGTATCTCTATGGTTGATGAGGGTTGAGAAGAGACCAGGACCCCAGCCACCTACTGTGGTGGCCACCACATCTCCCCAGTCCCCAAGGGAGAGCTGCCCATGGAGGACAAGATCGAGCAAAAGAAGCCCTTGGTGACAAGCCAGAGCTTTGGCCCCAAGTCCCCGTGTGCCCCCGTGTGCTCCGTGGGACCCAGACTGCTCCCGAGCAGACAAAGTCCTTCAGCCTGGGCTAGGGGAGGCCTACACAACATCCAGGCAGGTGCACACAGAGGAAGGTAATGGGGGTTTGCTGGGGACTGGGGAGCCCAAAGATCAGGTGCCTCGCCCAGGCAGCTCCAGAGAACAGCTACCTTATAAGAATGCCCTCTGGCCATCTAGACTCTGTGTGAAACTACTTGTTTTCAAATGTTGGCAATTAATCCTAGTTTTGAAGGTATAATACTGTGAAAGAGGAGGACAGAAGATCCAAAGCAGGCTCGGTGCTGACAGCAGAGAGCCCGATGTGGGATTCGAACTCATAAACTATGAAATCATGAGCCAAAACCAAGAGTTGGATGCTTAACCGAGTCACCCAGGCGCCCCAGGATCCTTTAAAATGTCATTACCCAAAGTTAAAAATACCTTTACCCTCTGACTTAATAAACTTCTACTGCTCCAAGCATGTATCTGAAGGGTATAATGAGAAATGTTCATATTCGGAAGAAATGTATTATAATGTTAAGGACCCAAATCGTACATGCATTATGATCTTAACATTTTAAAAATCATTCATCCTAACACATACATAAATTAGACCATAGGGAAATACACACACTATAGATACTGATTGCTCTTAAGCAATTAAGATTTCAAATGATTTTCATATACTTTGCACTTTTATGTTTTCCAGTTGTGCACAGAATCATAATTATTTACAAATTATTTTAAGTGGCATTTTTGAAATTTTAATTGTGCTTAAAAGTGCCTAAAAGAACATTTTAAATGAAAATAATCCATACATGGCCCAAGTATACGGCCTCCAAGTTAGTCTTGTCAGGTGTATCATAGAAATATGATGGAAAGGAAACACACAAAAATCCTAAGGGACCATCTCTGGGGTAAGTAGTTTCGGACATTATACTTGTCTTCTTCTTGTAGTTCGTTAAGTTTGTACAGTGAATCTGATTTACTCTTATAATCAGAAAAACAGTATTAAAATGTTAGGGCGTGCATTGTACCGAATAGTGTCAAGGAATGGGAAAAAGGAAATAGCACAACAGCACCGTCCTCTTCTGGTTTCTTTTTTACCATCTGCCTCCCCCCTCCTAGCTTGTCCACTGCTTCTAACAAAGAAGTTTTCCTTCCCCTACCCAATTAAAAAAATAGATAGATAGAGATATGGATATAGATATCACTTCAGACTCTTGATTATTATTTTTAATTTTTTTTAACGTTTATTTATTGAGAGACACAGAGACACAGAGCACGAGCAGGGGAGGGGCCAAGAGATGGAGAGACGCAGAATTGGAAGCAGGCTCCAGGTTCTGAGCTGTCAGCACAGAGCCCGACGCGGGGCTCAAACTCACGAACCACGGGATCATGACCTGAGCCGAAGTCGGATGCTTAACTGACTGAGCCACCCAGGCGCCCCAACTCTTGATTATTTTAATTAAGTTTGTTGTAACCTATTAGTATCCTATATATTTTTAAAAACTCGAAGTTAATGCATTTATGTTCTCCCTGAGCCCCAGGACCTGAAAACCCTTTAATCCTGACACACTGCTTGGAGCTCCTGTGCCATGATTGCCCAGGGTATCAGTTCCGTCTTGCTTTCCTTAATTCTTACAAACGTGACGCAGTGAAGATTTGTTTCCCAGCGTCTTTGTGCACCATTCCTGTCTGTGACTCAGATTCTCCTTCTTTGTGTTGCTCCTTCCTGGAGTATATCCTTCATGCAAAGTCTGTTGGCAAAAACTCTGTTTTGTTTGCCCAGAAATCTCGTTTTGCTTTCATTCTTTAAAGACAGGCATGCACGTGATCACAAAAAAATCTTTAGCCCTCCAATGGCTCAGTTGTAGTAAAATTATAAAAGTAGATGGAATAACAGGGGGAAAAAAGCATGTAAAACGGTGTTGTTCATTATTTGAAATTCTTATTCTCCGTTTTGGTATATTTGGTAAAGTCAGAATATAATTTACATTTAGCGAGTTGATTTTGTAAGTCTGGCTGAATTCAGGCAGACGTGTTGCCATCAGGGACCGCAAGTCGTGACGCTTCCCAACCTTCCTGCAACCCCTCAGTACCCCGACTGTCCCCATGGGGTGCTGGGCTGGTGGACTGGTGTTGAGAATTAAGGTCCCTGCAGTCGGTGAGTCAGCTGACCCATTCTACATCTACAGGAAATCTTGTCGATTAGAAACAACAACTTAGTGCTCCTTTTCCATTCTGCATAGGACTTAGAAAACTTGCCAACCTGTGACGCTCATACATGGAATAATCAAAGCGGCCCAAACCACACCACGCAGTAAAGAAAGCAGTTCAGTGTCTAAGAATGTTCAGTTCCATCTTCCAGTGTAGTGACTGTATCTTCGGCTCGATGAATGCTACCCTTATAGCAATGAAAGTGTTGTCTCGTCACTGGGAATTAGCCGAGATGTTTCATTCCCTTTACCCAGAGCCAAGGCCACCCAGCCAAGCTTCCTTATGGCCTTCTGGCAGCAGTGTATTTGGGAGGGGTTCACCCTTTCGTTAAGTTTATTGCTATTGGGGCTTTTAGTTCTGTGCAGGTGCCTCGGTTTGACTACCTCCTGGGCCCCAGGATTTGTCTCTTGTTGACCTTGTGTGCAATTTCCTGATAACGCTGCAGGCTAAATTGTCAGAGTCACCAGATGTACCAGGGACAGACTCTGGTTTCAGTCCTCCACGACCTCTCTGGGTTTGTGCTTGCTTACACGGTCACTGGACCAGTAAATGGACGTATGGCTTTTGTGTATTTCAGATTTGGCGCAAATATGATGCTGACAGCAGTGGCTTTATATCAGCTGTTGAGCTGCGGGTAAGTGTGGGGACCCTCGCTGGGTGGAGGTGGCCTTGCTCATCACTGGGAACTTGATGTATGGACCATGAATTTAATTCCTATGGGCCCGAGAAGCATGCGTTTGAATTTGTTACTTAAAAAAACCCAAAAACGTATTTGTATTTAAAAGGTTTAGGACAGGGGTGCCTGGGTGGCGCAGTCAGTTAAGCGTCTGACTTCAGCCAGGTCACGATCTCGCGGTCCGTGAGTTCGAGCCCCGCATCGGGCTCTGGGCTGATGGCTCAGAGCCTGGAGCCTGTTTCCGATTCTGTGTCTCCCTCTCTCTCTGCCCCGCTCCCGTTCATGCTCTGTCTCTCTCTGTCGCAAAAATAAATAAACGTTGAAAAAAAAATTTTTTTTAAATAAAATAAAAATAAAAGGTTTAGGACATGCCAATAACATTGCTCTCTCTGGGAAAGAGACGTAATTAAGGAATTTTTGACACTTTTTCCATGCCTGGAGCCATTCTCTGAATTCTGTGAGCTCCCTTTATTTTAAAGTTTTTATTTATTTATGTTGAGAGACAGTGAGCAGGGGAAGGGGAGTAAAAGAGAGAGAGAGAGAGACCGAGAATGCCAAGCAGGCCTCGCTGTCAGTACAGAGCCTGATGTGGGACTCAAGTTCACAAACCATGAGATCATGACCCAAGCCAAAATCAGGAGTTGGACGCTCACCCGACTGAGCCACTCTGGTGCCCCTGTGAGCTCCGTTTAAACAGCGAGAGCCCTCCATTCTTGGATTTATTTGCTTCCTAAAAGCAGTTTGTTTTCTCCTAAAAATAAAAAAAAAAAACCCACAATGCCTAAAATAAGGCGTCCCGAGATCTTTGTGGTTTATTTGCTCCCCATATAAGATGTGACTCTTCTCTCGATGTTACAGAACTTCCTCCGAGACCTCTTTCTCCACCACAAAAAGGCCGTCCCTGAGGCTAAGCTGGACGAATACACCGGCACCATGGTAAGTAGCTGGGCAGTGTGATCTCACGAGGGCAGCCCCCCTGATGCCTCCCCAGGGCCCAGAGTTGGTACCCGGGAGCACCTGCAGACTGAATACAAGAGAAACCTCAAGTCTGGGAAACGTCGGCTAAAACTGAGCTGTTCTAGCCTCTCTCTGAGGACAGGACCGTGTGTATTTGAGAGGAAAGCTGTTCGCCTGTCCCTGGGGGGACCCGGAAAGTGCAGTGAACATCGGTTACCAGGCACCAGGCCAATAACCTCGAAGCCACTCGAAGTCACACAGAAACGGGTAAACATGGACAATCAGTCCCAGGCACAGGGGAAGCCACTTCTTGCCACGAGTCTATTCACGTGGCATGTTGATCGAGGACAGCTGAGAGTCGGACAGATGGGAGACGTGCGTCCCACGTCTCTCACTTATAAGCTGCGACCTTGGGAGACTGTCAACCTGTCCATCTTACTAGTTCATCCATAAAATGGGGGTTAATGGTACCTACCTGCTGTGAGGGCAGAGCGAGCCGATGTCTCCAAAGCACTTTGCAGAGCGTCTGGGACATAATAGGTGTTCGTACCTGTTAGCTCTTACTGTGGCAGCTGCTGTGGTCCTTGTTGTCATTAGGCTTCCGCGACCAGAATGACCCTGAGATCGTTTCGGTGATAAATGATGGCATGGGAGAGCTGCCTCTGGCAAACGCATCCTCACCTAACACGATGCATTTCTCCAGCCACCAATCAACAGTCTGGCTTCCCTGCCGTTCGTGTCCGCCCCCCACCCCCTTCCTTCCCCCAGACAAGTGCTTCGGGCCAATCGGACGCTGTTGTTTTCTCAATCAAGAAGCCAAGAAATTGCTGGTGAAGGCTTACTTGCTCGTAGGATTGTTACGCACAGGAAGACTTCCAGCAACAGAGTCACGTTACTGGGCTTCCTGGTGAGCATTTGGGAGCACGTGCCATCGAGAAGAGTCGGTGAATTCTCGTAAAATGTGTGCCACTAGGTTGCCCTCTGGAGGCCTCGAGCTGCTTTGGTATTATTTCTGGTATAAATAAATACGGTATTATTTCTGATGCCGTCTCTGCAGGGTTGGCATTGTTCATGCCATTTCGTATATCTGATGCTAGAGGCTTAGAAAGGCTAAGTGACCACGTCACCACCAAGTTGAATTCTTAAACTCGCTTTGAAGATCAGGTGACTGGGAGAAGTTGAGTTACCCGGCCAAAGGCACCAGTTAAACTGGAAGCTAAGCTCTCTTGGTTTCCAGCCTCTTACTCTGCACCCTGTCCGACGCTGACCCCCAGGCCCGGGCACCTGCCCTGGGGAGGAGGGAAGGAGAAGGGCGCTCTTGACCGTGATGGCTTGTAAATGGCCTAGGCAGAAGTGAAGCTGACGCCAAGGGCAGAATCAAACCCCAGGCCAGGATCTCAATCAAGGAAATAATTCGGCTTCTTGGTATGTTGGACCTCTTTTAATAACACGCAAATGGTGTTCGAGATCCTGAGTGAGTACGCACTCAGCACGAAAGAGCAAAGTGGGAAATCTAGAAGCAGGAAGCAGGGAAATCTCGAGGTTTCTTCCCACCTGATTTCCAGCAGCACCTGCCAGCACGGTAAATACCACAGAAAGGGGGAGGTCACCGTAACTGCCTGAGAATAACAAGCAGGTTAGGTTTCCAGATGAACACTTTCCATCCTTGATCCAACCCGGCGTCAGCACCGGTTGTTTGTAACCTTGATTTTATTAACTTCCAAAACATGCACTACAAGATGAAATACTCTCACTTAGAACCGCCAGGATGTTTCTAATATTTCTTTGATTGCCTTTGAATCCGAGGCCCTCCGCCTCCAACTACAGTACTAAACGGCTACGTTCTCACGTAACATGGCTCAATTCTCTTCCCTACTTTTATTCTCCCGGTTCTTGCTTGTCCTTCAAGATTCAGTGAGACATCATCGTGGCCTAGAAAACCTTCCATAACCTTCTTCTGTAGTGGATGCAGGTGCCTCTCCCCTGGGGGTCCCATATCATTGTCTTCACATCGGTCACCCATTTAACCCAGGCCACAAATATCCACTAAATATCTGCCATGCCCCTGGCACTCCTCGAGTCGCTGGGGATCCAGCAGCGAGCGAACCAGACAAAGGAGAGACTGACAATAACCATAAACATAATAAATAATAAATGAGATCGCATGACAGGGGTAACGAGTGTTATGGGAAAGATGAAAAAGTAGAACAGGGTGAAGGATGGCCGTGCCAGCAAGGTAGCTAGGATCGGAGGCTGGGGAGTGTAATTTTCACCCTTCGAGAAGGTGAGGCTTGAGGAAGGACCGAGGGTACAGCAAAGCACAGAGACCCTGGGGCAGTAGCCTGCCTGTGGCCTTCAAGGACAGGGAGACACGAGTGTGGCTGGAGCACAGAATTCAAGGGCAAGGCTTAACGGAGGCCAGACCCCGTGGGGCTTCTCAGCCACTGTGAGAACGTGTGACAATGAGTGAGATGGAGAGCCACCAGAGGGGCAAGGAGGGAATCAGGAAGACCTGTGAAGAGGCCACCACTGCCATCCGGGTAAGAGGGGGTGGCAGCTCGGAGGGGGTGGGGCAGCAGAGGAGATGAGAAGGATTGCGGAGGCGAAATCAACAGGACTGCCGATGAGTCAGCTGGAGTCAAGGGCAGCACGGACATCACTTGTTCACCACTTGTTCTTTACTAGCCAGTGACTCCTCTAGGGCAAGGGCAGGCGGCAGGGCCTGGCACACAGTAGGCTACTCTGTGCCCATTGTCAGAACTGAATTTGGAGTCGTTACCTAACAGCCAGCTCAGAAGAAACCAGGACAACAAAAGCAAGGTTTGCTCTGGGGACCCTCCTTGAGAGCCTCCACCTCCAGTAAGGCTCATGCTCCCCCTCGGGGAGCCTCGTAGATGGCCCATCGCACAGATCCGCCCTTCCTCAAGCTATGTTTGGTGTCCTGGAACTCTCCTTTGATTTCTTCCTCTTTGTACACCAGACCCTCTAGGACAGAGCCAGAAGGAGTGCTCGGGAGTACTGGGCTTGATCCCTTAGGGCTCTCCCTGGGGTCCTTTGTCCCAGAGACTCATCCACAGGGGTCCCCACCAGGCAGGGTATGGGCTGTGCTGAGCCCAGGGGCAGACCCAACAGGGCGGCTGGAGCCCCATGCTGATGACGAGAGGTAGAAGGGGCAGGAAGGCAGGAGTGGGGGGTGAGAGCCGGAGGGTGTGGAGGAAGAGAAATGCAAATAGAAAAAGACAATCCGAGTAGGACAGGCCCGGGATGTGTCCCAGTGGATTCCGAGTTCACACCCCTAAATTCCTGAAGTTGAGTCTGACATGCTTTTTCTGCGCTGAGGAGTGGGGTCTCAAAGTGACCCACAGCACCCCCTCTGTCACCAAAGCCGGCACCTTCTTCATGCTCCTCTTCCAGGTCAGAATATGACCTGGTTAACTGGTTGAAATGAAGATGTGAGTTCATTTAGGGAGAACTCACCAAGAAAGATATGGTCCCTGACCTTCTGGAGTCTTCTGATGAGGGAAAAATTAGCAGAGGAGGGAAAAAAGCAAAAATTCACTCTGGCTGCTCCCTTTCATCCCCACTGCGCACGTCTCTGCCATCGACCATCTCGAGATCCGGTTCTCCTGACTTTTCAAAAATAAGGTAGGTTACAATGAAGCCACCATTCTAGACCTTCAGCAAAGGCAGGACAAGAAAAGGTAGATGGACAGAGTTCAAGCTGAGTTGTTTCAAGATGCCGTCTCAGCTGAGTGCACGTGGCATTTTATTTTCACCGCGACAAGGCCAGCATTTACTCGCGTACTGGGTGCTTTAATTATAATAACTGCGTGTTCGCTCTGTGCCAAGCTCCGTGCAAAGCGCTTTGCAAACATTTGATTCTCACAGCAACCATATAAACTAAGTATGTTTTGCCTCTCATTTTATAAATGAAGAAACTGAGGGTTACAGACTTTAACAGGTTAAATACAGTCGGGATGCAGCGGGGTGGAAATGCCTACCCACATCTACCTCCGAAGCCCGTATTTTCCACCACAGTACCCACGTCCGGAAGTTTAAATACTAAGTCATTAAAAAGAAAACTTTCAAAAGGGGAAGAGTGAACTCTATGGAGAGATCAAGAAGAGAGGACAATTCCTGAAGGAAGAGACGATCAAGGTGAGGACAAAGCCACGTGAAGAGATTAGGATTCTCTTAATATTTTTAAAGATAAGATAATGCAGGAGCTCGCAGCACCAGAATTCGTTACCTAGGAAAATGGATCGTTCTCCTCCTGAAGTCCAGAAAGGATCCTAAGCGCTGACATCTTATTAAACACAAAATAGGAAGCAAATTAACGAGAGACCACGGGAACAGGAGAGGGTTCTACAAAGTTGCTCTGGGAAAGAGACTGCAGATAAGCTGATGCAGGGAGCCAGGGAGGAAGAGTGGCCTGTGACTGCAGAGAGCCCCAGGGTCGGCTCATTCAAACAACCCACTGTCAGGGAGGGGAACGGGCCTGAAGGAAACACGTGGGTGGCTGGGAACGCCAACACTTGGCTGAAAAGACCATGCACATCACCCGTCAGCCCGGCCACACTGCCCGCCCAGAGCGATTCTCTTCACACACAGCCCAAGGCGGGCAGAAAATCTGGCAACGTGCAGTTTTTGATGGCTCCGAGCTCAGCCCTGGAAGCGTGGAATCCTGTACAGCAGCTGAGGAGGATCGGAGTGGTCTCACCCAACTTGTGAGTCTCTGGGTGGAGGACCGTCCATTGACCAAGACTGCGCTGTTATCCTGTGTCTGTTTCGTTGCCAAAAACTTGTGGTTCTTCCGGTTGTGCTGTGGTTAAGCACTCATTTTTTGATCCAAACTGTCCCGTGAAGATAGGCTCGTGATCAATCAAACTCTGAGTGGCCCCTCACTGGTTCTTTCTGCTCTGAGGTGATAGGTAAGTGTTGAGGAATCAGATAAGAGTTTTCACCCAGGGGCGCCTGGGTGGCGCAGTCGGTTAAGCGTCCGACTTCAGCCAGGTCACGATCTCGCGGTCTGTGAGTTCGAGCCCCGCGTCGGGCTCTGGGCTGATGGCTCAGAGCCTGGAGCCTGTTTCCGACTCTGTGTCTCCCTCTCTCTCTGCCCCTCCCCCGTTCATGCTCTGTCTCTCTCTGTCCCAAAAATAAATAAACGTTGAGAAAAAAAAAAAAAAAAAAGAGTTTTCACCCAAAGACCTACTCTGACCAGAAGACTAGAATGAGCGTAATGAGATTATGGCCTATCTATTTCATGTTCCTTCCTGAAATTATAGAGGCAACTTACACTTTTCCAATGAACAGACTTGGGAACTGGACTGTAGTGTTTTTTTTTTTTTAAGACTTTTTACATTTCCCTAGTGATCTGTGGGTGAACTAACTTTCAGAAATTCAATATTCTCAGAAGAGATTTTAGAACCTTAGCCCTGAGTGATCCACCAAGTGTGAAATCACCTTACTGCCGCTGTAATGGCTTTTTATTGAGCGACGGATACAGTCGGAGCAGCCCTGCATGACAGATTTGGTTCCAAGGTTTGGCATTAAACTCCTTCCTTCAGAAATATAACCTGCTAAATGAATTCAAATGGAGCCACACGAGGGCTGGCACCTTTGAAAGCTGTCTGAAGCCCGAACAATGAATGAGTCATGGCAGAGCACCCGATCATAGGAGAAAAGTTGAGGTCTGCAGACCTAATCTTATTCTAACTCCTAATTAACGTTCTGGACAAGGGAGGAAACAGCCTATTAACAAAATCCAATTATGACATCTAATTGAGAGGTTCTGCCAATACCTGGTGGGAGGAAAGATTCGCTATCTGAATAGAATAGCATTAGATAATATTGAGCTTTTAAAAATGTAAGTGAATACATGTGGGAGATGTTAAGCTCACATACCCAATTAGAGCATGGAGCTTGAGCTATTGCAAACCTGCAGATTAAAATCTGCAGACAATGGCAGACAAAGAGACATGAGGTTAAACTTGTGCCATCCTCTACCCTGGTCCCAGCTCCTGTCCTTTGGGATTGGATCCAAGTAGCTGGCTTCCTCCTGTGGTGTAGGCACTCAGCTCTCTGATCCACGCTGATGTGAAACATGTCTGGACCCAGTCTCGAGAGTTCTTTGCTTCTGTGCCCACCCTCCCTCTGCTGGTGACCTCAACCAGCCTCGTGGCTTGAAATACCAGCTAATGGTGATGGCCCTCAATTCATAGCTCTGACTCAGACCACTTCGGAACGTCTCAGGTGAACCACGTGGCCAATTTTCTGATGGGTAGAAGCATAATTTACCACATTGGTGGTCAGTTGTTCGTCAAGCCAGTTTTGAGCAAAAGGTAGGTATTTTCCCCCTTTGAGTAATTTGTACAGCTATGGAGATGGGCCCACATCTTTCAAGGTGAGTTACTACTTGCTTCAAGCTCAACATAATCTAGCTCTCTATTAATAGAACGTCTCGTAATGGTGGTGTCATGGAAAATCATGGCTCAGTCTTTAGCCAAGTGTACTGCCGTCAGACTTTTACTGGATAGAGAATTTATGCTTAAGGGACACAAAGGGATGTGTAATATATCCAAATGTATAAAAATATAACTTGCATTTTAATAGGTTCTGCAACATACACTTTTGGTGCTAAAGTTTTAGAGAAATGGGTTTTCAAATTCATTTCAAATATTAAAACTAAACTGGATTTAGGGAGGGAGGAAAGATGGACTGATATGTTTTTTAATGCAAAAATCGGTTACATATACTCTCAGATTTCTTCACCCCACCTCTCCCCGTGTATAGCCTCTTCTTACAAATACATTTAGAGCTGCTGTACTAAATGTGGCGAAGTCACAAAGTTCACTCACACTAGGACTCAAATAATGCGGTGAAATGTCTCCCCTCCATCTTGATTAACCTAATCCGATCTTCTTGATTTTAACTTTTAATCCTATCTTGTTTAAAACCCCATCTGATCCTATGATTTAAATAGGATCCTCTTTGGATCATGTTAAGTCTTTCTACAAAAGGAAAAGCTGAGCCTCTCAGATTTCTTAGTCACCTTCATCCAACCCGGACTCTTCTGCAAAAATGGCATCAGGTTAGAAAGAATGGCTTTGGGCCCAAGTGGGGGAGGGGAGGAGCTGAGATCCCTGGGCACAAGGCTCTCTGATTCCTCTGGTCCCCGGGCTGGGGCCTCTTGGCCACTCGGTTGCTGCTACCTTGCTGGTATTCACAGTGGAAGTGTGTGATGAACTCATAATCCGTGCTCTTAGCTTTGGCTAGCCCACTGGGAAGTACAGGCTAGTCCAGCAGCCATCCTTTACCTCTTGCTGGATGTGGGCCATTAATCCTCTGCCACATCTGTATCAAAGTCCACATGTTCTTGCCACAGGACAGACCAGTAAGTCGAGAGGCAAGATGGCGGCTGTTGTCTCAAAGCACATGTCCCCTCAGCATGAAATGTGAGCTTCCTTTATGTTAGGAAGAGGGAGAAGGGGAGGAGGTTGGAGTCAAGAGGTGATGGATGTCTGTAGGCATTCAGAAGCCCACAAGGGTCCAAGGAAGGTTGTGAAACTGTTCTGTCCTTGGTCACTTGGCCTTTGTGTACGGGAATCTGGTCATGGCATTCCTATAAATCTTAAACATAGCGTTATTATTTCTTTATGTACTTCCTTCTCCCCTTGGGTGAAGTGGGTTTTGGGTAAAGCATGATTTTTGCACATCTTAGCTGTAACCTGCAGGGCTGAGCAGAGAGGTTTTCTCTCAGAGACAGGTCACAGCAGTGAGGGAAACAGAAGCCACACGGAGTCAGACATGCTAAATGTCTCCCTAATGTACATCCTCTTATCAGCCCATGGCTCTGGGGTCTGCCCCACCCTCTGGTCCAGCATCATCTCATCCCATCACAGTCCACTGGATCTCAACCCAGCATCCAAACGCTTGGGTGTTCAGAGTGTCTCTGGAAAGCCAACCCACAGCAACTCTCTCCACTCAGTGTTGTCCTTCCTTAGCTGGTGCCCTCCTCCCTCCGGGATCCCCCTTCCAGCACATCTGGTCACACATCTGTGCACTTGACTGTCCTGTCTCTGCCTCTCCCTCTCTTCCTTCCTACAACCCTGGAAGCCTGGACAGGCAGACTTTCCCCTAGATCACATCCTCCTCAACTACTTCTGCCTTCAATGGAAAAATGGTATCTCCTCTGTCCTCTGTAGGGAGTACTCTGTGAGACGGCTGTGGCCGGTTTGGACAGCTGTGGGCTCGGAAGGGCAAGATATCAAAGTGCTTCGGGAACTTTCAGAATGGATTCCTGTTACAAGTACTTCTTACAATCGTTTCCCCTTCTGCCTTCCAGATGAAGATCTTTGACAAAAACAAGGATGGCCGCTTGGATCTTAATGACTTGGCAAGGTGAGTGGCGCGGGAATGGAGTCAGACTCGGAAACACCTTCCTAGGGTTCGTGATGACGCATACTTCTCTCTGAAAGGCAGAGGTCAGGTCCTGCCTGAAACCCTGAAGAAGAGTCTCATCTTGCCAAATAAGCAGCAGTGGTTCTGAATCTTCTGGGGTAATAGATCCCTTTGTGAAGGTAATAAAAGCTCTTAGGGCTCCTGGGTGGCTCAGTTGGTTAAGTAGCTAACTTTTGATATTGGCTCAAATCACGATCTTACGGTGTATGAGTTCAAGTCCCATGTTGGGCTCTGAGCTGACAGTGCAGAGCCTGCTTGGGATTCTGTCTCCCTCTCTCCCTGTCCCTCCCCTGCTTGCACACATGAGCTCTCTCTCTCTCTCAAAAATAAATTTAAAAACAGGATAATAAAAGCTCTTCCCCCTCCCCCCAAATGCACAATACACAAGGTTTTCATCAAATTTTATTGATGGGTCATGGGCCAGCCTTGCCTTCCTGGTCCCGCACGAGGACTCCATGAGAAAATACATCTGGGACCCCATTCACTGGCTCTGGGAAGGCTGAGCAGTTAGCTCAGGACAGAGGACAGCTGAACCACACTCCAGCTGTGCTGGCCGGCTTTCCAGCGTGGGTGCAGCCTCCATGGGCACCCAGCACCTGAAGACCAGAGCAGAGGAGGAGGGGGTGCCAGCAGAAGCGGCCCAGTACCTGAGAATTGCTGTCTGTAAGTCCGGGGTTGTACATGATGGGCATGTCAGAATGTTGTCTCAAGGCTAACCGACCCCCAAACAAGCTATGGTTGTCCACAGAACAAAAAAAAAAAAAAAAAGATTTTGAATAGATGGACAGAGTTGAAATCGTTGGATCCAGAATACATCGATATAACCCAGATGAAGGAGCAGTTATGATACCAGGTGCCTCGGGGTGGGGGTGGGGGGTGGTGGATGGAGTTGTAGACTGGACAACGATAGAGGGTTTAGCAGTTATAGGCTGCAAGGCAGAAGCATGTATGGCTGGGAGAGACGAAGTCCAAGGGCTGAGGGTGATTTCAATGACAGAGTAAACTTGGCAAGGTCACAAGCAGATACTAACTTGAGTTCAGAATGACAAAACCCTGTACCAGCTACCGCCTCTCTTGACCAGTCCATCTGTTAGTTCTTGCAGGGGGTCTGCGAAAGGGAACACACCGGGAAGGATCTCTCCTTAGTCATGACCAGGACACTGAGCCCAAAACTCTATACGGTCTTCTATTCCGGACCTCGTAGGAGCTGTGAGACAGCCTTTGTGTCCTCCTCGGCTCCTTACCCCAGAATCGTTATCTTAATTTTGGCCACTTTCGTGGAGAAGAGGCATGGAGACACCAGCCAGACCAGAGCCTCTCCCAAAGGCTGAGGACTGAGGGATATCAGCCCTGTGGCCTTGGCTTTATCCCCGGCGTCCCCCTTACTCCTTGAAGCTACCTTGGCCAAGAGAGGCAAGGCTTCCTCTCAAGTGAGGTCAGTCTAGCTACTCTTGAGAGCTGCGTGCGAGAGCAATCCTAACCGGAAGACCCCAAACATGACAATCTGGGTGAAAACGAGAGCTTTTAATTTCATTGTTCCCTTCACCAAAAGCGCCCACCCACTTTACTCAATGCAGGTCTCAGAGGTGGCGAGTCGAGGAGCCCTGAGCGCCCTCTGCAGGCTGGAGTGTGCCACTACTCTAAAGCTGCTCTCTACCCTATTGGTTATGATACTATTTACTCCCGAAATAAAATCCCCAGAAAATATCAACTACCTCGGCCCGAAATGCTAAAACAATATAATGCGTACACTATAACACAGAAAGGGGAAATAAGGTGAAACACCTAAAAGAAAATAAGGTATATTTCAAGTGTAGGTGGGTAGATAACAACCACACGGCAGGCGTGACAGAGTGGTGGTTGTTTGTAGCTTTTGGTGCAGAAGTAGCAAGAATATGTCAGTTCAGATGTTGACGGATACAAGTATGGCCTTTTGGCGACTCGTGCGTCAGGAACTCAGTTGCTGCTGATACAATGACATAAATAATAAATAAGTCCTGATAGAGTTCCAGATGGGACAAAGTATAGTCAGCCCTCAATTTACCTGACTCAGTATGCTATCTGGATCATTTACACAGTTAGTAAACTATGTATGCCTTGAGAAAAATAGTCTGGATTTTCACGTAAATAGTAATTCCGCTCTAAGTTCAAACGTAATTATAAGCAGGATTGGTACACACATGAATGCTCGTGGACATTCCCGAGTCAGGTGAGATATGGGCTGATTGATTCACCCTTCTGTGGGATTTTCCATGCAATGCAGGGCATCTGGCATCCCTGACCTCCCACTGTGGAGGTCAGAGTCCCTCTGTCACGATCATAACCAGAGCCCTCCCCTGCAGCGAGCCAACCGTCCCCTCCTATGGTCCTACCCAGGAGGCAGGAAGTACGCCTTCGTCCCTTGAATAGCTGCTCTCGTGGCCCGGTGCTACGTATAGAGGAGGATTCGATGGGTAGCTGTGGACTGAAGGGAGGACCAAAGTAGTGCTTAACGGAGATGCGAAGCAACGAAACAGTTGCTGCATTGTTTCAAAACCAACTTGATGAGGGACTCGACAGTGACAACCGGGGTAGGCAAAATACAGACGTCTGTGTCCGAACTCCCAGAACCAGCGAACGTTTGATGTGACGTGGCATGGATGAACCACGGTTGCAGATAGAATTAAAGTTGCTGACTAACAGACCTTACGGGGGTTATTCTGGATTACCCAGGTGGGCCCCCTGTAATAACAAGGGTCCTTTAATTTATACGCGGGACTCTTCTCTCTACTCCCAGCCCTAGAAGGCAGCGCTGTTACTCTACATACGAGCACCTCTCAAGTATATGTCCTCTGACTGGCAGCATAACTTAGGCCGCTTGGTGCCAACCAACAGATGAGAACACGATTCCTTAGAGAGTCCCAGAATATTCTAGCCTCTACTTGGCTCAAATTAATTCTCTCTCCCCTGAGCATCCAGAAGAGCAATATTTTCCAAATTGTTGCAAGATATTTTGTTTCTACCTTTCCCTGTACGGTGAATGCATGATTTTTGAATGCAGCATAAATCCAGAAAAATACCCCAGACCCGTCAGGAATCACACTCTCCTCCCCTCACCTGCCAACCCCCCGTAACCTACTTTGTTTCTATGGATTTGCTTATTCTGAGCATTTCATATACATGGAATCATACAATATGTGGCCTTTCATGTCTGACTGAGGTTCTTTCTTTCTTCATGTGGATTCAAGCAACTGTCTGGATTCTTTTCACTTCAGCTTGAAGAATTCCCTTTAGTATTTCTTATGGGTCACATTTATTGTTGTTAATTGTCCTTTTTGTCCAGTGACTTTTTTGAACTAATCCTGTAAAATCTGTGTCTTTGTTATGTGTGGACACTTAAGTCTCTGCTTGCCTAGCTCACGATTGCACAAAGATTCCTTAGATGTCTCCCACTGTTTTTTGAGGGTCCCTGTGTACAGGTTGGGGCACATCTACACTCAACCAGGCAGCTTACAACTCTGCCTTAGCCTTCACTTCCTGCTTGCATACAGCCTGACGATAAGCCACAGGCGAGAGCTTAGGGCCTTCTCCGGTCTTTCCTGCACAGACACCCAGTCCTGGGCATAGATGTGGCCCCAGGCATGTGTGCAGCTCTCTAGATTCCCAGAAATATGTCAGAACTTGTAGAAGACCCTATGGACATCTCATTCCTCCAGCTTTTCCTTTTAATCTTTTTAGTTAGCCTGTTGTTTACCCAGACTCTTGTCTACCACTGCCGTCAGCTCTGACCTCAAACAATTGCTTCTAATTCACTGCTTTTGACAAATCCTCCCAGGTAAAAGGCTTTTTCACTGGATGAGTTCAAAATTAGGTCAAAGAAGTGCATCTTGCAAGTGGGGTCTTTTCGAGAACATCAGAGAAGTCACATACTGGTAATTCTTTGGAAACCGGGCTTTGAAAGAGCCCCAACTCCGTTCTGCTTGCTTTAGCTGCTGCTAGAATGCTCTTTTTCCCCGGGGCTGTGGGCTCTTCATTTACAGTGGAGTGGAGAAGGGTGGAGGGCTGAAGGAAGTGAAAATGCACAAAATCCACTGTTCTTACCGAGATTTAGCCATTTTTCCAAGATAAACTCTCCTCAGATTTCTACAAGATTTTAAGACCTAGAATTGTGAAAAAGGTATTTTGACTTTTTTGGGGGGGGGGGCAGGCAGTTTTCTCATTGTGGTTATGGAGGAGGGAGTCTTCCTAAGCCCTTACTCTGCCATTGTCCACCAAGACGCCTTCTCAAAAATCTCTCTCTGGTGACTACTAATCCCTGTGAACGTCTCTCCCAGTTAATTTTTTAATTTGTTTTTATAACGTATAAATTCTTATTTTTCAAGCACCTCCCCTATTCTGCAGAATAATCTGGAAATTGCCTGCCCTTTCCTCACCCCAGAGTTATGGATTTGCTTGTAACTGAGAGCAGACAGATCTTCACGCGGACTAATTTCTTTTTTTCTTTTCCATTTAGGATTCTGGCTCTTCAGGAAAACTTCCTTCTCCAATTTAAAATGGATGTAAGTAGTGACATGTTTCTAGGTGGGCTTGTGTCGTCCATGTGAGAGGGAGGGAAGAAAGGAAGGCCTCTGTTTGTCTTACTTTAAGTTATCTAGAGACAAAAAAGGCTTACTGTTGAAATCAAGGGATTAAGGGGTCATTGACTCAAAGTTTATAGAAGTTGCTTATGACCCCAGAAGAATTGTCCAATGGAAGTTTCCTGTTGTCGGACTAACACACCATTTTCTCCACACACAGGCTTGTTCCACTGAGGAAAGAAAGAGGGACTTTGAGAAAATCTTTGCCCACTATGACATTGTAAGTGTGCCCCTTTGTGTTGCACTGGCCCTTTTGAGGTAGCAAGCCTGTCTGGCCCTATATGGGGTCATCCTGTCTGTCCTACCCACCCATCCTACCCATCAGACCTTGAACTTATATGACGAATAGCAGTCCTACATGTATGTCACCCCTCAGCTTCTCTATGCAAACTTCTGAAAACTACATTAAAATGGACAAAAGGAGTATTTATGGTTGAGAAGAGAATAAAATCACTTTTTTTTCCCTCTCTGGATCCAAACTGGGAGAAGGCTTCTCCTTCTTTAATCTCCATCTGGAATAGCATGCTCGAGAACGAAACATAAAGAATCAAGTTCAAAACCACATTTAACCCAAAGAAGTACAGGCAAAGCGAGCCCTGGTTGACATAATCGCTACTTCTCTTGTAGGATTGATTCTGCGGTCCTTCTTTAGAGAAGAAAAAAATAATAATTCTAAAGCACAAAGTGTGACAAAGAGATCACATTTCTTGACAAGGTAGGGTAATGCAAGAAGGAAGAGAAATGAGAACGTTAGGCAAAGTCAAAGGAGACGCCGTCCTGAAACTAAGCAGACTGGACAGCTGTGTGTCACATTCTGAGCAGGAGGGAGCATCACCCAGAAGAGGCAGTGCAGCCAAGTGTTTAAGGGTATGGGCTCTGTGACCATCAGCTGGGTGTGAATCATGGTTTGTTAGCCACGTGACCTTGGGTAGTCTCCTTATCCCCTCCCCACCCCCCCGTGCCTCGTTGCCCTTTTCTGTAAAGTTAGGGTGACGAGGATAATAATACTGCCTACTCCACGGGATTGTTACGAGGATTCAGTGATTTCACATTTGTAAAGCTCTTAGAAGGGTGCCTGGCAGGTAGCTAGTATTTGGTAAATACACCAAGGGAATAGATTTTTTAAATGATATGTTAAAGGTTCAAGGTGAAGCAAACTTGAAAAGAATGGATGGGTTGTCATAACTGGGACTTTAGAGAAGAAATGGAAATATTTTAGTATGTATTATATTTCATAGACCTTTTTATATAGTGAGTAGAAAAACTAAGAGTGTACGTACAGACCAAATAATTTTAGTCTAGTCATTCTTGATTTAAAATATATATTTTGGGGGTGCCTGGGTGGCTCGGTCAGTTGAGCGTCTCTTGATTTTGGGTCAGGTCCTGATCTCTCGGTCGTGGGATTGAGCCCAACGTCAGGCTCCACACTGAACATAGAGCCTACTTGAGATTCTCTCTCTTCCTCTGCCCCTCTCCCCAACTCACGTGCTCACCCTCTCTCTAAGATAGGTTACAAAAATAAAAATAAAAATAAAAAAATAAAATCTACATTTTAATAATCATCAAGCCCTCGCTAAATTATAAAGCAAAATAAAAAAAAATGTCAGCCTATCGAGATGGATATGATGTGAAAATTTAGTCCGAACTGAAGCTTAATATTTGGGAAGCAAATGAAGCGAGTATATATCATGTTAATGCTATTTGCAAGAGCCAAGGACCTCAAAACTACTGCTTCCCATTTGTTTATGTGGGGGTAGTTATTGATAATTATTTTTTTAAAGTTTATTTATTTATTTTGCACATGCGCGCGAGAGAGGGCAAGCGGGGGGAAGTGAGGGAGGAGAGAGTGGGAGAGAGAGAGAATCCCAAGCACCTGATGGGGGGCTTGAACTCACGACCAAGAGATCGTGACCTGAGCCAAAATCAAGTGTCGGATCCTTAACTGACAGAGCTGCCCAGGTACCCCTACAATTCATTCTTTTAATCTCTGTGGAACATTTCACATCCTGCCCAGAGAAACTACTGGAATGTGCCATTTCTGAACCTATTTGCAGTCACAAAAGACTACTGATTTGGACGATTCGCCTCATTTATTCTTTAGCTTTCGGACTTAAGTAAATGATATTGGATTGATTGGATCTTTTATCTTTCAGAGTAAAACTGGAGCTCTGGAAGGCCCGGAAGTGGACGGGTTTGTCAAAGACATGATGGAGCTGGTCCAGGTGATTTCACGAGGCCGTAGAGATCCATCGTGGGTTGGGGTTGCCATGCTGAGGGATTCCACTGTTTATTTTTGAGCATCAGTGGGGCTGACGATTAATGCTAGAGAGAAGATCTAGGGACATAGTCTATTTATCAACTCTGAGCTTCTGTGAGACCTGACAAGTCTCCCTTTCTCTCTTAAGATCATTTGTAACTTCAGTGAAGTAAAACCCCCATAGAAGTTTCTTGTTAACATCACTAAAAAGCCATCCATTTTAGCATGGAAACACGGTGCCAGTGTATACATGACGGCTTTATGCTTTATTACAGAAGGGCTTTTTCCCCTGGACTTGGTTGTCAGAATACCTAAAACCTTTTAATTTAATTTCATGAAATAAATCCCATATTTGGGATTTCTCCCCCCCCCCCCCCCATCTTCCCAGGGCTCTTCTAACGCCCAGCCTAAAATTTTGGCTACTTATCTATCAAGACATTGTCCTGGTTCAGACGGATAGGATTTAGATTATCATCTACATCACAAAGCTGTTTTATGTAGTGTAGACTGTTTAAAACAAGCAATCTCCGTTGAGATCCCTGTGAACTGTATTTGACTGGCTGCCTGATCTAGTTAAGCAGATACTTTGCAGCTCTTCTATGGGACCCTGTAGCCACTGAATTTCACACTCTCCTAGCCTTAGAGATATTTTGAGGTTAATACAGGACACAGTGTTTCTGCCCCGATTGGCCCAGATGGAAGCAATTGTTAACTGGTTTTGGATTCCCAGAACTGTTTAAAAACCTGATTAAAACTGTGGAGTTTCACAGCAGAAAATTTCCTAAAAATTTACCAATTTTTGCATAAACCTCCAGGAAGTCCACGTACTGTGAGGGAGCAGGAGTGAGTGAGATCTTTTTCTGACCTCTAATCAGGATGACAGACGTGTGTTGTTGACCTCCTGAGTCTTGATGTCCCCATCCCGCTTCCCCTTGCCTCTTCCACACTCCCTTCGCGTGCTGGCCCCGCTGGGAGATTCCACGGGCACCTGCCCAGCCAAATGGTGCATGGGTATTGGTGTGTTAGTGCCTTTTACATTGATTGCTAAGGAAAAATCCCACTGTACTTATTACCTCTTTAATGCCAGAATGATTCCTGTAATAGAAACTGAGCAATTATCTATGGGACATTAAAGTCGCACGGCAGTAGGCTTTGCCAAACCGCGGTTTTAATTTGCTTTTGATAGATGCGCGGGTGCTGAGCCTGCTTCTCAGCTACGTGGCCTCCTCTGAGCAGTGAAGCCAGGTCACCTAAGTGCACAGTTCAGGGGCTTCACATGCCTACAGACCCTTGTGACTGTCACGGCGTTTGGCAATGACTTCCAAAGGTTACTGGGAGACACAGAAGTAAAACCTAACCTAGCAACAGAGTAGGGAAGACGTTTTCCCAGAGAAAATCAGAGAAGGGGAAAATCGTAGACCATCCCCAAACATGCATTTGCCTCACTCATTGATAGATTCGGATCACCTCCAGGGGAAACCAGAGGATCCCCATCACTCTTGTCCTTGCCCTTCTATTTCTGGTGCAACAAAACAGTTCCTCTTGTATAAGTACCAGCCAAGTTAAGAGAGTGGGTTTTCAAGGACTGAGTGAGACCATGGTCAGTGGTACAAAAGCAGTTGACAAGGGCTGATTTGTTGAGCTAAAAAGTGGGGACAAAGTAGTTAATTATTAAAGTTCTCCTCTGAAGCCAGATAACTGAGGTACATATCTATATTGGGTCTTTCCCAGTAGAACTTCTGCGTTGCTTAAAAACTATTCACCGTATAATTTGAAGTATGTTGTCAAGGGAGAATCTTTGGATAAATCTGATGTTTCTCATCAAGGACCACAGGACAAGCCAACAAACAATATCTGGAATTTGTTTTAAAAGCAACTATCCGAGCACGCCATGGAGGTCTTGAGCTGGCTCAGGTTCTATGGGTAGAGTCTTGGTCAGGATCGTTGATGTTTGCGATAATGACCCTGACGTAAGCTTATTGCATAGCCTTTCATTCTTGTTTTCTTTCAACCATGTATGATACATATATTGAATTTGTATTAACAAGACTATCTGGTTACCAGAACACCACTTTCCCTGACCTCTGGAAAATGGCGCTCAGGGCTGTCCTCTGTCAGTATGATGAGACGGCAAGGTCCTGGGGGATATGACCCAATAATTTCTGCACAAGATTTCTGAAGAGTCTGTAGGTCCCTCAGCACGGCATGAAAATCAACGGGAGAATCTATACCTTAAGCTAGAAAGTAGAAAGGCAAGACATTCAAGACGCTCAGCTTATTCCAAGGAGTAGAAGCGTGAATGGTAACGTTAGAAGCCACACATACAGGGATGCCAGAGGTGACCAGGAGGTCTGCCTGGAGGGGAGGAGAGGTCCTGCCCTGGGCTCCCCAACGTTCCTTCTTTATCCTGCTAGACACTGCTTCTGTTTTTCTCTGTTGTTGACAAGATGATTAGCAAGGGGGGGACAATACTTAACCCAAGAGATTGAATCTAATAGACGCCCCTCCAAAGAGCTATTAGCCTGTAGCACACATGTTCTCATTTCTTTTCATTCTTTAAATGATAAAAATGATACGGAGAGAAATCTGAAAGTAGAGAAAAGACAAAAGCATGATCTCTACACTTGAGTAGACCTGCCATTAACAGACTTCGTTTCTGGGTATATTCTGCATGGGTTGAGCTCCACGGATAAGCATTTCTCAGTTACAGTCACTGTTTTAGTGTCTGTAGAAGATTTTACCTGTGGTTAGATAGGACTTACCTACACATTCCTCTTTCACTAGTAATTTATTATTTTTTTATTTTTTAAGTATTTCATTTGATTTTTTTTTTTTAAGTAATGTCTACACCCAACATGGGGCTCCTCTTAGGAATTTAGACTGTTTACCCTGTTTGTGACTCAAAGTAAAACTTAGTATTTTGGTAGGTGCATCTTGTCTCGGTTTTAGGCTTTATCTCAGGCGCGGAATCGAGGGATTTGCATGCTTTAAAACTGCTGGCACTCACGGTCACATTAATTAATTAATTAATTAATTAGTTTAATGTTTGTTTATTTTTGAGAGAGAGACAGAGACAGAGTGCGAGCAGGGGAGGGGCAGAGAAAGAGGGAGGCACAGAATCTGAAGCAGGCTCTGAAGCTGTCAGCACAGAGCCCGGTGCGGGGTTCGAAACCACAAACCGTGAGATCATGACCTGAGCCGAAGTCTGATGCTTAACTGACTGAGCCCCCCAGGCGCCCACTACTGTCACATTTTAGAAAGAGCCTTGTGCGTTCATCCATTCCCTTCTTCGTGTCCTTTCTCCCCTCCCACCAGAAAGCCAATGGCTTCATTTTGAGCCAGGCTTTCTATCAAGGAAGAGGGCAGGCAGGAATATGTATGTATTTTTCTCACTGGGATGTTAGTGACTTAACGTGCTGCCATCCCGAGTGACAGACTTCTAAGAAAAGACAACAGGAGGCAAGGGAAAGGCACTGTCATCCCCAACAACCAGTGTTGGGGCTGTGGGACCCGGTGATGTGCTTCCTAAGCTCCTCCCGTCACAGCACGGTCCCCTGTGATCGCCACCCTCCAGGGGACTTCGCACTGTCAGACGGGGCACCTCTGTCTGCCTGCAAAATGACCCTGAAAGAACACCAACCAGTCCCCCCTTTCCATCGTAAAACATGCAATGGCGGGTGATAATTCGAAGACACGTGGGACAGGACTGGTGCTGGAGGTGGCCTTTATTACCGTGACTTCTTCCAGACAATCCGAGCCTGGCTGGCAAGGGCCTGGCCGAGGTCTTAGGCGGTGAGGCCTTGGCCTCTACCCGTCGCCTCGGTGTTTTCAGACAGCAGCACGGCCGATAAACAGAGTGGCGACAGGGAACACGTCATAACTTTGCACGGTTGGAGAGGGAGGCGCTTGCTAATGAAATATTCCGATCGGAAGCTCTATCATAAGCGGTTTCCAATAAGCACTTGCCACGATCAAAGCCATAATTCTGTTAGGGGCCATAGGGGGCGCAGGCCGGGCCTGGCGTCCTGATGCGGACTCCAGCGTGGGGACCGGGGAAGACAGGGTTCGGGCCTCCCCTTTCACTGCTTCAGGAGACACGGGGCGTACAGGGAAGGGAGGGCACACGCGGGAACGGGAAGACGGCATGTGTAGACAGTCCCTCACGGATTCCATGGCTGTAATGGAGCACTTATCACGGGCAGGCACGAGGAGACAGATCCAGCCCTAAAGGTTCCCCTAGGGCCCAGGATTCAAGGGGGACCGATAAGCACTGTTCAGCCAAATACTCCAGATCCGCTCGCACACTTCCCCATGAGGTGGGTACGAAACTAAAAAAACGCATTTTACACGGAGGCTGCGGCAGGGTGTGTGGTAAAGAGGTGAGCTCCGGGACCGCCTGCCGGAGTTCGTATCTGGTTCGGACATGTACCTGCTGTGTGACAGTGGGAAGGTTAGTTAACCTCTCTGTGCGTTAGTTTTCTCATCTGTAAATTACAAGTTGATAGTAGGGGCACCTGGGTGGCTCAGTCCGGCTTCGGCTCAGGTCATGATCTCGCAGTTTATGGGTTCGAGCCCCGCGTCGGGCTCCGTGCTGACCGCTCAGAGCCTGGAGCCTGCTTCGGATTCTGTGTCTCCTTCTCTCTCTGCCTCTCCCCTGCCCACGCTCTGTCTCTGTCTCTCAAAAATAAATAAATGTTAAAAAAATTTTTTTTTTAAAGTTGATAGTAAATACAACCTCATAGGGTTGTTCTGAAGGTTAGAATCATTCTGTGTAGAACCGTTAGACCCCGTGTGCTGGTGACTTATTATTCAAGCTGAGGCCCCCAGTGACTTCAGGTGATTTGTCTTCCGTGATCCAAACATTTTTGAACAGTGGCATCTGGGTCTCCTGACTCCTAGTGAGTTGTCATAACTCAAAGGGTGCCTGGGTGGCTCAGTGGGTTAAGTGACTCGATTTCAGCTCAGCTCATGACCTCACAGTCTTGAGATCAAGCCCCAAAGAGCACAGAGCTCTGCACTAAGCCTGCTTGGGATTCTCTCTCTCTCTCCCTCTCTCTCTGTCCCTCCCCTGCTTGTGCACTCTCTCTCAAAATAAATAAATTAACAACAAAAAAAAGAAAAAACAAAAGCATAACTCAAAAGGTCGAAAGAAACTTCCCTTACCTACACCCACATTCATACCCTCACCCCCAAACACACATTCACACCCTCACAAAATATTTCCACTCCCTTTAAGGAAATAATTCCTTTTGCAGTAAACAAATTAGAAAAAGAGAGCTTAGAATAGCTTGAATGAGGTAAATACATTGGCAAATTAATTCATGCTAATGTGTGAATGACTACCACCTGAGTCTTTTCTCTCTCTCTCTCTTTTTTTGTAAGTTTATTTTGAGAGAGACGGAGCATGAGTGGGAGCGGGCAGAGAGAGAGGAAGAGAGAGGGAGAGAGAGAATCCCAAGCAGATTCTGCGCTGTCAGCACAGAGCCGAACTCATGAACTATGAGATCGTGACCTGAGCCGAAACCAAGAGTTGGCTGCTTGACCGAGTCACCCAGGCGCCCCACACCCAACTTTTTTATAAGCATGGGAATTTGCTAAAAGGATCCTGGGGCAGAGGGCCACTAGTTGGAGATTAATTCATGCTAATGTGTGAATGACTACCACCCAAGTCTTTCTAAGCATGGGAATTTGCTAAGAGGATCCTGGGGCAGGAGAGGGTGAGGATGCAGAAAACCAAAAAGTCCCCACTTTGCATAAGAAAGCAGCTCCCAGTATGGAGCCACGGAGTGTAGCTTGCTTTTTCAGGACTTCTAAGCCATCTCCTGGGCCACACCTCTACCTGCCTGTCACAGACACCCAGGGAAGTATCCCGAGTGAGCCCCAAGGAGAACGTGTTGACAATGTGTTCCATATCAGCCTTTTTTTTTTTTTAACGTTTATTTATTTTTGAGAGACAGAGCTCGAGCAGGGGAGGGGCAGAGAGAGAGGGAGACGCAGAATCCGAAGCGGGCTCCAGGCTCCGAGCTGTCAGCATGGAGCCTGACGCAGGGCTCGAACCCACGAACTGTGAGATCATGACCTGAGCCACCCGGGCGCCCCATGCGGGCCTTTTGAGTTTGAATTTATTTTCCTGTCTGGTGCATATCACAGTGTTTTCTTAGCCCCCAAATACGCCTTGGAATAAATCCTATGTCCGCAGCTCGGTGGCATCCTGTTTTAATCAGTATTTCATTTGTTATAACCCTTTTTAAAATCAGAGGCACAAACTCCTCCCACGGGGAGATAGTGAAATGTGTCTTCTCTCATCATGCGGCAAGACAGCATCCGTGGTGACAACTGTCTGCTCCAAGGCAAAATATCTTTGTCATGGCCTAAATAGGCAGGCTCTCCCTAGAGCCGTAGAGAAGTGATGTGGGGCTGGTTCCCTCGCCCAAATAGCCACGCTGGGAGGTAAACGTGTTGGCGGGACCCTTGACAACACTCGGTGGGCCTACGAGATGGGACCACTCCCACGGCCTGTCTGCACGGAGCCTCCCTAGAAGGCAGGCTGTCCCCTGAGTGTAGTGAGCATGGGGCGGGGAGGGGGCGGCATTCAAGGGTGGGGCCACCGTCAGCCCCTCTCCTGACAGGCTCCCTTTGCTGTCCTCAGCCCAGCATCAGTGGAGCGGACCTCGATAAGTTCCGGGAGATTCTTCTGCGCCACTGTGATGTGAACAAGGATGGAAAAATTCAGAAGTCCGAGCTCGCGTTGTGTCTCGGGCTGAAAATCAACCCATAAGCCCCGGATGCTTTGTCTTTTGCTCTTAGGATGTGTCTGAGCTCCTGCCTGGAAAATTGTATCTGTGCTTTGCTGTTGGGGACACCGGGGCAAGCTTTGTGACAAATGGTGTGGTGTTTTAGGGCAAGAGGGGGGGTCCTGGGGCCTTCTTTCTAAGGCCGTGGTGTTCTCCTGCCTCACTGAGAGCCCCCTGCAGTGTCTGTGTTATTCCCGCCCCCCCCCCCAACCCCAGGCTTTCCTGTCCCCCCAGAGAGTCAGCTAACCACCTGCTGACCCCTGCAGTGTCTGTGTTATTCCTGCCCCCCCCCCCAACCCGGGCTTTCCTGTCCCCCCAGAGAGTCAGCTAACCACCTGCTGAATCCGCTCCTGTGTGGCCTCCCTCAGGCCCCAGGGGCTCAGGGGAGGCGGAGTCCATCCACCTGTGCTCCCCTTGTGGGCTTTCTGAGTGGTGAGTGGCGTCTCTGTTGGTCCTGTGATTTTCTACAAATCAGTTCTGTCGTGGAAATAAACCTGTAGCTGGAAACAAAGATGCACGGGTCATTGTGTTGGCGTGGTGACCTTCGAAATGCTGGACCGGATGGTCCGACAGACCGGTCACGTCTGTAACTTGGGGTGGGTGTGGTGAGGAAGAGAGAGAAGGGCGGGGTCCCAGTGGAGTCTCTGCCAGCTTCCTTCCATAGTCCTCGGATGCCCTGGCGGCTGAGTTTGCATGAACGTAGGAGTGGCCAGTGATCACTTTTTATTCATTGCGTGGAGAAGACCAGAACACTGCACCTGGGCCAGCTTTTGCTCTGAAGCGCTCTGAAATCTTACGTGGGCAGAAGGGAGAAGACCGAAATCTGGAGAAAATGTTCCCAGGTAATGCAAGCCTCTGTTCCCCACCCCGTCCCTTCCCCTTCCAACAGTGTCCTCCAGCGAATCTTTGATCTCCAAGTCCCGCTCTATGCCCCTGAGGGTCTGGGCCCCTCTGCAGGTTGCAGGGCCCCCCTCGGACCCCTTTTCCTTCACTCCTGGGGCTCTGACACACTCCCCATGAGAGGGGGCTGCTTCACCTGGGGCAGGTATGGAGAGCCTCACGTGAGGCAGGCCCCACTTTATTCTCTAAAACATCCCTACCTCATGCCAGATCGTAGAGGAACTTCAAGTTTAATGCTCTAAGTAATTCAGAAAAATTGTAGCGTAGAATGGTGTATTCTGAGCCATTCATAACCCAAGAAATTCCATCATTCTTGGGGTTCCCCTCAATGGCAGGCCCCAGCCCTAACCTGGTTCCTCCCCCTCAGGTATCCCTTCCCTCATACAGATAATATCAACAACTACCACCAAGGGCTTTCTATGTGCCAAGTTCTTCTGGGTGTTTGTTCCGTACTTTAAGTAATTTACTCCTTACCAAAATCCTGGGAGGTAGGTATCATCATGATACCAATCTTAGAGATGAAGAAACCGAGGCAGATAGAAGGTAAGCAACCTGTCCGGGCTCAAGCATCTCGGAAGCGGGGAGTCAGGGAGTTAATTATGGCCGATTTCATGCACCTCGGCCCCTCCCCACATGTTGGGGCTCACTGTGGGATCCACCGCAGCCACTGGTAGGACATCTCTCCAAGTCTATTCTTTTAAGTGTCATTTTTTCAGATCCACCGAGGGCAGCTACTCACCCTGAACACCAACAAGCTTTTAGTCACAGCATATGGCTAAGAATCTACCAGAATCTCCCAGGCTTCCTGCTCAGTCGTAACCTGAGGTTGGTAAAGACCTTTCCAAACATCTAAAGAAAGGGCTGGTGGAGATCTCTGAGTGGAAAGATGGTGGGTTTATTCCACTCAAGGAATGAGTTCACTCAAAAACCTTCTATTAAAGTTAGGGTCTCATATACTGTAATGTAGGTACTGATGGGTTCGTTGGTGGATGGCTGTCTGAATGTGTTTGGGTTACTATAACAAAAGTACCATAGACTGGGTGGTTTAAACAAAAAAAAACATTGATTTCTGACAGTACTACAGGATGGGAAATCCAGGACCAAGGCCCCAGCAGATTTGATGTCTGGCCCACTTCCTGGTTCATAGATGGCTCTCTTTTCACTGTGTCCTCACATGGTGGAGGGGGTGAGGGAGTTCTCTGGGGTCACTTTTATAAGGGCACTAATCCCATTCACGGGGGCTCTGCCCTAGGACTTAATCTCCTCCCAAAGGCCCCACCTCCATATACCAACACCTTGGGGATTAAGTTAATATACGAATTTTGGAGGAACACAAAAATTCAGTCCATAGCCATGGCCAAGGAAGATAAATGGTCTTAGACCTCTGTTGGGAAATCAATGGGAATGGGGTGCTGCGAAGGGGCTGCCAAAGGGCAGAGGTCTCTTCTCAGAGCCATGCTATCTGGATTTAATGAGAGGGGGAAAGGTATGGTAGACAGTGCCCCCTGAGGGCCGTGCTCCTTTCCGAAGATGTTTGTTCATTCATTCCAAATCAAAAACGAAGAAGTAAAAAGTAAAAGATGACAAGCTCTTATAGACAGAAAATCCTAAACACCCACCCCAAAAGTGTTAACACTGAAAACAGAGTCAGTAAAGTTGCAGGATACAAAATCAATACGTGGAAATCAGTTGTGTTTCTATACGCTAATAATGAAATATCTGAAAAAGAAATAAATAAAAGAATCTCATTTACCACAGAGTCAAAAACAATGAAACACTTAGGAATAAAAATTTAACCAAAGAGGTGAAAGATCTATACACTGAAAAGTGTAAGACTGATAAAAGAAATTGAAGAAGACACAAATAAATGGAAAGATATTCAGTGTTCATGGATTAGAATAATATTGTTAAAATGTCCATACTACTCAAGGAAATGTACAGAATCAATGCAATCCTTATCAAAATTCCAATGGCATTTTTCATTGAAATAGCAAAAACAGTGCTAAAAGTCCTATGGAACCACACAAGACCCTAAATAGCTAAAGCAATTAGCTGAGAAAGAACAAAGCCAGAAGCATCACACTTCCTGATTTCAAGCTATACTACAAAGCTACAGTGATCAAAACAGTGTGGAACTGGCATAAAAACAGACACAAAGATTAGCGGAACAGAGCAGAAAGCCTGGCAATAAACCTTTACATACACAGTCAACTAATATTTGATAAGGGAACTAAAAATATTCAACGAGGATAAGACAGTCTCTTCAACAATGGTGTTTGGGAAACTGGATAGGGACACACACTGGCATGAAATCGGATCCTGATCTTACAACACTCACAAAAATTGATTTGAAATGAACTATAGACTTACACATAAGACCTGAAATCATAAAACTGGGAAGACAAAAACAACAAGGAAAAAGCTCCATGCCATTGCTCTTGGCAACTCTTCTTTTGGATATGTTATCAAAAGCCAAGCAATAAAAGCAAAAATCAGTAAGTGGGACTACATCAAACCACAAAGCTTCTGCAATAACAGAACAAGCAAGTAGCGAAATGCACAGCGATGTACGGAAAGAGAAAAAATATATGCAGACCACTTGGCTGATAAGGGGTTAATATCCAGACTATATAAGGAACTCATAAAACTCAATAGCAAAAAACAGCAGTCTGGTTAAAAAAAAATGGGCAGAAGACCTGAACAGACATTTTTCCAAAGAAGACATCCAGATGGCTAACAGACACATGAAAAGATGCTCAACATCACTCATCGTCAGGGAAACGCAAATCAAGACTACACTCAGGTATCACCTCACACCTGTTAGAATGGTCATTACCAAAAAGATAAGATAAGTGTTGGTGAGGATGTAGAAAAATCTGGCAAATAAAACCTTTCCGCATGCACTGTTGGGAACGTGAATAGGTATGACTACTATGGAAAACAGTATGGAGGGTTCTCGGAATTAAAAACAGAACGGTCATCTGCTCTAGCAATCCCACTTCTGTGTATATGTATCCACAGGAAATGAAATCAGGGTATCAAAGAGGTATATGCACTCCCATGCTCTTTGCAGCATTCATCACATACCCAATAGTGTGTGCATGTGTGTGTGTGTGTGTGTGTGTGTGTGTGTATCTATATATATGTGATGAAAAACTATTCAGCTATGAGAAAGAAGGAAATCTTGCCACTTGGGACAACATGGATGGAGCTTGAGGGCATTCTGCTAAGTGAAGTAAGTCAGAAAGACAAATATTGTACGATCTCACTTGCACGTGGAATCTACAAAAGCTGAACTCACAGAACCAGAGAGCAGGATGATGGTTGACAGGGGCTGAGGCTGAAGGGTGAGGGAAATGGGGAGAGGTCGGTCGAAGAGCACAAACTTCCAGTTATAAGATGAATAAGTCTGGGGATCTAGAGTACAGCATGTGACGGAGTTAGCGATATTGTATTATATACTTGAAAGTTGCTGAGAGCAGGTCTCAAATGGTAATTATGGGATGGAGGTGTTAGCGAATACGGTGGTGATCATTTGGCGACACACGAGCGTATCGGATCAACGGCTTATACCACCTTAAACTTACACAATGTTATATGCCAATGACATCCTAATAAAGCTAGGGGGAAACTACTAAGCATGAATGAAATCTTCAATTGGTCAGACCCTCAGACCCCACTCCCTCTCCGGAATTAGGATCCCAGTTACTACACCACTCGTTTGACACCTCTGCCTCCAGGCAGTGTTTTTTTTATGGCTCTTCTTTTTTCCCAAATGGATTATGAAATGACCGATATCGAGGGCTGGCCCGATGATCCTCTGTGTATCTAGAATCTTAGCCGTGGGCAAGACTGTTGCTGTTGACAACTGGTGGTGGTGGTGGTGGTCTGAGAATCTCTACACATTTTCTCATCTGACCTTTCCTTTTCACTCCCGTCTGCCCAGTCTCCTAGAGCCACAGTTGGGGGTGAGGCAGTGCTTGATATATTCTCTTGGTATATCGTGTCTACCATACGATACTAAAGGAAAAAAAGGTAATCAAATTTGCTATATAGTAAAGCTTCAAATAGTTGAGTGATCGATTTCAATCATTCATTTTTGTAAAATTTCAGTAAAACTGATTGTGCTTCACTTTATCTCCTGATATTGCGATATCTGATCAATGCATCCCCAAATCCTATAAACAGCAGCTTGAATGGACTACATCGTCACACAAGTAACAGCTTTTCCGACCACACCCGGTCAAGACTTGGCATAAATATGGCTTCAAAGGCTGTACTATCAGCCTCATCAGCTTTACTTCTGCTTCTTGGTTGCTAATTTGTCGAAGTCCTGAAAGTTTTCCCAAAAGCAATAGCGTATGTTTGTTTTATTTGGGTGACGATACTTAGAGCCATGGGTATGTCTATAAGGCTTTTAGGACAATACGCGTTTCCAACTATCAAACAAGCAATCACGATCTGGCAGATAAAACCTTTCTGTCCAGGATGGGGAAAGACTTTCCAGCCCATAAAAAGAGGCCGGTAGGCTGCAAGGTGCTTCGGGCCCAAGGCTTATGGGTGGCTGGTATCTAGGGAGCTTGGAGGAAGGAGACCCAACTTCACAGCCTGAACCTGTGCCAGGCCGCCCACTGCCCCATCATGCAGCTTTCGATCCCCAGTATTTCCAGAGGAAAGGGGTCACGGGCCACCCATGTAACCGTTCTGAGCTATGGCCGGTCTGATGCAGGCACAAAGCCAATGGAGAAGGGGAAGTCTGAATTGAGACAGACGGAAAGACGGAGAAACAGAGAGGCTGGGGGACGGGAGGGTGGTCTTACGCACATAAGCCTGCAAACTTTAATTCCAAAATTCACCAGCAAAACAAGTGCCAAGAGAGACTGTTACAAGATTATTATGGACTGGATGTTTGTGTCCCCCATCAGTTCGTATATGAAAACCCTACCGCCCCCAGCGTGACCTTGGGAGGTCAGTAGAATTAAGTGTGGTATGTAGGGCTTAAATAGGATCGGTGCCCTAATAAAAGTCACAAGAGAACTTGCTGCTTCCTCTCCTCCCCCTGCGCCTCCTTCCTTCTTCTCTTCTTCTCCCTCCTCCCCCTCCTTCTCCCCTCCCCCTCCCTTCTCCTTCTTCCTTTTTCCTCCTCCTCCTCCTCCCCCCCCCTTCTTTCTCCTTCTTTGTCTCTCTCTCTCTCTGGCTCCACCACATGAGAACACAAAGACAAGCTGACAGCTGCAACCCGGAAGAGGGCCCTCACCAGAATGTGATCATTCTGGAACCCCGATCTTCCAATCTCCAGAACTGTGAGAAATACATTTCTGTTGTTTATAAGCCACCCAGCCTATGGTATTTTTTGTTAAAGCAGCCCAGGGTCATCTGAGTGGCTCAGTGGGTTAAGTATCCGACTTTGGCTCAGGTCATGAGCCCCCTGGTTTGTGGGTTCAAGCCCCACGTTGGGCTCTGTGCTGAAAGCTCAGAGCCTGGAGCCTGCTTCAGATTCTGTGTCTCCCTATCTCTCTGCCCTCCACTGCTCATGCTTTGACTCTCTCTCTGTCTCTGAAAAATAAATGAACATTGAAAAAAAATTGTTTTTAAATAGCCCAAATGGACTACGATAAAAATCAACACTTAGGGAATAAAATAATAAAATAAAAATAATAGGGCCACCTGAAAATAGCTCTAAAATAAGTATGTTTGTATCTGCTTAAAGATGTGTGGCTTATTTCTGGAAGGAAATTTGTAATTCATTTGCCTCAAGGAAAAGCAACCAGGTGGCTACGGATGGGGTGGGAAGGAGGCTTCACTGAATATACTTTGTTTCTTTTGAATTTTGAACCATATGAACACATCAGCTATTCAAACAAATTTATATAGTAAAGAAATAAGAACACCCTTTTAAAAAGAACTATCAATTATTAAAAAAAGAAAAACAGAAACAAAATGGAAACTTGTGGATATAAGTAAGAACCCACTAGAAACCTGAAAATAAAATGTATGATCATTGAACAGTATCTGTGCAAGAAATAACGTTTGGCCGGTCACAGTTGGAAATAGGCAGATAACTCACAGAAAACCACATGGAGACATACTGAGGTATAACGAAAGGGAAAAAGAAGTTTGGAAAGATGGGGCTGTAATCAGAGTCCACAGCATATGTCTATAACAATTCCAACCCCCACCCCCATACACTGAAGGCTAAATGTAATAACGTCCTACCAGACAACTGCCGTCAGAACTGTCAAAAATAAAAGTGGAGAAAAATCTCAAAAAAAAAAAATCTCAAAAGCCATCAAGAAAAATGAGGGACATATCTATTAAACACTGATAATTAGATTGTCAGTGGATTTTTGTCGGCAACACTACATACCAAAAGACAACGGAGCATTTCGAAGGAATGAGGGGAAATAAACCATCAAGCTCAAATACATTACCTAGCTAAACTATCATTCCAAATTGGGGTCAAATAACATTTCTGATATGCAACGATTAAGAAGTCTTTACCACTGTCCCCCATCAATTCTTACCGAAGCCAGGGAAGGATGTATCTGAGAGCCAAAGAAAAAGTAAATCCAAAAGGAAATTGTGGAATAGACAAATACTAGCACAGAAACTGATTTTTAAAAATCTAAACCTTAGAAGTGGTCAGAGATCTGGTCAAAAATTAATATTAAAGGATAGTCACTGTAGTGTTAATTGTAACAGATAACATCTAGTAACAAAAATATTAACGGTAAAGATGTGATTAAGTCAATGTTGCATCTGTAATGTGGAATATTTTCATATTACACAGTGATGAGTATGTCCTAAGAAAAAATGAGATGCTTTCTTTGATGACCTTTAAGTCTGTTCTAGTCCTAATGGTATCGATCTAGTATGTTAACTGATTGATTGGAAACGTAAGACTTGATAATTAAGAATGTTTTTTAAACTTCTGACATCTGTTCCAAGCTTTGTAGCCCTTCGCTTTTATTTAAATCTTTTTTAAAAATGAAATTTTTATGTAAAGATTTTATTTGAAAACCTAGACTCTTCAAAGAACTGTCTCAGTCTTTCATATATTTCATAATCATCTCAGAAAATGCCTTTATGGTTAAAAGTTTGTTCATTCTGTTTTTTCCTGCCAGAAGAAGAGAGAAGAAAGAGAACACTTTTCCTCCAGAAAATGAGGGAACAATTAGGATTCCACAACTTTAAAAAATGTACAAAGATCACGGAGAATGTAAACAGGGGATTGCTATAGAAATGGACTGGAATGAATTGGGAAATGTACCCAAAGCAGAAATCAGATTATTCAACCTTTTAGAGGCAGCATTTCAGTAACTTACAGACATTCTTTAGACAAAAGAGATAAATCTGTCCTGACTCTATTCCGGGATGTTGACTTTACCAGGAAAACCCCCCACCTCTCTGTGGAGGCCTGAGACAGTGGGGCGGGCTGGCCTTCAAGAAAGCAAAAGCATTTACGGCATTTCCTCTGCTGTGATTTCCCCCACCCCCTACTTTGTCATAAAAATCTGTCCATTATCTTCCTCTTACAATAGAATTAGTGCTTGCCTAATTGGCTTTCCTGGAATCGAATTATCTTTAAACACTTTCTCAACTTTTTTCCTGTGTGTGAAAATGAAGACGATATTGCAACAGTGGAAGTCATTTCCAGAAACGTCTAGCTGTACCTTGCATGCTTCCTTCCATAGCTGTAGTCATTCACTTGTTAGAGCATGAAATACCCAACACCCCAGATTACAGTCAAGGGCCCGTGTTCTTCTCACACCCACCGCAAAAAGAGCGACAATGAACGGCCCACCTGCCCTCTTGTGCCCACCTACTTCCAGGAAAACCTCACGGAGGTGAAAATACGCTCCTTCACTCCTCATGTTGCTTCATCACTTGGAATCAACAGGATTGATGTCTGCTCTTTGACACGTTTTGCTAGATTGTAAGATTCCCTCCTCGACACTAGCCACTTGGCTACGACGGTCTCCACGTGACTGGAAGTACCAATGGACAGCCTCTGTTCTTTTGTGCCTCCTGTGGGCTTCCTTACACGTGGGACACTTCTGTATTCAGCAAATCCCACACCCCAGCACTCTCTGGGTGATGAGCAGGCAGCAGCATCAGGGACACAAAGTTCTGCCCACCTCTACGGCTTCTACACTAGACTCTATGGCTTATTCCCTAGACTCCGGTGTGCATAATAAGGGTATTAGGGAGAGACAGAACCAAGACCATTTGGTTCACCTTGGAAAGGACTGGAGTCCCTGGGAAAGGAACATATCCGAAGGAGGAAGGAGAGGTGGAAGGCATGGGCAGGAAAGAGTGGAGAGTCTGAAAAGAGGGAGGTGAGAACGGGGCAGCCACATGTGGGAGCTATACAGGGTGAGAGGCAGGGAAATAGGACTTTGAGACTGTTTGCTGATTTTATTCATGGAATCCTCCTTTGCTGTTTATTGAAATCGTATTTTTTTTTAATGTTTATTTATTTTTGAGGGAGGGGGCAGAGAGAGAGAGAGAGAGACAGAATCGGAAGCAGGATCCAGGCTCTGAGTTGTCAGCACAGAGCCCGACGCGGAGGCTCGAACTTATGAGATCAGGACCTGATCGGAAGTCGGACGCTTAACCGACAGAGCCACCCAGACGACCCTTGGGATTATGTTTCTAACCACAGACTTGATTCCAACCCATGTGGCAGGATTGATGACCCGATGAGCCGCCTTTCGGTGAGCACACTAGCGCTGTAATCCTTTTTTGTTCTTGTTGAGAACTGTGCTTTCCCTTAAAGGAGTGGACAGGCTTTCTGAGACACAAGCCAGCGGGAAAGATCTGGGGACACGGATACATGTTGGTCCTCACATGAAGCAACACAAATGCCCACCTCCCCTGGGGCTCCTGAGTTTGTTTCTTTGTTTCGGCAAATTAGAAAGGGAAGAAGAGTCTTGGGGATGAGGAGAAAGAATCTTTCTCAGTCACCTGATAGAAACAGAAATTGAGGGGCGCCTGGGTGGCTCAGTCTGTTGAGTGTCTGACTTCCGCTCAGGTAGTGATCCCGTGGTTGGTGAATTCGAGCCCCGCCATGGGCTTGCTGCGGTCAGTGCAGAGCCCACTTCGGATCCTCTGTTCCCTTTCCTCTCTACCCCTCTCCTGCTCGTGCTCTAATTAATTAATTAAATTTTTAAAAAGTAAACAGAAATTGAGAATAGTAGTGTGGTCAACTCTTAATTGGTCCCCTGGGAACCATCCTGTCTAAATTATAAATTCCAAGGGGCACGTGGGTAGCTCAGTTGGTTAAGGGGCCAACTTTGGCTCAGGTCATGATCTCGCAGTTTGCAAGTTCGAGCCCCGCGTCGGGCTCTGTGCTGACAGCACGGAGCCTGGAGCCTGCTTCGGATTCTGTGTCTCCCTCTCTCTCTACCCCTTGCCCGCTCACATTCTGTCTCTCTCTCTCTCAAAAGTAAACATTAAAAATAAATAAATAAGTAAATAAATAATTCCAGGACCACTAATTAGCATCCTCGATAAGCTCCCAATTAGTTGCCCCAACCACCATGGCCACTAAGTTTGGGAACCAGGTAGAAACACTGGGGTGGGGGGGTAGAGGCTGTGTCAACGAGCATTTCCTGGGTGACAAACAACCACAAAACCATAACCGTACATGTTCGTGTTGTGGGTGGGAGAGTCTGTGCTGTGTCAACGGAGGCTCGGGTGCTTGGATTCCCCATGAAAGACTTACGTGACGATCCAGGCTCAAACAAAGACAGTCGGAAGGAAGGTGCCAGACACAAAGCAGCTGGGAGAGCATGGCCACTGCACCGGGACCAGGGGGTCTTTTCTTCTTATGTTTGCAGAGGTCATGGGTCACAGCCAGGGCGGTCTCCAACCCGAGGTTGTTTCCAATCATCTGAGGGAGTCCTCCCACCGGTCGGGAGGGGGCGTTTTGGGCCCTACAAGGTGCTCGCAGGAACTGTCAGGGCGGGTGTGGGGTGGTGAAGCCACAATGTAAATACGTTCTGAGGAAGCTACGGGTTACCCTGGGGGCCACGTTGAAGAGGAGAGCCCTGCCCTGCCCCTGTGGCTCCTGGTCTGTCAGCCCTGGGGAGCTGGAAGCAGTCAGGTCAGGATGTGAAACGCCAAGAAGTCAGGAAGTTGTGCCCTCGGGCTTCTAATGTGTCACCTGTTTGTCACTGCCTTTGCCTCCAGCTTCCCTTCCGTCCAACCAACCGCCTATTCTATCACTTATGGCTCACAAGTCTAAGGTCAGCTAGAGGTTAGCTAGGTCACTGATGATCGCGGTGAGGCCAGTGCAGGTATCTGGGGACCAGCTGGTGGCGAATAGCGGCTGGCCTCAGCATGGGCGTCAGAGACCATTCAGCTCTGACTCACCCTCAAGAGGCTGGTCTGGGCATGTTCTCCTCAGGGCAACTGCCGAAACACGAGTGGACAGGCCCTGTTCCAGCATCTTTTTGAGCCATATTTGCTAACATCCCATTGACCAAAGCAACTCTCAGTCCAAAGGTAGGACCAAGAGGAGGCCACCGCAAACTTACAGGGCAAGGTAGGACATATATAAGGGGAGAGGAACTGGTGGCTTTTCTGTGACCTTCCTACCATAATCACCAGGGCAGGTCTGGCTTACGCTCTTTACCCAGGATTTGGCCCAGGGGCTCTCCTTTCACATCACCAGGCCCCCTTAATCTGCATGGTGTCCCTGTCACTCCCCTTTGGCCTGGCCCGCTGCCAACCACAGCAGATGTTAAGGGTTCTGCTGAATGTTGACCAGAACTTGGGTTAAACAGAACTAGAAAATCCAGTCTACTATTTTGTAAGGTAAAAAAAAAAAAAAAAAAAAAAAAAAAAAAGTCAAGTACATTGAAAAATCTAATGTAATTCACACTGTTACTTCCCCCATTTGCCTTTATTAAGAACGCATATTAAGCTCCCCCATTGGATGAAAAGGAGGGATTGGTTTCTCATTTTCCTTCCCAATATCCTTGTGAGTATGTAGGTTACGTTGTTCTACGCTCAGTATACTAACACAGTCCCGACATCCAGAGAGACTGTGTCGGGGCACCTGGGTGGCTCAGTCGGTTAAGCATCTGACTTCGACGCAGGTCATGATCTTGCAGTTTGTGAGTTCGAGCCCCGCATCAGGCTCCATGCTGACAAAAGAGCCTACTTGAGAATCTCTCTCTTTCTCTCTCTCTGCCCCTCTCCCACTTGTATACTCTCTCTCTCTAAAAATAAATAAACTTAAAAAAAATAGACAGTAGCTCCTCCTCTAAAAGAAAAAGAGAGAGAGAGAAAGAGAAAGACTATGTCTTGGTCAGGAGGCCATAGCAAGTTATTGGTTGGGAAGGGGGGTGGTAGGTATGTAGTTAGTGACTCTCAATCAGACCCCAGCCCCCTCCTCTCTTCTTCCCAGGTCCCTCTGGTCTAGCTTCCCTCTTACTGTATTTCATGGCCTGACCCATCTCACACCTGGGTAACAGGATGTATGAGTTGAACGATCACTCCAATTAATCAGATGGGTATATTTTTAAGGGAGACAATTTTATGACATGCTTTTAATGTCCCAGTATTCGAAAGGAAAAGAGCTGGGTAAATATTTTCATTTAGTCCAATGGTCCTAAAGCACATGGAGAAATTAGAGTATGTCTGGAGAAATCCCTACCAGTTTTGACTCTTGCTAAGATAGAATTAGAAAGTGATTTTCTAGTTTCCGTCGCTTGCCAAAAAAAAAAAAAATTCTTTTTATGGAAGAAGAAAAAGTACTTGAGAATATGAAAACAGATCATTTAGATCGCTCTCTTTCTCCCTTTCTCTCTCGTATGGTTGCTTGCAGAATGATAAAATGTCATTAGTAATGAAAACAATAGCTTGCAAGTTAGAAGGACTGCCAGAAATCGACATCGTAGGAATGTTTCTTGGGGTGCAAGAGTAAGCAGTATTTTCATTTTGTACTTGAATTATAGGTATTATCGTTCACGACTCCTTGCTAGCCACTGTTGTCCCAAAGAAGATTCGAAAACTGAGAGTTGATTTTATGAACGAGAGTGCTTCATGGGGCCTGTCATATGTCAACTCCAGTAAGAGGGCAAGTGCAGGACAAATGCCTCCAAAGTTTAAGATGTGCTGGGGCATTCCGGGTCAGGAAGAACATGTCACAGGAAAAACAAAACAAAACAAAACAAAACAAAACAAAACAAAACAAAACACACACACACAGACCTATGCAAACGAGAAAGACGGATTGGCCTCGGAATCAGGAAACGTGGTTAAATTCTTGAGCCCCCCACTCATGAGCTACGTGTACTCTTGTACATCTCATCTGAGCCCATGTCCTTGCTGATTAAATGGAAATTAAAACAACAGCAATAATCATACTTCACATGGTCGGTGAGGAGACGGTGTGACGGACAGAGCAAATGCCGCTGAATTATAAACTGTAGTGCTCGGAGTACATGTCAAGAAGGCAAGACAGCGGTATGGGAGGTGCAGGGTGGTGCTGGTTCACCACCCTGTTATGTAAGAAAGCTCAGAACAGTCCCCCATTCCCTTGTCCCGTCCCTGGATATGCTCCCATGCGGTTCCCCAGTGGCCCCTCCGGGTCTGTGTCACACATTCATGTTGACCATGAGTCTTGACCTCGTACCCTTGTAGGACCCTTGAGCTTCCCTCTGCCTCACTTCTCTTTTAAGCCCTTTTCCTACGTGTGAACTTGAAAGAGTAGTATTTCCGCACGATGTGCTCGCTCAATCCAAGGACTCTAGGGGTGGCTCGGCCCTACCGTTGGCTAGAAGAGGCAGAAAACATCTAATCGTCCTGCCAAAGTAGAAACTGATTTTTAAACAACGGAGGTGACTATGATGAAGGTACAGTTATAATTGCTATTTTGCAAATTAGAAAATTGGGGCTCGGAGAATTCATCAAGTTGTCTGAGATCTCCCAGCTGGCAGGCGACAGAGCAGAATGCAAATTCATTTGTGAAACAGGGATCATCTTGACCTTTTAAAGTATATTAGCCAGAATATTCTGCTTGTAAGACCAAAACCATACTCCAACCAGCTTCCACAAAATCTATCTTGCACACAGAACTAGAAGTCAGAAAGGGAGATCTGGAGCCTGGGTGGGGTCAGGAGTTCAGCATCTCTATCTCTGTCTTCCATTCCTCCATCAGAACCTTCCTACCTTGCAAAGAAGATGGCTCTTAGCATTTCCAGATTATTCACATCCTCACAACCAATTAACTGCAGGGCTAACTTTGTTGGTAGCTCCAACAGAAAAGTTCTAGGGAATATTTCGATGGGCCCAGTTTGGATTACATACCAATGTCCGAATCCAGCAAAGGGCATTTCAACTAGCAAGTTCCGGATCAGGGGTGGGCAAACTAGAACCGGGGACCCAATCCAGCCCAGTGTGGGTCACATCTGGTCATGTTCATTTATTTATATCGACTGTGGTGGTTTCCACGCCACTAACGGTAGAGTCGAGTAGGCACGACAGAGGCGGTATGTCTTTGCAAAGCCAAGAATATGTTCCGTCTGATTCTTTGCAGAAAAAGTCTGGCAAGCCCTGGTCTACATGATCCAATCGCCCATGTTCTCAAGTTTGACCTTCCTAAATGACCCTGAATGTTTCAAAACGGAGAATTTAATTATCAGAAAAAGGAAGAGGAATACCAGGCAGTGAAACACAGCAGGTGTCTTCTATGTGAGTTTTGTGATGGGTAGAGTCGCACGTGGTAAAAGTTCTAGAACATAACACTTGATTCAGGTAATGCTTTCCTCACACCTCTCTCACACACGCCTAATCTTTTATAAGGGAGGACCAGGCAGGCATTATAAATAGGACCTGAAATGTATCTGCAAGAAATGGAAAGCGAGAGAGCAAATTTTTGACAAATATGGAATCCCTATAAATAGTTCACCACACACCTTCTCTTCCATACTGGCAACTGTTTCCAGTCAATTAAGGACGAAAGAAAGGTATCTGAGGAAAAAAGGAAGGGGAAAAATGTAAAGAAAATACTGCAAGAAAAGAAATCCCCAGGCCTCCCCTTTCCCCAGCCTGGGGGGCCCCAAAATTCTGGCTGGGCTATTCATTCATAGCAGAGTTAGCGTCTCAACACTACCTGCCCGGCTGAAGCATATCTCCATGACTTTTGCTACTGGACTGAAGTCCCTGTTGCTTTTGCCATTCTCAAAGTTGAGGAGAGAAACACCATTCAGGATCAATGCTCAGCGCAGGTGGGAAGTGAGTCAGCCCATCTTCAGGGCTCCAAGCCACCTTCTCTTTCCTTCTCCATGGAAATCCCTCTGAGGGGCCATCAGCTCCAGAAGCCCATTCTTCCCTCACATTCTCTACTCCTTGTTCTAAGACCTCATGGAAGGATCTGGTGCCTCTCATTTATGATGCTAGTATAAAACAGGGGGGCGGAACAGTCAGATGGGGTCAGAATGTACTGGGTTTCTCCTGGTTACAACCAAATTTGCCATGTGCTTTAACTTTTTTCTTTTAAAGTTTATTTATTTATTGTGTGTGAGAGAGAGAAAGAGAGCATGTGTGCCCACGTGCACAAACAAGAACAGGAGAGGAGCAGAGACAGAGGGAGAGAGAGAATCCCAAGTAGGTTCGATATAGCAGAGCCCGACTCGGGGTTCGATCTCATGACCATGAGATGATGGCCTCATGACCTGAGCTGAAATCAAGAGTCAGCTGCTTAACTGACTGAGTCACCGAGGCGTCCCTGCTTTAACTTTTCTAAACTTCTTCTTGCAGTGTAGAAACAACAAAAAGAACCAGTTCACAGGTTGTTGGGAAGTTTCAGTGAGATCGTGTGTTTAGAGACCACCTCATTTCTTATTGCTGATAAGAGAGGTGTTGCTCTGGTTAAAGGTACTTCTGACTTTCACGATCAATTGAAAGAATAATTTTGGAGAATTCTGGCCTCCCTGAGCCCTCCAATGTGGGCAGTGGTCTTCTCCACTTCATGACATGGCCAGTCTGGTCTGGGAGACTTGAGACCCTCAAACCCTTGATCGTCCTGCTCTGTTGCACTGTCTTGAGATCAACCCTTTTAGCTTAAATAATGAGGCAGCCCTCCTTCTTCTATCCAGATGTAACAACTATTTTCTTCTAGACATTGAGACCAAATTTCACCCCCCTAGTTATCTGAGTGCAGATGGGAGAAGAATCACGTGAGAACACTGTACATGTGAGAAGTGGGGGGGGCGGGGTGGTGGCGGGGAGGAGGATGGTCTGTGTGGAAATCCTTGCTCGGCACACACTCTTTGCATCTTTTTTTTATAGACCTGTGCTGTTCTGAGTCAGCACCGATTACCACAGGCATAATTATAGGACTCTGCGGGCAAGCATTGGTACGGCTGACGATCTCGCTTTGCAGAGTGATTATCTGAGAAGCGTCCTCAACTGGTGCACCAGGATTACAGCATTTGAGCAACTACAAATGAAGCCAGTGCTGGAAAAGGCAGCACTTGTTCAGTCAAGAAGAGCTGTCAAAGAGGGCAGCCTGCAATTAGATCAAGCATGCTGTCACCAGGGGGCTGGCAGCCCGGTTCACACACCCTAGGGTTGCTGATGACCTTTAACAGATGTAGATTCTCAATAGAGAAACCCCTGGGTGCAGAGCAGATAAATCCACGAAGCTTTGCAGCCAGTTGCTTCATCTTTCCTCCTCTGCTCGGCTGGGCATCTCCTGGGCTTACAAAGGTCATTGTGAAGATCTCTCCGGGACTAGACCAGCCAGTCCCACCTGTGATCTTGTGCTTGGGTATCCCTGGTGGCAACCCAACCCAAACCACTCACTTTTGCCAGCCCCTTGCCCATTGTGTTGATATGTAACTTTTCACTTTCTTTGCAGAGAAGAAAAGAAAAAAATCCCAGCACCTCCCACCATCACCACCACCACCACCAAAATGAGATTATATCCATCAACCGTTCCCAACAAAGAAACGTCATCTCCAAATGTTTTGCCTTAAAGGGCACACGGGGTAGTCTTCCAAATGCAGAGGACTGCTTCTCATCTCTGAAGATCAGGGAACCCACCCGGGAGAGAGGTGTCTGCCTACATGACTGGACTATTTGATATATTCCAGTGGTCCTCTCTGTCCCCATTTCCCAACCTGCCTGCTGGCCGCCAAAGAGCTTGTTCCTGTGCAAGCCTGACCTTCTATTGAAGGCATGCTCAGGCTCACAGAAATGTCAAGTGACTCCCTACTGGCCTGGACTTTGATCTCCAGCAGATTTACAAACCCCTACAAGATCAGATCTGTAACACTCAGGAAATGGAAAAGTTATAAGCAAGTGCTTCATAATAGGGGTCCTCTGTTCCAGCCACACCCCGCACTTTTTATGCCGCCTTCGTTCCCCACACCCCTTTCCATGCATCAGAACACTCTTTACCTTCAAGCACAGCACAGCACCTCTTCCGGGGGGCAGTCCTAGACTATCCAGGTGAAAGGGGTCGCTTCCCCTCAGGAAGGGAGAAAAGCAGCCTATCAGAAAGAGCACTGGCTGAGAGTCACAACAGCTGGACCCAAACCCCAGCTTGGCTAGGAACTCACTCCGTTTTTCCAGAATCACCATAACCAAGTACCACAACCTGGGGGGGGGGGGGCGGTGCACAAATAGCAGAAATGTGTTGTGAGACAGTCCTGGAGGCTACAAGTCTGAAATCAAGGTATCAGAAGGGTTGGTTCCTTCTGAGCGCTGTGAGGGAGACTCTGTTCCAGGCCTCTCCCCCAGGTTCTGGGGGTCGGCTATCAATATCTGGTGTCTCTTGGCTAGAAGCATCACCCCAATTCCTGCCTTTGCCGTCACACAGCGTTTCCCCTGTGCGCATGTCTATGTCCATGTCCAAAGTTTTCCTTTTCATAAACACTCCCACCATGTTGGATTAGGGGCCTACCCTACTCCAGTCTGACCTCACCTTAACTAATTCCAGCTACAATGACCCTACTTCCAAATACGGTCACGTTCTGAGGTACTGAGGGACAGGACTTCAACATACGGATTTGGGGAAGACGCAATTCGACTTGTAACAGGAGCCTTGGGTAAATCTCAGTATCTTCACCTGTGAAATGGAGATAGGACAGAAATAACTGCTCACAGGAGGTTTTGGAAGGACAAGTTCATACGACTACCCAGCCCTGTGGACGCACATGTTTGATTTCATCTGTTAACGTGTCTATTTCCTGCTGTATTATTATGCTTCTTACAAGTGTATGTGAGTGGAAGCAGAGAGAAGAGGAAGGAGGAGGGAAGAAAAGACACAAACATAACTGATGGCTCCTCCCTGGGGACGGGGGGACACCAAAATGGCTTCCTTCAATCGGCCACCTACCCAGGCGAGGAGACAAGCTAAGCAAAGAACGCAGTCTAGTAGAGGAACCCAGTGCCCGAGGACCCAGAACAGAGAGAAAGTATTTGCTTGGCAAGTAGGAAGGGCAGACATCGCCCCCGATGAGGAGAGATCAGCTTTGGTAAATTCTTGCCCAGAATTTTGCAATAAAAAAAAAAATTGAAAGAAGCTATTTTAATCTCAGCACACATGTATAATTTTATCGCACTTATTTTTGTTCCGAATTACATATGGTTTAGGGAAGGAAGGCTCTTTCACAACCTTCTGGGGCTTAGTGCCTCCAAAGACCCTACAAGAGCTCTTGGAGAGCTTGGCACAAAAATATGAAATTGCGTTAAAAGAACAAATGATCCTGAAGAAGGAGAAAGGGAAGAGTGGCTTCTAAATAAATAAATAAATAAATAAATAAATAAGTAAACAAATAAATAAATGTGGAGGCACCGGGAGCTCTGATGAATTCATGCCAAATAGGTATCTTCTAAAAGGCAGTAGGAGATAGATTTTGTGAGGACACAAAAGCATGTAAAAACAAACTAAAGCCCCAAATAAGATGAGGCTGGAAAAATCCCATTTTAGGTCTTTTTTTGAGTTCTTATGAAGAGAAGAGGTGGAGTTCAGATCAAAGGAGAGGGAGTTAAGGGGCCACAAGGGGATGGAGTTGCCAGCAGTGGGCCGAGGGTGGAAACCTCCCATCACCTCCCATCACTTAGCACACCTTTCTCCTTTTGGCCAAGGAGAATGGTTTGCAGAGCCAAAGAATCAGGATCACTACAATGAAGAGGAAAATGAAGCCAGCGAAGGGGGAGATGACGAGAACCCCAGATGCTCCTGCGGGGTGGTTCCCAACTTGTGCTTTCTCTCCCTCACCACACTCTATCTCTTCCTTCCCTTCCCATTCTACATATCACAAGAATATTCTGGACTCCTTTCTGCCCTTCCTCACCTCCCATGGACTCCTCAGCCCATTGTAAGTGGTCTTCTACTCTTCTGTAAGAGATGACCTATGGTCAACAATGCTACCTATCTGATACACCCAACGGGTACATCTTAGCCTTCATCCCACAAAGCCCTCTGTGGCATCTGATGTGCTGATCACTACCTGCTCCTGAAATTCTATTCCTTTGACTTTTAAGGTACCAAGCTCTCTTGGTTCTCCTCTTATCTCTCTATATTCCTCACTTGCCCCTTAAGTCTTGGGGTCTGTAGGGTCCATTCTTTGCCCAGTGGCTTTCCCGGTGATCTCACCCACGGTCATGGACATGTGGTTGGTCTGCTGCATCCATCCCATTTTAGAGTATCTGTCTACGTCAATCATGGCACGTCCGTCCCCTTTCAGGGATCAAACTGCCCCAAACTTAGTTCCATGAGAACGGGTATTTTATGAAAAGAAAGAAAATGAACTTCTTGGTCAAAAATTAAAAAATCTCACTTTTAGGGATCTATCCTAAGGGGGAAAAAACGATGTGAAAAGATATTTACTAGTAGGACTACCTATAACAGGGCAAATCTCCCCCAAACCTAGATTTTAGCCAGGTGAGACCCAGGTCAGACTTCTGAATGTATACAACCGTGAGACAGTCAATTCATGTTGCTTAAACCACTTCGTGTGTGGTAATTTACGAAGAAAGACCTAGAAAACAAAAACAACTTCTTTTTTCTTAAGGCTTCCAGGTGATGGAAATTTTATCTCGGCTGTCAGTTAAGACTTTTCCCTTTGTGGGAATATTTGTGTGATACACGTGCTCTTGGCAGAGAGAAGTCTCGGGCCTGAAGGAAGCCAGCCTCTCGAAGAGCAAAAAGATGTCATTCAAGGAAGAGGGCATCCAGTTGGATGATGCCAGGGCCTGGCGCGTGATTTCTGTCCTCGAACCTTCCCTCGGGCTCTGTGCCCTCCCCGCCGCCTTGCTCTCTGGCCAAGACAGATCCCGGGCAGCGGGCCCCAAGAGTGAGTCTGAACACCCTCTACACAGCACCCAATCCCCGCCAGTTTGGGCCGCCCTGGTTTAGAGCACAACCGGATACCAATTCACCAACTGTGTGCTTGGGGGCTGGGAGGAGGGGAGGGGGGCCAGGTCTGCCCCTCGAACCTTCCTCATCTCACTGGGGATTCTGAGTCTCTTAAAAGAGACCTTCGCTAAACCCAAACCCTTTCAGCCTCCCGTGGCTGATCCCCCCCGAGCTGGCTCCCCCTTTCTGCCACCATCTCGCCCCTCTGAACCCCAGGACTCCGCTGAGTGCATGGTCAGGACATCTGCAGGGCCATCACCTGCTTGTACACCCACCACACCGCCGACACCACGGTGAACACGGTCCCCTCCAGTGAACCCACGGGCGATGCTCGCTTATGCTCGGCAGAAACCATAGCGTCTTTCCTGGTGAGGATGAGAACAGATTCTCCCCCCCCCCCCCCCCCCCCCGGTGATGTGACAGGCCGGATTTCCTGCTCAAACGACTGCCTTTGGTCGCAGCTTCTAGACAGAAAGCTCTGGGTTTGAAGCAACGCTTGCCCACAGACAGAGGACTCTGCTCTCTTCTCTGATCCTGGGGCAGTTTCTGTGCGGATACAGGGAAGCCCACGTCAGGGACCACGTAGGTACTGGGGCATCTCCCGTGGCCCTCCCCTTCTGGATGCTTCTGTACCAAAGATGAAAAGCAGACTTTGTTTTGTCTTGTTTCACTCAGCCGGGTGAGGCTGGGCCCCACGCACACGCGGGAGGCGGGCTCTTCCCTCGGTTCTTTGCAGCGGGGGTGGGGGGGGGGCACAGAGCTTACTGTGGCGAGTCACTTGGGAGAACGAGCAAACAGAGGGTGCTCTCCAGGCCCACAACCATTTTCCACAGAATCTCATTTAAAGACACTCGCTTACCTGAGATGCTCTACATTTCCCTTTGGAGAAACGACCTTTGCTGTAGGGCTAATAGGCCAAATTCAAGGGCGCCCTTTCCCTGAGGACATGGAAGGGGACAGACTCCATCTGTCCTCCCTGCTGGCACACAGGGCACCCACACTCGTTGCTGCTGCCCCTCCCTGACAGCCACCAACTGGCTTCCTTGCCGTGGGCCCAAACGTTACACGTGATTTTCAATGGTGCACGATTTATTTCTCAAGCTGCACAGGACACCCATAATGTCAGCTACAATGGGATTCCTCACTGTTTCATTACAAGTTTCCAGGGGTGCCTGGGTGACTCAGTTGGTTAAGTGTCCGACTTCGGCTCAGGTCATGATCTTGCGGTTCAGGAGATCGAGCCCCGCATCGGGCTCTGTGCTGACAGCTTGGAGCCTGGAGCCTGCTTTGGATTCTGTGTCTCCCTCTCTCTCTCTCTCTGCCCCTCTCCTGCTTGCTCTCTCTCTCTCTCTCTCAAAAATAAACAAACATTTTAAAACATTAAAAAAAAAAGTTTCCAGTAAACTTCTGATCTGATGGGAGAGGTCTAACTACAAATTTTATGCATACATTTCAGATAACATGGGGTGGATGTTCTCTGTTTAGACAAATGTAGGTCCCAAAGTAGCCGTTGGAACACTGAAAAGAAAAGCTTGCCAAGAGCTGAGCTCCTTCCCTGGCTGAAGAGAGAGCAGGGAGCAGAGAAGGCCGGCTCTGGGGCGTGAAACTCCTGCATGGCTGGCCTTCCTTTACAATGCTTTTCCACATTTGCGTCTTAAGCAATGGGCATGAAGTGTTGACTACAGAATGCTCACAGGCTGGGTGATCAATAGCGTGAATCCACCTGCCTCCAGCTGGTACCCTGGAGCCTTAGTAAATCCCGTGGTCACTTCTGAGCGTGGCCATAGGACTTCTGTCAGACACAGCCTCACGAGCAAAGGAGAGCGGATTACAAGGTACACTGGTAAGGTCCACGTGACCCTCAGGAGAGAGTCTTCCTTCCATGCTCTAGATGAGGAAACAGAGGCTTCAGATATCAGGACCCTTTCCCCATGACCGAGCTGGAAAGAGATGGAGCCAGGACTCAAACCCAGAACTTCTGACTCAAGGGTTTTGCTCCCAGGCTCCATTGGCCAAAAACATCCCCAGACATCACTAAAGGTTCCGTGGGGGGATAGAATTGTCCCCGGTTGACAACCACCACGCTAGATGAAGAAAAGCACGAACACATCTGAAGCATGTGCTACGTGCCAGATGCTTTACAGATGGGGTCTAGGATTTGGCCTCCTTGCTCCCTGTGAGGTAGGTATTATCACATGGGGCAAGGGAGGAGACGGCGGAACAGAGAGGCTGGATAGTAACTGGTTAGATTTAGAAGCAGCACAGCTGGGTTTGGAGGCAGGTCTGTCTGCTTCCCATGCTCACAGGAGCCAGAAATAGCAATTGAAAAAAGAGCCTGTACAGGCATCTTTGGGTGTTCTAGAATCGTTCCTTTTTATTTTATTTTTTTAAAGTAGGCTTCCTGCCCAGAGCAACACAGGGCTTGAACTCACGACCCTGAGATCAAGACCTGAGCTGAGATCAAGAGTCGGATGGCTAACCGACTGAGCCACCCATGCACCCCCTACGATTATTCATTTATTATTTTTTCTTTTTTTTCAGTATGTGAAATTTATTGTCAAATTGGTTTCCATACAACACCCAGTGCTCATCCCAAAAGGTGCCCTCCTCACTACCCATCACCCACCCTCCCCTCCCTCCCACCCCCCATCAACCCTTCATTTAATCACCATTCTTATTTTATATTTTTCCTAGTTCACAGAAAGGCTGAAGTCTGAATGGATATATGAGGCACTGATTTCCATTTTTGTCCCCAGGACTATTAAGTGTAGGATTCATAATTGCACTGTACATTTTCTTCAGTGCCATTTTAGAAACGCATTCAAAGTTGGATATATTTTCACATGGAATGCCTGCTGGGCTCCCTCTGGTGTTGGCTAACAGTACACTTGACTTTAAAGGAGCTCACGTGTGACTACATTTCAAGTTAATGAGGAATACATTCCTCCTCCAGAGGCAGTTTCAAACATCCAGCTGGCTCTTCTTGATGACATTGTAAAATTGTTTTATTCGGATCTCACAAATATTCTATGAAGGGTCTAACATAACTTAAGTTTTATAGGGTTGGGAAACAACAAATCTGAATTTGCTGTTTCAATTAGTTTTTTTGAAGGACCCAGAGTGACATTTCACAAGATAGGACTCTGGCAAAACAGACATAGATCTACCTGTGTCTATCTGTATATATGGACGGATGAAAACGTCCAGTCTCACCCTGATCAAAAGAAATGCAAATTAAAATAATAATGTGGTAGTGTTTTGCCTCACCAAGTAAATCTTTATGTGAATAACACCAAATTCTGTGAGTGCCAAATAAAACGCATATTCTCACGCGTTGCTGATGCCTTTTTCCGGCAACCATCTGGAAGAATAATTGAATAACATGCAGAGAAAGCCATAAAGATCTTGCATGCATGCTCTCTGACCCACTCATCCTATATCTAGGAATGTTTAAGCAAATACTTCAGAAGGAGGAAAAAGTTCTTCGCCTGTGAATGTTCATTTCAGCACCGATTGTAATAATAAAATGTTGGGAGCAGCCTCGGTACTCAACAATGGAAGACGGTATATTTAAGTAAACTGTGGTAAATTATCCATTCCTGTACGGGAATGCTTTAGGTGGGCTTTAGGGCCAGAATGTCTGGGTTGAAATGCTGGCTCTGACTCTAGCTCTGTGATCTTAAACAAGTTTATTATTATTATTTTTTAATTTTTTTAAATGTTTATTTATTTTAGAGAGAGAGAGAGACCGACAGACTGAGCAGGGAAGGGGCAGAGAGAGGGGGAGGCATAGAATCCAAGGCAGGCTCCAGGCTCTGAGTTGTCAGCACAGAGGCAGACGCGGGGATCGAACCCACGAACTGTGAGATCGTGACCTGAGCCGAAGTCAGATGCTCAACCGACTGAGCCACCCAGGCGCCCCCAAGTTTATTCTTTTTCTCTGTGCCATGGGCATAATAATAGTACCTACCTATAGGATTACTGTGCAAATTAAACAATATCAAGTATGTAAATCACTTAGAACACTGTGTGCATGGTATGTGCTCAATAAAAGTCTTTTGATGAACTATTACGTACCTAGTGAAAACAATTAGAAAAGAAATCTAATGATACAATATTTTAAAAAATCATATTGAAATAGAAAATATTCTATATTCATAAAGGCCAGTGGAAAACATACAGAAATAAAAATAAATTTGTCAAAATGTTGAAGTCATGGGTGTCCTTCCCCCCTGAATGTTCTATATTGCTATTATCTTGTCACTAAAATACTAAATAATAAGCAGCTGGAATCCAGAACAAAAATCTATTTATAAATGCACTCAACCAGCCATTAATTGGTATCTTTTATGTTTCAGGCACTGTGACATGCTAAACAATTAAGACATGAAAAAAAATTATAGCTGAGTAGAAGAGACAGGCATAAAAATTAAGCACTTCTACTGGAACATACTAAATGCTATCACTGGGATTCATTCAGGGTTCAACAAGGTCACCAAGGAGGAACATCCAAGTGGCCCCAGGATGGGGGACAAAGAAAGCTTCACAAATGATAGAATGCGTGAGGATAATCTTGAAAGACTTATAGAAGCTAATTAAATGAAGAAGGGAAGGAAGATCCTTTCAGGGAGGAAACATAACTTAAAAAGACAAAAAGTGAATAAAAGCAAAATGGGTTCAAGGAGCCAAAGTAGACTGTTAAATAAGTGCGACGGGGGGGAGCGTGGTAGCAAAAGAGTCCGGTGAAGTCCAGGCAGGGCTACCTCTTCCAGCTAAGCTGTGGGATCTGAGCTCTGTCCTGAACACCTGGGGTGGGGGTGGGGAGGAAACAGTTGACAGATGTTGTTGGAGGAGATCACAGAGAGCATGTGACTGCTGGTTGACCCTCAAACTGGACCCAGCGACTGGATGCTCCTTATCCACTCCCCTGTCCTTGGAATGCATGTCCCACCCACTGGTCCTGTACTGGGGGTTCCTTCAAGGACACAGTCTTGAGGGAGCACCGTGTTGAGAAAATCTGGATGAGACACGTGACTGAACCCAGGTGTAGCCTCTAGTGAAACTCTTAAGATTCTGGTGGGAGGGTGACAAGCCTTGAGTACAAGTTCCTGTGCTTACTAAAGCTGCCCCCTCCCAACCTAGAGGGGCCTGCCCCTGTCTTCAGTCTCTCCCTGCCCTCTGTGGACAGGGGCTAGTTTTTCATTTCACTCAGGGAACTCCCAAGATTGTGTGCCAACAACTGGTAGCCCACCGGGAGACCAAAGAAATGGGTCTTGGGGAAGAGGCATCTGAGGGGGAAACCCCAGGTTGGCCATGAGGGGAGGGGTGGCCCCATGGGTCAGATGCCTGTGAACTGCCCCATGAATACGGGGACCCCCTGAACATGCCAACAAGTCCAGTACATTTGTTGGAGTAACAGCACACAGAGTATGGTGGCAAAGGAGGGAAATCAGTGGCTGCCACAGTGGGCGGGCCCCTCCTGGGAGAGTTTGATGGCCACCAATACCCAACGATAGGCCATAGCTCGACTCAGAAAGTTGGAAGAAGAGCTGAGGTTAGAGAAAGATGTGCAGTTGTCCAATGCTCTGATGCCTGTGGGGCCGGCAGGCAAGGGGGAGAGCGGGATGGGAAGCTGGAGACCTTATTGTACTCCAAGGAGGGCGTGAGCCACTGCAGATTGGGGTCGGGGCACTTACAAGCCTGGCTGGGACACCAAGAGGTGGGATCCCTGGGGAAGTGAGGAGAGTGCAGAGGAGGACGTGTGGTGACTGACGGTGAAACCCAAGACGCACTGCCCCGTCTGACCCCAACACAAAGTGAAACAAAAGCAAAGCAACAGCAACCCAGCCAGCGGGACAGCCCCCAGTTCAGGAAACAGTCATAATAACAGAATATACTCCCACAGAGCTTTGTTTCTTTAAGGGGGGCTCCACGCCCAACATGGGGCTTGAACTCATGACCCTGACTGAGATCAAGAGTTACTTGTTCTACCCTCTGAGCCAGCCAGGTGCCCTCTCCCCTCCTTTTTTCCCACTGAGCTTATTGACATGGCCACTGAGTTCCAGCAGGAGGCCAGGGAAAGTGTCCCAGCATGGCTGGTGTGGCTAAGAGTCTTTGGGGGTGATGACATTCCCCTGACCGGGCAGAGGGCACAGAAGATGAGCCACATACCCTGCCCTCTGGCAGCACCTGTGTGGAACTCAGGGGGTCAAAGTACTCAGTCCCGTGCACACTAGATTATTCCAGCCTGCAGGGAGGTTTGGCTCAGTGAAGGGCATCTCCCTGGGCCCATGGGACCCTGGGACTCCGTAGAGGAGGGGCAGCAAATTCTCCGGGAGCTGGGAATGAGACAGGCCATTTATGCCCCTGTCTTTGAAGGATCTGATCTGGCCACACTCACTCCAAGAACGACAGCCAAGATTCTCCACTCTGTCCTTGGCACCTGGTACAGGATGTGGACATCTGTGCTGAGCTCAGTCAGGGGACAAGACATTCATTATTCTGGGCAGTGCATTGCTGATCTGGGGGAAATGGACAGAGCCTGGGAAAGGGGTATTGGCTGTGGGAAAGCCCTGAGATGGAGGCGGAGCTTGAGAAGCCAAAAGGCCATTCCACTTAGCCATGAAGAATCTGGTGAAAGTAATCAGGAAGCAAATGTGGCTTGACTCCATTACTGCCAGAGCTCACCCCAAAAAGACAAACGGGTAACCCAGTATCGTGTTGGTCAGCCTTCCAGAAGCCTTAAAACCTGAACGGCAACTCAGACCTGCCCCGTCTGCCCCTACCACCCCTGGCGCCTGGCCTGCTCCAACCCGTAGAGGCCTTAGGCATACAGTCCTATTCAGGGTGAGTGCCTCCCGTGCCCCGGGTTTAGGATGCAGGCCAAGTCGTCTCCAGGTCGGGCCCACTGGGGGCAATCAGAGTTCCCATGTTGAGATCACCATTCACTGGCCCCCAGAAATAAACCAAGAGTGACGCCTCTGGTGGGTACTCCGATATTCTGAAGGCCTTAGAAGTTTTCTGGACCCTCAGTGCCACTGATGGTTATGGAGGGCAGACAGTTATGCTCAGGAGGGTCCTTTTGACACTGAGAAGTGGGCATCCTCCCTCATAAGAATACCAGGTTTTCATCTCTCCAATACTAGAGGACAGATTGGGGATTGATAACCTATGAGGTCTACCTGAAAACCTCCATCTTTGAATTCTCCCTCTGGGTTAATCAAACCGGTGCTGAATGGAAATGACACTAGGAACCTTCGAGCCGCCACCCTCATGAAGAGGGTCCAACTGTCAAACGATATAAATTGCCTGGGATGAGGGCTAAGGGAATCGGAGACACTGAGAACTGCACCGAATGGCTATTGTATGCCCTGCCCATAGCACTTTCAACAGCCCAGGAGAGCCAGTAAAAAAGCCAAATGGCTCATGGTGGATGATGAGGACTACCGAGAATTGAACAAGGTGGTGCCCCCTGATCCATGCGGCTGTGCCCAACATAGCCACCATCTTAGGTACCTTGGCCATGGTCCTAGCAGTGTACCATGCTGAGCTGGACTGAGCAAAGGTCTTTTTCAGGATATCCGTGGGCACTGAGTCACCAGCTGAAGTCCCCCTTCATGTGGGAGGGGCAACATGGACCTTTCAAGTGCTTCCCCCAGGCTACCTGCACAGCCCACCATAAGTCATGGGACAGTAGCCCAAACCTACTCTCTCTTCTCTTTACCCACATCCATAAGACAGGCCCATTGCATTGAAGACACACATGAAGACTTATTCTACTGCAGGACACCCTGCAGGCTTTGTTGGAGCATCTGTAAGGGAAAGGATGGGCGGTGAACTCACAGAAAATTCAAGGCCCAGGCATCGCTGTGAAGTTTCCGGGAGTCACATGGTAAGGTAAGCACATCGGGAAGCACAGTGTCCCAGGAGCTGTGACTGATAAGGTGCAAACCTATCCAAAGCTTGCGGGGCAAGCTTTTGTAGGGATTTGGGGGTTTGGGAGGACTTGTTGTCCCCACCTGGCACAGTGCCTCTGTCCCCAGTGAAGCTAGTGAATGCTACTGAAGCTTATTAAAGCCGTGGCAGCTCCCAAGCAGGGTTACCACTGGCATTAGCTGTGTCTGTGACTCCAGAAGGTACTGGTCAGTCACTCTGGCAGAAACAACAGGAGAATCCTTAGAATTTTGTTCTCAACTCTGGAAGGAGGCAGAAAAAAGCCACCCAACAAGAAATGATGCCTCGCCTCACTATCTAAAAACAGAAATTTGTCCAGGCTAATAATTCTAACAGCAAAGTATTACCTTCACTTGCTCAGGTGACAGAGACTGCAGCTATACTTCTGACCACATGGCCATCAGAGCAGTTACGACACCACGTCAGAAAAAACTGGAAAGTACAGACAGACCTCCTGAGGTGTCCACTCAGGATGCACTGTTTTTCCAAGATCATTCTCCCTCTCTAACGTTGATCAACAGTGAGTGGACCTGTGACTCAAAGTGGGCCTGACCCATTCCTCTGGGAATGTGGACCTCGGGGAGGAAGCTGGTCTCTCTCTAGGAAGCTGAGGCTGAGATCTGCAAAACCCAACAGATGTATTGGGGCCCTCTTCAGAGTGCTCTTGATCGAGGCCCCACGTGACAGTCTTCTGCATTCTGAGCGGTTGATGTGACTGAGTACCATCCAATCAGAGTTGACCTGAAGTATCTCATTTACATGCATTTGCCTCTTGCTTTTACTCCAATCAGAAATTGGGTTTACCAGACACCTCGTTGGAATACGTGGCATTTTAATAAGCCCCAGGGCTTCACAACCTGCTGCTCTCTATTCCTCAAGTAGTGGGAGGCTGCATCTTCTAGCTCTGAATCTTTCTCTGACTCTTCTATCATATCCAAGAAAGGGCCCAAGAAACCACCATCAACACCAAAAGAAAAGGCAGGAAATACCAGAAGCTGTTCCAGACAGCCCTATTACACTTAAGGGTCTACAAGGTAGGTGGTCAAGCAGCTTCACCCAACACTGGCACCTCTATGGAAGCCCTGTGAATGAAGAACTTGTTTGTTAGTGACTTTAGAGCACAGCACTGGTGAGCCTACTCACCTGGCTGTTACCATGGGCTCTTGACAATCGTCTACAGGGACCCCCAGAGGCTACTGCCTGCTGATGCCTGGGGAGCTGGCCAAGCACACTGTGCGTCCTGTCACCAAGTACGCCAGCTACAAGTGAGACAAGCGAGTTTTTTAGGAGGACATTAGCATCCCAAACCAGAGACTCTTTGTTCAGAGCCAGGTATAGTATCAGGTGAAGGGCTATATTTCATCTGTTGGTTTTTGGATTTAGAGCTCTTCCCTCGTGTTTTAGTAACTTTGAGTTTATTTTGTTCTTTTCTTTTTTTTTTTTTTTAATTTTTTTTTCAACATTTATTTATTTTTGGGACAGAGAGAGACAGAGCATGAACGGGGGAGGGGCAGAGAGAAAGGGAGACACAGAATCGGAAGCAGGCTCCAGGCTCTGAGCCATCAGCCCAGAGCCTGACGCGGGGCTCGAACTCACGGACCGCGAGATCGTGACCTGGCTGAAGTCGGACGCCTAACCGACTGCGCCACCCAGGCGCCCCTATTTTGTTCTTTTCAATAAGCTTTCTAACTTGGGAATCATTTTAGATTTACAGAAAAGTTGTAAAGACAAGAGTTCCCGTACACTCCTCTCCCAGTTTCTCCTAGCGTCCACATTTATGCACTTGTCACAAGTAAGGAACTAACACTGGTACATCGCAGCGAACTGAACTCTAAACCTTGTTTGGATTTCAACAGGTTTTACCTATTGTTTTTTTTTCTCCTGTTCCAAAATCCGACCCCAAATGCATGACATTAGTGGTAATGTCTCCTTAGCCACCTCTGGGCTGTGACAGTTTGTTGGAATTCTCTTGGTTTTGATGACTTTAATAATTTTGAGGATTCATAGTCAGATATTTTGGGGAATGTTCCTGAACTTGGATCTGTCTGATATTTTCCTCACGGTTAGATTGGGATTATGGGATTGTCGGGAGGAAGACGAAAGAAGTGAAATTCACTTCTTTTAACATATTAAAGGCGCATGCTATTGACATGGCTGATCACTGATGACGTGGACATTGGTCATCTGGCTCAGGAAGCATCTGCTAGATTTCTCCACCGTGAAGTCACTTCCTTTCTTTCCTGCCTTTCCATACTCTGCACTTCCAGAAGGCTGGGGAATTAAGCTCCGTTTGATATCTATAGAAGTTATTAAGTATTTTTCTGTTTAGGAGATTTTGTCACATACCCCTCATTTAGACAATCATTTATTTATACCATTATTCTTCCCCGATTTTATAATCTCACATGAAAAAAAAGTAATTGCTATGGTGTTTTGTTTTTTTTTTTGGTATTTTTAAAAATTTGAATTCAAGTTAGTTAACATATAGTGCAGCATTGGTTTCAGGAACAGAATTTAGTGATTCATCACTTTCATATAACACCCAGGGCTCATCCTAACGGGTGCCTTCAATGCCCATCACCCACATAGCCCAGCCCCCACCCAACACCTCTCCCAACAGACCTCTCCCTCAGACCGTGCTGCCTGCTCCTGGGGATTCCTCGCCAGACTGTCACCGGGCACTGAGCCCCGAGACTTCAGATGCTGTGCTCCACTGATCATAAAAAAACTGGCGGTATTGAAACCCTCTCCTTTTCCCATCGGTGGTTTGGGGGAACAGATCTCTTGTGCAGTCCCCTGCGAGTATTTTCACTCTTTTTTCTCTCCAGCTACTTTGGGGGGAGTGGTTTTCTTTCAAGATCCTGATGCACTGCCCTCTCCCCTGCCCTCCTTTTTCGCTCTGTCCGGTCTCTGCAAAAAAGGCTCCCTGCCCTCCGCGGCACCTTGGCTTTTCTGTCCCCCAGTTCACCTCTCTGCACTGCGTACCTGCCTCTCTCGCTCTCGTTCAGATTCTGCAGATTGTAGTGTTAATGCCCAGATCAATCCTCTAGGTGTTCAAAATGGTTTGATGTTGATCTAGCTGTGCTCCGGGGACAGAACAAGCTCAGGGTCCCCTTACTACTATGCCATCTTAACTCCCCCTAACTGCTATGTTCTAAACATCATCTCATTTTGTTCAATGTATCCGTGCGATTTTTCAGTCTTTAAAATCTTTGTACCCTCCCCGATTGCACGTATTGATATTTTTGTACACAAATTCGACAGGATTCTTTCATAATCTGATTTTCCCTCATCAATATATTATGTACTTTATTCTCATTTTTCAACTTCTTAGAGTTTATACCTTCCTTCATAACTGCTTCTATACATATCTTATGTGTTGATCTCAAGTGTCTAGAAATGGCTTTTTATTTTTTAGAAAACCAATGAAAACTTTTTTCTTTTAGATAAGGTAGACTGCTCAATATTTTGTAATTTGTATTTTGTAACTTTGTATTTGAGTCTAAATGTTCATTTGCGTTCCAATTTGTTAGTGTTCACAGTATAAATCAACCAAAATTTTGTTTTTGTAGTTAAAATTTTGAAGAGCTTGATGAAAAATTTTTAGTAATTTCAAAGTTGATAGACCTTGTCACATTTTCTTCTTATGAGACTGACAGTCATCTCTCCATCACCCAGGGTACACCAAAGCTTTGTTTCAAGATCTACGCTGTTCTACATTTTAAGGAATGATTTTAGGGTTTTTTTTTGTTTGTTTGTTTGTTTTTTAATGTTTACTTTTGAAAGAGTGCAAGCAGGGGAGGGGCAGAGAGAGGCGGACAGAGGATCCCAAGCGGGCTCTGCACTGACAGGCTGACAGCAGTGAGCCTGATGTGAGACTTGAACTAATGAACCTCGAAATCACGACCTGAGCCGAAGTCCGACGGTCAACTGCCTGAGCCACACAGGTGCCCCTAAAATGTTTTTTTTTAATATCTGAGAGAGAACAGGAACGTGTGCATGCAAGCAGGGGAGGGGCAGAGGGAAAGAGAATCCCAAACAGGCACCAAGCTGTCCCCACAGAGCCCAAGGCGGGGCTTGATCATGGGAGGTCATGATCTAAGCCCAAAGGAAGAGCCAGACTCATAGTGGACTGAGCCGCCCAGGTGCCCCTCTAGGGCTTTTTAGTAGGCATGTGTGAAGCCGCTCAAACGCCCCTTCACCAAATTTGAAGGTTAACATCACTTTTGTTTCAATATAAAGATTTCAGGATACTGAATATTAACGACGTGCTGCCGGACTGCCACGTGGGAGCTGCAAGCTTACACCTCCTGTTTGTTCTTCCCCAACCACTTAAGAGCCCTTAACTCACTGTGGTATTAGCATGAAACCCGTCTGTTTACATTAACACAGAAACCAAGTGGTGGTTATAATGCTTAACTAATTGGGAGTCAGCCCCTCCTCCCACGGATGCCAAGATGTGGGGACTCAACTCAGGTCAGCTTCCTAGGAAAGTTTCCGCTAAAACTCTCAAAGGACCGGTTCATAGAACCGAGAAACAGGTCTCAAATGCTGTAACCTAAGACTCCTCATATATGGATATAGGTACACGGCTGCCTATTCCTGGAGAGGCGCAGTTCTAACCTTTGCCATTTCATGCACAGCCTCCATTGACCATCTGAGTGGCTCTGAAAAGAGCCTTTGGTTTTTTTCTGCAAACGGTTCAGGTCACACTCGCTAGGATTCACGGCTTGGAAATTATTTGTTCTGGGCTTTGTGGCGGTGGCTCTCGGTCTTCTTGGGCAGCAGCACGGCCTGGATGTTGGGCAGGACGCCGCCCTGGGCGATAGTGACGCGGCCCAACAGCTTGTTGAGCTCCTCGTCGTTGCGGATGGCCAGCTGCAGGTGGCGCGGGATGATGCGCGTCTTCTTGTTGTCGCGGGCCGCGTTGCCCGCCAGCTCCAGGATCTCAGCCGTCAGGTACTCCAGCACGGCCGCCAGGTACACCGGCGCGCCGGCCCCCACCCGCTCCGCGTAGTTGCCCTTGCGGAGCAGGCGGTGGACGCGACCCACCGGGAACTGCAGCCCGGCCTTAAAAGACCTGGACTTGGCCTTGGCGCGAGCCTTGCCGCCCTGCTTCCCTCGCCCAGACATAGCTAGTCCGACGGATGGCAGAAAAGCTGTTGCTGAAGAGACCGCTACTCGGCCTATTTATAGCCTGCTGGGAGGTTGTGATTTGCTATCTGATTGGCTGATGGTCATCTACCCAATCGGAAGCCTCGCCAGAATCACCTCATTTACATTCACGCCACCACCCGATATCCAATCAGGTGGTGTCTGCTCTGTACGTCATGTCAGCACTGTGCCTATAAATACCAGTCGGCCCAGCCCCGAACCTGTTGGCTTACTTGACATGGGTTTGGAGCCGTTAGAGCCATAACTGTAGAGCTGTAGCGTTAGAGAGCTGTGCACCCGCCATGCCGGAGCTGACCTCCAAAAGCACGACCATTTCCAAGAAGGGCTTCAAGAAAGCTGTAACCAAAACCCAGAAGAAGGAAGGCAAGAAGCGCAAGCGGTGTCGCAAGGAGAGCTATTCCATTTATATCTACAAGGTGCTGAAGCAGGTGCACCCCGACACCGGCATCTCGTCCAAGGCCATGAGCATCATGAACTCTTTCGTCACTGACATCTTCGAGCGCATCGCGGGCGAGGCGTCGCGTCTGGCGCACTACAACAAGCGCTCGACCATCACGTCCCGGGAGATCCAGACGGCCGTGCGCCTGCTGCTGCCCGGGGAGCTGGCCAAGCACGCCGTGTCCGAGGGCACCAAGGCCGTCACCAAGTACACCAGCTCCAAGTAGACTCGCCAAGTAAGCACCCTCTTACCGAACCCCAAAGGCTCTTTTCAGAGCCGCTCATCTCCTCTGAATTAGGGGTGTGCACTCCACCTCGACTGAGCAGTTAGATACTACACAACTGACTGGGAAACTAACTTAACTGAATCGCTTCCCTTTTGACCTTGTTTTTCTACACGTTATCACTTGTTCTGTTGTAGGGTTGATCATTAAATGGTGTTTGTCTCCTCCTGGCTCCTCTGGCCTCTCAGAGGAGGCCAAGTATTAAAGTTGAGTTTAACAACCTTAAGAAGGGACCAAATGACTTCCAGTGAACCTGTGGTTTGGCTCAAATCCTCAACTTCTATCATTTTTATGATTTAAATATGTTTTTAAACATAAATATATAGGTATATATTTCTTTGCATGAGATAAACTTTAGTACCACTTGACAAAAAAAATTAGCAGGCGGTAAAATCCTAGAAAATCCTATAAAATGAAGCGTCCCACACCTATGTGCACAGTGAAACTGCCTTGGTAGAGATCCTTGCATGCCTTAGTGGGGGGTCCTCAGGGAACAGACATGGAACATCTGTGCCCACGAAGTGAGGAGCAACAGTGTGTCTCATCAGGGATCCCAGTCGCCCCAGTAAGACTGGGAAACAGCAGACAGCACATAGCTCCCACATCCCCTGTCAACTGTGTGACCACTCTACAGGCTACCCTGATTTACCCAAAGTCCCTCAGGGTTATGTGGGCAAAAGGAAAGTAAGAATGTTAATAAAAACAGCTCTTTTCAGACCAAACCTGACTCAGCTTTCACCTCAGGTTATGTTTTGGCCCCAAATAACAGGAAGCACCCAATGAACAAGTTGACGTAATGATGTCGCTGATCACAATGCCCAAAGGCACAGAAATTTCAGGAGTGGGATGATCAGAGTGCTGGCTCCGTCGCCCTGATCACCTCAGCTCTTTACACCCTGACTCAATCCTCATGCTGGTTCCGGGTCCAAGTGTTCATGCAGATGGGACGAAGTAAAGGCTAGAAGAGACGCACTATTTTACTGGGTCTCTGAGAGTAAGAAACACCTTCCCTGAGAACTTCATTGTTCCTTTTGTTTTTTTTAAGTTCATTTATTTTGAGAGAGAGAGAGAGGGAGGGAGACTGTGAGTGGGGGAGGGGCAGAGAAAGAGGGAAAGAGAGGGAATCCCAAGCAGGCTCCGCACTGTCAGCGCAGAGCCCGGAGTGGACCTTGAATCCATGAACTGTGAGATCATGACCTGAGCCACAATCGAGAGTCAGATGCTTAGCCGACTGAGCGACCCAGGTACCCATATTTGTGATTTCTTTACCTTTTGCATTTATTATAATTTTACTGTAATGAAAAATTTAAAACCAGTTCCATTTTTCTTTTTCCCAATTATTTTCTTCTAGGCTTTCCATCATTTACCACTTCACCTTCCACGGATTCATTTTATTGTGATTTCTCCTAGCTTCTTTAGGGGAGTGCTTCCTTCACAAAGACACTTCTCACAGTGCGTGGTTTTGATAGAAATGAATCTCAGTTTCCACAGTTCACAACTTGATCTTAGCCAAAAGGCCGAGAAACGATCAGTTTCCATAGTTCAGTTAAACACCACCAACTGCCCGACAACACAGTTCACATTTCAACTCACATTTAGTGAGTCACTGTCTAAATGACAAACTTCATTGGTGGATCTTCAGTTCACAAGTCACTGTACAAATAACAGATGTGCGTCGTGATCTATCATGTGACTTATCCTGTCACTTATTGTAAAATGTGTTGTCCCTGGACAGTGCACGTTACCCTGTCTGTGCACAAATAGAAAGCATGTACTTTTAGTTGCCGCTCTGTCTCCCAGTGATCATTGTGCCCGACAAAAAATGATAATCAAAAGAGTTAGCCACCAAGATGAAAGTATAACAAAAAAAAAAGGAAAGTAATAGCCCTACCAGTGGAATTCGAGTGGAATATAAATGGCATTCTAGAAGAAAGAGCCAGCAGTAGGGCGGCTGGCGCCGTCACAATGGAGACTAGCAGAGGAACTCGGGGACGGCGAACTTGAGGACCTAAATTAGAAAGTGTTTGTGTCGAAAAGGATGAAGCCGTTCCAGAGAAAGTGACTGGCAAAACACTTCGTACGACAGGGATTCTCAAAGGGATTTCACAACATTGAAAATACAAAGAATAACATGTTGGAAGCTGATCCGGATTTAGAAAGAGACATGATGATTCAGCAAGGCACAGAAAAGACGCTTACTCTGTATCCTAAGTTACAGGACCAGAAAGCGGCGACCACTGTTCAACTTCTTTCAGTAAGTTTTTGAAAAAGAAATGACACTTTCTCATTGTTTTCATATTGTATTGTATTTTTTAAAATATTCTTTTTTTTTTAATGTTTATCTTTGAGACAGAGTATGAATGGGGGAGGGGCAGCGACAGAGGGAGACAGAGCATCCCAAGCAAGCTCTGTGGTGTCGCAGAGCCCGATGCGGGCCTCGATCTCCCGAGTTGAGAGATCATGACCTGAACCGAAACCAAGAGTTGGAGCCTTAACCGACTAAGCCACCCAGGTGTTCCTTAATATTTTAAATTACAACTTCCTAAATATTTTTTTCACTTCCTTCCATAATTATAATAGAGAGTGAAGGGAGTTTTTAAATGTCTAGATAAAAATGTTCAAATATTATGGAAAAATCATGATTTTCCCCATTTCTTAAGATCGCCTTGCGTTGTCATTTTTAAGATTTCATACCACCTGAAGAACTGCCTGTATTTATGCTTTTTATTAATATAAGTATTGAAACTATCTTTTTTTCCTCTGAGCTATGGTTCACCTTATTCCCACAGGTGCTGGAAATATTCTGAATTTTCATTAACATGTGAGAGTTGCTGAGACATACACGTCATTTCTTCATTCTCCACCAGGAACTTGCAAACTATTGTTATTAGCAAAGCAAAGCAGCTGGCCAAATGGTCTCTCCTTAGATCAGACTTGCAGACCAAACGCAGGCCAAGAACCCAGCTTTAGGGAACTCAGTGGCACAGAGGAGGCTGGAATGGGTTTGTGACCTCCGAAGACCAGCCATTTCAGACAGATAAGAGGAAAGCTTTAGTCTAAGACAATCCATGTGAAAGCAGAAAAAAAAAATGGTTTTTTGTTGTTGTTTCAAAATGGATTTTAGAACGTGTGTTTTAAGAAAGGTGCTGTCTGCCTGTTGACGGCATCTCAATCCATGAGTAACAGATTGGCAAGACAGAATTTTCTGAGGACGGGGCCGCCACTGAGCCGGGCTCTGCCTTCGATACAGGAGGGTTTGGTGTGGGACCTGGGGCAAGAGGATCCCTGACGTGTCCCCCCCCTACCCCTACCCACCTCCCCCTGCACCTCCAGCTGTGGCCTGAAAGGATTCCCTGTCGGGATCTGCCCTGGAAGGGGGGGAGATCTCCCTGTCTCTCTCTAATTCTAGGCTGTAGTGCTGGTTGGTTACAGAGCAGAGAGCACAGTGAGTGCCCATAAGGGGAGGCCTGGGAAAAGGACAGAGCACCTCGGTCCCCGGAGAAGCCCGGACGGATGCTGTCCTTACCCTAAAGCCATCATAATGCCTCCCAGCCTGAACAGGAGAAAAACCTCCGTTGGTGCCACTCTCAAAGGAGAAACTTCCGGGGCACCGGGGCGGCTCCGTCAGTGAAGCATCTGACTCTTGATTTCAGATCAGGTCGTGATCTCACAGTTCGTGAGTTCGAGCCCCACACTGGGCTCTGTGCTGAAAGCACAGGGCCTGCTTGCGATTCTCTCTTTCCCTCTCTGCTCCTCTCCCACTTGTGCTCCCTCTCTCTCTTGCAAAATAAATAATAATAATTAAAAAAAAAGGAGAAACTTGCCAGCCTTTTCTCAGACGGGACCTTGAGGGTATGCGGGGCCAGGGAAAGCCTCCCAGGGAGCGGGGCCAGCGTGAGCCAGACCAGCTAACGTCCTCACCGCTGCCCCAGCAGGCACCACCGCTCTCCCTCTGGCAGAGGGCCAGTCAGGCCAAGTGGCTGCATTTTATTATTATTCCTTAGTTTTCTGAAAGGGTTTTAAAACTGTTTCCCTTTTCTCTATTCTGCAAACATCTGCTCAGTGAATGAAGGTGTGTGTGTCAGAGAACCAGACAGAACCTTGCTCTGTGTTTCCCTTCTAGTACAGCGAGGTAGACAGAACACGCACGTTCTCAGTCAGTCGTGAATGAGGGAGATATAAATGCCCATAGAAGGCTTTGCATGGTCTATAATTTAGTCTAAACTACTTTAGTCCAGCTTTTTTAAAAAGTTTATTTATTTTTAGAGAGAGAGAGAGAGAGTGCGCAGAGGAGGGGCAGAGAGAGCGAGGGAGAGAGAATCCCAAGCAGGCTCCACGCTGTCGGTACAGAGCCCGACCGACGCAGGGCTGGATCTCATGAATTGTGAGATCACGACCTGAGCCCAAATTAAGCCAGATGCTTAGCTCAACCGACAGCCACGCGGGCACCCCTAAAAATACTTCAGTCCAGCTTTTTCTCAGGTGACCCAGAAGACAGTACACATCCAGGCTGAGCATGCCTACTCAAAGCTGCTGGCCATCTTTCAAAATAACAAGGTCCCGCTTGGAGAAACTGGCCAGGAGAAGCTCCATAAGGACATCAGTCTGGGCTTCCAGATGTCCCGGAGAGCCACCGAGGCCGCCTACATCGACAAGAACGTGTCCCTGCACCTGTCCCCCTGCCCAGGGATGGCCGGATCAGCGACATCGTCACGTAGGCAGATGGGCCAGTCCGGGTCCACGCTCAAGGTCACCAGACCCGCTGGCACCAAGAGCCAGTTCCAGAGGTTCTGAGACCCGATGCCTGCCCACTCCCCTAGACAAAAGAGAGTCATTTGCCCAGTCATCAGTCAGTCACGTCAGCCCAGGTAGCGTGATGCAAATTTTGAGCGAACCCACGTTAAGCCAAACCTTTGGGGCGGCTTGTTAATTTGTGATGTGTGATGGGTTCAGCCGCGTCCCGTAAAAGGACGTGTCCCGGTCCAGATCCCCGGTACCTTGTTTGTAAATGGGCTATAATTAAGATGTAATTAAAAGAATCACGAGAAGAGATCATCCTGTATTTAAGGTATCCTAATAAGAGACAGGCGAGGGACCTCACAGACACAGAGATGCAGAACGGGGGGGCCACGGGAAACCTGAGGCGGCCAGAGACCGGAGCAAGGCGGCTGCAAGCCAAGGACACCCAAGATTGCCAGCCGCCACCAGCAGCCCGGGGAGAGACATGGGACACATCCTCCCTCAGAGCCTCCACAGAGAGCCAGCCCTGCCGGCCGTCTGATTTTGGACTTCTGGCTTTCAAAACAGTGAAAGAACAGATTTGTTGTTTTAAGCCACCCAGTTTGTGGTAACTTGTTGCAGCTGCCCTGGGGAAACCGACAAACGGAGTTTCCTGATTCGGACTCGCCCTCCAGGAAAGGTTAGCTCTCATCTGACCCCCGATGTTCTTCAGCTCTTCATCTCCAATCACGTTCGGGGCGGACGGCACAAGTAATGGGAGAAATTCCGTTTCATTGATAGAAACGACGATGATGATGATGATGTGTGTTTCTGGAGCGCCTGGGTGGCTCAGTCAGTTAAGCGTTCGATTCTTGGTTTCGGCTCAGGTCGCGATCTCATGGTTTGGGGTTCAAGCCCTGCACTGGGTTCTGTGCTGGCAGCACAGAGCCTGCTTGGGATTCTGTCTCCCTCTCTCTCTGCCCCTCCCCCGCTTGCTCTCTACCCCTCTCTCTCAAAAATAAATAAAACAGGAGCTCCTGGATGGCTCAGTTGGTTAAGCGTCTGACTTCGGCTCAGGTCATGACCTCACGGTTCATGAGTTTGAGCCCCGCATCGGGCTCTGTGCTGATGGCTCAGAGCCTGGAGCCTGCTTCCCATTCTGTGTCTCCCTCTCTCTCTGCCCCTCCCCTGCTTGTGCTCTCTCTCTCTCTCAAAAAGAAACATTAACAAAGATTAAAAATAAATAAAATAAAAATTTAAAAAAAAGATACATGTTTCTGGCAGACACATGTGCACGAACAGAATGGGGTACCTTAGTAACCCCAGTATCCTGTCACCAGAGAATCGGCATCCTTGAGGAAGGAATCTGTCTAACACTAAGGAAGATTCAGTCATCTGATCCCAAGTGGAATATGAGGGGAATTCTGCCATCTGATTTTTTCTGTCATCTGTCTCCTTTATGCGTAAGATGTTTGCTGGAATCCTTAAAGAGGCGTCCTTAATTTATTGTACTATGGATTTCCTTTGAAGTCTAATTGATCCTATATACACCTTCTTAGAAGAAATACCTAAGTACATATTTAACAAAAAAGATAGTGCCAGGTTGAAATAGTTTCCAAAATATCTTTAAAATGTTTGCTATAGTAGTATTTGTGCTTCTTCATTTGCACTTCAAATAGCAAAATAACAATTACAACATTTTGAGGTTCTCATGAGCATAAACAATGTCCTGAGAAATCTGTAACCGCGATTAAGTGCTGGGACTACAGCTGTGATTTCCTTGTCAACGAAGCCACCAGTATGGCTCATCTGACCGCCCTGGTTGCTCTTCGGTATTCATGTTGGAAAGGAATGCTAAATTTCAGGTAATGGTTAGTGAAAACGAAAAGTTTTCTCCTCTAAGACTACTTTGTCAGTTGAGCAGAGAGTGGGTTTTAGGGAGACGAGATTAAGAGCACTGAGACTAGGGAGGGACAGTAATCCATGCGTGCCCTAGATGACGGGGTCTGGACAAACACGGTGGCGGTGGAGACGGTGGAAAGTAATCACACGACAGAAACATACAGGAAATAAAATCCGTGTAGCTTGCAGACAGACTGAAGCAGAGGCTGAACAAAGGAACTAACCAGGAAAAATACCACATTTCTGGCTTGAACAACCGTGCGAATGGGGCGGCCCCATGGGTGCAACGAACCACGGAGATTGAAAACGCTCTGTCAGGGGACATTGCAAATCCTCGCGGGGAGAATTCAGAGGTGGCTGTGTGATAGCAGAGAAGTGATGCTGAGGAGTAATCAGCTGAAGTTACTGGTTAGAATTCATGGAGAGCGTGGGACCGCAGAGATTGATTTGTGCGTCTGCCATAGGTGTTTAGCGCGAGGGGTACGGTTTAGGCTGCCTGGAGAGAGAGTCTAGTCTAGTGTCCACTAGCCACATGTAATTGAGCGCTTGAAATGTTGCAGGCCTGAACTAAGACATGCCGTAAGAGCAAAATGCACATGGGATTTCAAAACCCTAATTTTTTAATATGCAAATTATAATTTTTCTCTTTATTACATGTTGAAATTATACCCTTATTTTGAGATGGGGGGCAAGTGAGTGAGAAGCGGAGAGAGAGAGAGAGAGAAGCAGGGCTCACCCAAAGCGGGGCTTGATGTCACCCGATGTGGGACTCAAACTCGCGAACCGTAAGATCATGACCTGAGCCAAAGTCAGATGCTTCACCGACTGAGTCACTGAAATTATAATATTTTTGGTATATTAAACAAAATGTTTGACTAAAATTACTTTCACCTGTTTCTTTTTTGTACCTTGAATGTGGCTACTGGAAAGTTTCAAGCGACATACGTGGCCCGTGTTTGTGGCTTGCATTATATTTCTACTGGACATTTTTGAAATTAACAACATAGGCTCTGCGAAAGACACTGGTAAGAGAATGAAAAGACAGACCACAGATGGAGAAAATATTTGAAGATCATGTATCTTCTAAAGGACTTGTATCCAGAACATATTTTTCAAAACGCCTGAAACTCAAGAGTAAAGTAAACCCAATTAAAGAACAGGCAAAAGATCTGGACAGACAGCTCCCCAAAAAGATATACAGATGTCAGACAAGCGTATCACAAGATCCTCAACATAACTGTCATTAGGGAAATACAAATTAAACAATGAGATATTATACACCTACTAGAACGGCTAAAATCCAACACATGACATTACCAAATGCTGACGAGGGTATGGAACAAGAATTCTCGTTCACCCCTTGTGAGAATGCTCAAAGGCACAGTCACTACGGAAGACAATCGAAGAGTTCCTCACACAGCTAAACATCCAAGCCAGCAACTGTGCTCCTGGTGACATTTTCCCAACGGTCTGAAACTATGTCCACACAAACCTGCACACAAGTATTTACTTTTATTTATTTAACATTTATTTACTTTCGAGGGAGACAGACAGACAGACAGATGGGGGGTGGGTAGAGAGAGGGAGACAGAGGATCTGAAGCAGGCTCCGAGCTGTCAGCACAGAGCCCGATTCGGGGCTCGAACTCACGGGCCCTGAGATCATGACCTGCGTCAAAGTCAGACGCTTAACGGACTGAGCCACCCAGGGCGCCCCAAACCTGCACACAAGTATTTATAACAACTTTACTTACAAGGGCTAAAAAGTGGAAGGAACCAATCCCTTGCAATAGGTAAATGGATAGACAAACTGTGGTATATCCATACAGCAGTTATTCAGCGATAAAAAGCAACAAGATATTAATCCACATAACAAAAACGGATGAATCTTAAATACACGCTGATAAAGGAAAGCACCAGACCGAAAAATGATACCTTTCAACTCCAGAGTTGATAAGAATGTGGGAGCTGGGATACCTGCTGTTTTATAAAGTATAATCAGTGCAGCTTGACCCCGACTGGAGATGATGCCCCTTTCCTATACAGTGTGGCACAGATGTCCCATCTGCTAGCTCCCTGAAGGACCCCCAGCTAAGGCGTTCAGCGGCTGTCTCGCTATGTACAGAAGCACGTGATACTTTTCTCCTATGAATTTTTACTACACGTATTCAATCAAATGGTGCTAAAGTTTGGGTTTTTCTCTGCAAAAATGTATGTGCATTAAATCTATTTTTTTTTAAAATTTTTTAACGTTTATTTATTTTTGAGACAGAGAGAGAAGAGCATGAATGGGGGAGGGTCAGAGAGAGGGAGACACAGAATCTAAAACAGGCTCCAGGTTCTGAGCTGTCAGCACAGAGCCCGATGCGGGACTCGAACTCATGGACCGCGAGATCATGATCCAAGCCGAAGTCGGCTGCTTAACCGACTAAGCCACCCAGGCGCCCCAACATTAAATCTATTTTTTTTAAGGGAAGAATAAAAATAGAAATTAACAGTCAAATTGGGGACTCCAGATAGACCACAGGTCTCTGGGAAGTAGTTATAATAATTTGATCCCTTCTTTTTAATGTCCATGTCTATGGCCTTTATCACTGATCCTTTTTTAAGTTTATTGATTTATTGATTTTTTATTGATTGAGAAAGAGTGAGAGTTGGGGAGGGGTAAAGAGAGAGAATCCCAAGCAGGCTCCGCACTGTCAGCGAAATGCGAGATCATGATGTGAGCTAAAACCAACGGTCAGATGCTTAACCGACTGAACCACCCAGGTGCCCCATCACTGATTTTCTTTAAATGCTTGTGGGCTCTCTAAGAAGCATCCAGATGATTATGATCTTGTACCCAAAGTCACGTGACTTGAATACTGGGCATCCTATTTTGATAAATACCATATGACCCGATTTGGGACGTCTCGGTATTTGAGTCCAGTAATAGCACAAATGCGAGTTTAATGATACAATCACAAAACAAAGATGATCCTATTATAACTTGTAAGAAGTTATGCAAAAGAGAGTCAACTCAACTCACGTTATCTGTTGGCCAGGCTGATTGTGGTTAGCCTGACTATTGGGTAACACATGGGAATTAGGTGTCGCGGTAAGATCTCCACACTCTTGTCAATCTGTTCAACAAATAGCCCAGTTTAGGGATGGCAATAAATGTTCAAATGAAGTCAGATCAACAAACTGAGCTTTGGTCCTCAAGTATCAGCAGTTAATGGACAGCTAGCCTGATCCACAGGACATTTTTCACACACCAGCCAATGTAAAGTGGAAGCAAAACAGGTAATAACCTAATGCTCGGGTACTAGACTGTCCTGAGTTTTTCCACAGCTCCAGGCTCCTTGCCTGGTAATCTGAGAGGGTACTTAAAACTAAGACTCCTAGAGAAAGGCGAGCCATATTCCCATGGCCCTCACAGCCCATGGAAGGACCTCTCCTCCAAGGACACAGGATTATTGCAACTTCTGTTCAAATGACTCCCCTTTCCAAATTGCTTCACCTAGATCTCAAGCCTCACTGAAAAGTGCAGATGTAGGATTATACAGATTATGTATTTTAATACAGAACATGCATTATAAATATGTATAACATAAAAACGTATTTAAAACTAAAAGACAGTCCATGCAAGCACTCTAGTGCAAAGTTATTTCTCAAGCGTTTTCTTCAAGCATATTCTACGGTGAGCAAAGTAAACTTGGCAAGCAGTGAAATCAATTTGCTGGTAAAACCAGAAGTTTCTCTAGATGGAAGACCGACTCACATTAACTAAGAGCTTATACAGTCCCTTCAGAATTGTGGGTGGCTCTTAAAAGAGCCTTTGGGTTATAAACCTTGCCTAGTGACGGGAGTTCTACTTGGCGCTGGTGTACTTGGTGACGGCCTTGGTGCCCTCGGACACGGCGTGCTTGGCCAGCTCCCCGGGCAGCAGCAGGCGCACGGCCGTCTGGATCTCCCGGGATGTGATGGTCGAGTGCTTGTTGTAGTGTGCCAGACGCGACGCCTCGCCCGCGATGCGCTCGAAGATGTCACCGACGAAGGAGTTCATCGTGCTCATGGCCTTGGACGAGATGCCGGTGTCGGGGTGCACCTGCTTCAGCACCTTGTAGACATAGACGGAATAGCTCTCCCTGCGGCATCGCCTGCGCTTTCCTTCCTTTTTCTGGGTTTTGGTTACAGCTTTCTTGAAGCATTTCTTGGAAATGGTCGTGCCGTTAGGAATCAGCTCCGCCATCACTATCCAATAGCTCCGATCAGGCTAATAGACTGGAAGGCGGCAAGGGTGGTATTTATAGGCACGGCGCTCAATGACGCATCGGGCAGCCAACATCTGATTGGATGATGTTACATGAGGTGATTCCAGGAAGGTCCTCAGATTGGATCCCAGACGATCAGCCAATCAGATAGCAAATCACAACCCAAGGCAGACTATAAATAGGCCCTGTACCCGCCCTAACGGAAGCTTTTTCCGTTAGAACCCGTTTAGGCTTGTCTGGGCGCGGGAAGCAGGGCGGCAAGGCTCGCGCCAAGGCCAAGACGCGCTCGTCGCGGGCCGGGCTTCAGTTCCCGGTGGGCCGCGTGCACCGCCTGCTCCGCAAGGGCAACTACGCCGAGCGGGTGGGGGCCGGCGCGCCGGTGTACCTGGCGGCCGTGCTCGAGTACCTGACGGCCGAGATCCTGGAGCTGGCGGGCAACGCGGCCCGCGACAACAAGAAGACGCGCATCATCCCGCGCCACCTGCAGCTGGCCATCCGCAACGACGAGGAGCTCAACAAGCTGCTGGGCCGCGTGACCATCGCGCAGGGCGGCGTCCTGCCCAACATCCAGGCCGTGCTGCTGCCCAAGAAGACCGAGAGCCACCGCCACAAAGCCCAGAGCAAGCAATGTCTCACAAACAGTAAATCCAGCAAGTGACCTGCGCTTCTGGAGAATGGAGAAAAACAAACCCACAACTGAATCAAAGGCTCTTTTCAGAGCTGTTCACAGTTCCTGAGAAACTGCTTGGGCTTGGAGACTGCTGATTCAGCAACGAATAAGGATTTAATTGACCACAACTCTTTTTATACAGGACTGCAGAAACGATCTAGTTGATGGTGACCGTGGCCTCTGAAGCAGTTCACCTTAATGAGCAGTACACTTGGCAATGGAGCTGATGGACCTTGCCCTTCAGAGTCTGCAGAGCTGCTACCTAGCGGGCTGCTGGGGGTAGAAGTGCCATTTTCCAGGGGTGGGGGAACGGAGCCAGCTTAGATGAGGGCTGTTGTGACCACCCAATTCCCATGAAAAAGACTGAAGATGTGGAATCTTCCTGTAGGGTTTGTGTTTTAATGAGGGTAGAGTTAGACTACACGAAGATTAGAAGCAAATAGCGTGCCTGCAGGAGGTCAGCCAAGGAGCTAGCAAATCAATAGGCATCTATAGGCCTATTTTCTCAAGTGCCCACAGCAAGGGCTTTCCTTCCATTCCAAGAGCTCTAGATTCTTCCATATCCTGAAGTCTGTAACCATGACCTGCTAATTAGCCAAAAGCTAAAAGGCACAAATATTTCACGCCCATCTGTGAAAAACAGTAAAAAGGGATGGGAGGTATATTTCTCAGGGTGTTCTATCTCAAAATGCCTGATACCATTTTGATGGTAAAAATCCTAGCAGCAATATTCGAGTCTGTAAGGTGACAAGGCAACTTTCTATCAATTATTTGAGAATACTAGGAACTGATTTCAAGAGGTTTACCTACTTGAAGCAAATATTTTTTTTCAAGTTTATTTTGAGAAAGTGCGTGCAGGTGCGGAGGAGGGGCAGAGCGTGAGGGGTGGGGGAGAGAATCCCAAGCAGGATAGGATCCACACTGTCCACACAGAGCCCGATGCGGGGCTGGATCTCACAAACCATGAGATTGTGACCTGAGCTGAGATCAACAGTTGGACGCTTAAGCCACGGGCTACCCAGGGGCCCGCAAATGTTTTCCTGATCCTTTAGTATTGCAGACGAGCAAAAAACCCACAAAACATGAAAAAGGAAAGCAGCCAAATGCAAAAGTCTTGCACAAAAATGAAATCATTAAAACTCTCCACACACAACGCAAAACACCAAAATCTGCCCATTACATGAGCTACAAAAATTCCTTAAACGTTCACAAAATTAAAAATTAACATCTTTGTCTAAACCTATAGAATTGGAAGTGTCTCACAATTATAAGGACGTATGAAATAAAACCTATGTTAACTTATTTAAAAATACTGATGAGATATAAGGATTTCTGGAAAAATATAAATTGCTCAAATTAACGTTGGAAATGAGTGAGAGGTAAGATACGTGGGGAGAAAACACAGCTCACCAATGAGCTACCAGCCTCAAAGACAGGCTTCCGAGCACGTACCCTCTTAGGCGTTTAAGGAAAAGACAAATCTACAGCGAATGAAATGGTTCCAGGTTCTGAAAAAAGTCTGTGTTGAAGAGATATGATAACATCCAGTGAAGGAAGCATGCTCCTTGTACACCTCTGGTTCATGCAAACTGTGTTAGATGAGAAACTTAATGAATAAAATAAATAGGACATTTTTGGTGAATGTTGGCTGTCTCTCATTTATGAAGTCAGGAAGCCCGAGCAAGCACTTAGTCAAAGAAATGTAATATTCCACTGGAATCGGGCTGTGGAAAAATGGGGCATGGGGGGGATTAAAGACAAATGATACTGGGAAGGAGCTAGGACAAAGAAGGCTTGATGCTGAAACCCAGAAGTGGAAATAAGTATACCTGATCAGCATCGAAGGGGGCGAACGAAGAGCACAGGGGTTAAATGAGCAGTCGTGCTCGAAGGTTAGGAGACAGTCCAAACAAGGGGAAGCGCCTCACCGCTACGAGTTAACGGGTTACACAAGCATGTAATCCGGGAATGACAGCGTTGATAAAATTCAAATATGCACACTTATATTCAATTCTTTTTACTACAACACACATTAAGAAATACATTTCAGGGTCGCCTGGGTGGCTCAGTCGTTTAAGTGTCTGACTTCAGCTCAGGTCACGATCTCACAGTTCGTGGGTTCGAGCCCCACATCGGGCTCCGTGCTGACAGCTTGGAGCCTGGAGCCTGCTTCGGATTCTGTGTCTCCCTCTCTCTCTGCCCCTCCCTGGCTCATACTCTGTGTGTCTTTCTCTCTTTCAAAAATAAACATTAAAAATATTGTTTTAATGAAAAAAAGAAATACATTTTATATTATGGCCGAGGTCACACTGGGAAATACACATGCATACCAGTAACTACAAGGAAAGATTTCAGAAACAGCACGCCATTGTGGAAGGATTCTGAGATTGCTCTTCTCCATCATTCGGTTTTGTTCTACTGTTTCCTGGCATCTCCTACTTCATGAAGGGTTCACAACCTGCTGTGCAGAACGCTGGGATGATTAAGAACGGCCAAAGCGGCCACGGCCTGCAGATTTCGCCAGTAAAGGAAGCGCACTCTCTGAGCCCCAATGAGTGGCAATGCTGCCTGAGCTGAGCCACTAAGAATGTTCCCTGAGACTTCCAGCCTGGAGTGTGAAGGGACGCATCCGGAGGGCTGCAGGGCAGTCTGAAGACTTTAGAAACTTGATCCAGAGATGCCAGCGGCTGAGTCTCTCTTGCTCTTAGAGAAATTTAACAAAATGAAGGTGACACCAGAAAAAAAAAAAATGTGTGGCTGCTGAAAGAGAACAGAGGATGTCTATGTTTCTGTGTCAGTCCCAGCAGCCTTGATTTCCGTTCTAAGGGTAACCACAGCAGAAGACCCTTAACGCCTCCCTCTCTGGACTTAATCTATTTCAGTGATGGGTTTCTTTCACTTGCAAGCACATTTTTGTCTGGCAAATTCATGTGGTACAGCACAAATCCTATCTCCAGCACCGTGGTCAATTAAATGCGTTTGGTCTTTAATCCTGGCCCCTCATCACAGTACTCTTTTGGGTGAAATGAAATGGCCTTTTTTACTTTAATGTGCATTTATTTATGTATTTATTTTAATTTTTTTAACGTTTGTTCATTTTTGAGAGAAAGAGAACAGGAGAGGGGCAGAGACAGAGGGACACACAGAATCCAAAGCAGGCTCCAGGCTCCGAGCTGTCAGCACAGAGCCCGACGTGGGGCTCGAACTCACGGACTGCGACATCGTGACCTGACCTGAAGTCGGACACTTAACCGACTGAGCCACCCAGGAGCGTATTTATTTTGAAGCGGGTGGGGGCAGAGAGAGAGGGAGAGTGAATCCCACGCAGGCTCTGTGCTATGAGCACAAACCTCGAGATCATGACCTAAGCCAAAATCAAAAGCCAGAGACACTTAACCAACTGAGCCACCCAAGAGCCCCTGAAATGGCCTTGTTTTTAATCAAGGGTATCACTGAGAGATAACTGGCGAATAAGGGAGAAGAGGCAGAGAAGCAACATGAATGTTAGCTAAGGGATGGAATTTTCCTCTTTCTTCCAATAGTATAAGGCAATTAAGAAAACTTAACGCCAACATGGGGTATGGCTGGCCGTCTGAGTCTATTTTTGGATCGACAGAACGTTGTGACTCTGTTCTATGGGGTCATCAACCCAATCCTATCCTGTGCTGCTAGAATCCAGATGAGGGCAGTGACATAAGCCGGTCTGTCACTTATAGTTTCTTCCCTTGCCCCACGAGTCCTCTGAAATCCTGATATTTACCAGAACTGGACCACATTTAACTTTCTACTTAGTAGAAATAAAAGTGGCATATAATTTTCTTCCCATCTTAAACTACTGGATGTTCTTACACAGTGTGTTAATCAAGCAATAATATATGACCATCATGTAACAATGACACCCAAATAACACGATGCTGAAAATAAGAACAAACTTGTTGCATTCCCTGGAAAATAACAATATTGTTGGATCACTGACAGTTTCCCTTTAAAATGTGGCAGCAAAATTTGGGAATCCCCAAATGAATCTCCTCTCCCTTTATCACAGAGAAATTAAATATATAAACTAAATATATATATGCATATATATTTATATATACATATGAACATATATATAAATTAAATAAGAGTCAAGTCATTTCATTCCTAACATCTTTCTTCTGATTCTCCTGAATCCCAGCCATTCACGTTCTGCTTGGATTCTAGGTTGGTACGTGTGTTCTTTCTGGGCAACCTAGGATCTCCTATCATCTTAAGGGCCCCAGAAGGGTCTCTAAGTTCAATAACAAGTGTCCTTATAAGAGACCAAAGAGAAGACACAGAGAAGAGAAGATTATGTGCAAGATGAAGGCAGAGATGAAAACAATATGGTTTCAAACCAAGAAATGCCAAAGATTCCTGGAAGCCACCAGAAACCAGGAGGGAAGCACGGGACAGATTCTTTCTCTGAGCATAAAGGAACCAATTCTGCCAACACTTGATTTTGACTTCTTCCTGCCAGAACTAAAGAAGAATAATTTAGAACTAAAGAAGTGATCATTTGCTGTGACAGCCACAAGAAACGAATACCCTCTCTTAAGGGGATGAAAAGACAAGCTATCGACGCAAAGAAAATAGCTGTAAAACACACACGTGGCAAGGCACTAGCATCTAGGATATATAAAGAACTTCCGAAACTCTACCCTAAAAATTACCGAACAATCCAAATAGAACATGGATGAAAAACATGACGGGACTTTTCACCAAAAAGGATACACAGATGGCAGATAAACACATGAACTATCACTTGTCAGTATCCTATGTCATTAGGGAATTTCAAATTAAAACCATAATGAGATACCACTATATACCTACTGGAATGACCAAAATCCAAAACACCGACGCCATCAATTGTGGCCAGGGGTTGGAATGACAGAAATGACCATTAATCGCCGGCTGTAGTGAAAATCTGCACAGCCACTTTGAAAGACACCGTTGCTTACAAAAGGAAATGTTAGCTTTCTGTTGGATCCAGCAAGATATACATCTATCTCCCAAACGTTTATAGCAGTTTTAGTCACAATTCAATTCAACAGGTGGCTGGAGCAATAAACTATGGTACATCCATATAAGGAAATATGATTCAGTGATAAAACAAGAAATGAGCTATCAAGCCATGAAAAGGCAGTAGGAATCCTAAAAGCATATTGCTGAGTGAAAGGAGCCAGTCTGAACAGGCAACAGACTGCAGGAGTCTAAGAACATCCTGGAAAAGGCAAAACCATAAAAACAGTAAAAAGAGCCGTGGTTGTCAGGCTTTGGCGGTGGGAGGGGGCAGGGATGAACAGACCGAACACGGGCAAGTTTTAGGACAAGGAAACCATTCTGCGTAATACTCTACAGCAGACATGTGACCTCACGCGTTTGTCAAAACCCACAGACACACAAACCTGCACGACAGAGAGTGAACCCCAATGTGAATTATGGACGTTAGTTAATAATAATATATCAATAGCGGTTCATTAATTGTAACAAATGCACCACACTCATGTAGAGGCGGAGGGGGTATACGAGATATATGCACTTTCTGCCCAATCTTTCTGTCAACCCGAAACTGCGTTTAAAAATAAAGTCTGTTTTTAAAAAATCAATTGCAAAAGATTACCCTCCTGTATAATTCAATTTATAGAAACGTTCTTGCAATGACATAGTTAAAGAAACTGAGACTATATCTGTGGCCCAAGAGTTGAGAGGGAGTGTGGGTGGCAGAGAAGTGTCTGTGCTAAAAAAGGAAACATGAGAGATCCTTGCTGTGATGGAAGTATTTTATATTTGACTATATCAATGTCAACATCGTGGTTGTGACATTGTACTGTTTTGCAAGACGTACCTTTTGGGAAAACTGAGTAAACTGTGCGTGGTATCTGTAATATTTTTTACAACGGCATGTGAACCTACAGTTATCTCAAAGTTTAATTTAAAAAATTTGTAGGATGCCGTCAAAAGAAAGGGAAATCCAGCACGAAATGTTTATATCAGAAAAGGAGAAAGTTCAGGGTGCCTGGGCCAGACTCTCGACTTCGGCTCAGGTCGTGATCCCAGGGTCATCAGATGGAGTCCCGTGTTGGCTCTGAGGTGAGTGTGGAGCCTGCTCGAGATTCTTTCTCTCCCTCTGCCCCTCCCCCATTTGCTCACGCATGTGTGTGCATGCTCTCTAAAATTTTTTTTTTAATTTTTAAAAAAAGAAAAGGAGAAAGTTCTCAAACCATTACTACAAACTTCTACATTAAGATACGGAAAAAGCAAAATAAGTTCAGTGCAAAAAGAAAGATAAGAAGATAACTCGATGAGATTAAAAACAGAAAAACAACAGCAAAACTACTGAAACAAAATGTCTTTAAAAAGGGACAATAGAGGGACACCTGGGTGGCTCCGACCTCGTGGTTTGTGAGTTTGAGCCCCGAGTTGGGCTCCGTGTTGACAGCTCAGAGCCTGGAGCCTGCTTCAGATTCTTTGTCTCCCTCTCTCTCTCTGCTCCTCCCCACTCATGCTCGGTCTGTTTCTCAAAAAAAAATAAACGTTAAAAAAATATTTTTTTAAAAAATCAATACTGTTGAGAAGCCCTATGAAGATTGATGATAAAACAGAGAAGGCACAATTTGCAAACACAAATTAGTGATTCTCAGAATGAAAACAGGGGATGTAACAGACCATTAAAATGATAAGGTAATATTACAAGCAATCACAAAACCAGAATTCATCCAAGATAAATTAGAAAAATTGAATATTTTTATATCTTTTAAAGAAACTGAAATAGTAACAAAAAACCTTCACCAAATAAAATCTGTAGACCCAGATGGTTTCACTAAAGAATTCTACCAAATGTTTAAAGAAGAAATAGCACTGATTTTACACAATTTCTTCCAGAAAATGAAAAGAAAAAATACTTTTCAACTCCATTTATGATTCCAAAATTAGCCCAATACTAAAACAATACAAAAACAGTACAAAATAAAACTACAGACCAATATCCTTTATGAACACAGAAACAATAATAGCAAATCAAGTCCAACAATGTATATAGATCAGGAATGCAAGACAGGTTCAATATTCAAAATTCAGGTCATCTACCATATTAAGAGTATAAAGAAGAAAACTATGATCATAGTAATGAATGCAGAGAAAACATCTGACAAGTCAATATCCTTCCCTGATTAAAAACTCTCAACGGACTAGGAATAGCAGAGAACTTCCTGAGTCTGAAAAAGGACGTCTACAAATATTCTACAGGTAATGTCATCCTAATGAAGAGAGACTCAGTGCTTCCCAGTAAGATCAGGAACAAGGCAAAGATGTTCATTATCACCATTACATTCAACCCCTGGGGCACCTGGGTGGCTCAGTTGGTTAAGCATGCGACTTCTACTCAGTTATGATCTCACAGTTCATGGGTTCGAGCCCCGCGTCGGGCCCTGTGCTGACAGCTCGGAGCCTGGAGCCTGCTTCGGATTCTGTGTCTCCCTCTTTCTCTGCCCCTCCCCTGCTCATGGTCTCTCTCTCTCAAAAATAAATAAACATTAAAAAAAATTATAAATTCAACCCCTGAAGTCCTTCATAGTACAATGAAGCAAGAAAAAGAGATTAAAGGCTTATGGATTTGAAAGGAAGAAATAAAACTCCCTCTATTTAAAGACGGTGTGATTGTCTATGTGGAAAATCACAAAGAATTTACAAAAAAAAAAAAAGAAAGAAAACAAAATTCCTAAAACCAATAACTGAACCAGAATATCAAACGATTTTGAAAAGAAAGAATACAGTGGGAGGAATCGCTCTCCCCAATTTCAAGACTTATTATATAATACAGTGATCAAGACTGTATAGTAATAGGAAGGGATAGATAAAACAGAACCCACAAATAGTCCTACACGGGTAGGGCCAACTACCCTAACATGGGTAGTTTCTGACAATGATGAAAAAGAAATTTAAGGGAGGAAGTATACTCTTTTCAACAAAGACCAACAGGCAAACATATGAAACTCAGCCTAAGCCTCACACCTTCTGCAAAAATTCACTTGAGACTGATGATGGTAGATTTAAAGGTAAAATGTAAAACTGTAAACCTTTTAGAAAAAAGAGGAAAATCTTCAGGATCTGGAACTATGCAAAAAGTTCTTACACATGAAACCAAAATCATCCAGAAGAGAAAAAAATTGGTAGATCTCATCAAAAGTAACGACATTTGTTTTGTGGAAAGTCCTGCAAAGAAGTTTAAAAAGAGAAGCTATGCACATAAAGAAAATATCTGCAAACTATATACATGACAAAAAGTTTGTATTTAGAATATATTAAGACTTTCTGGAGCTCTAGCTGGCTCAGTCCATAGAGCATGTGACTCTTGATCTCAGGGTAGTGAATTTAAGCTCCTCGTTATGTGTGGAGTCTATTTAAAAAAGAAAAAAAATTAGAGGATATGAACTTTTCCAAGCTCAATAGTAAAAAATCCAAATTATCCCATTAAAAAATGGGCAAAAGTCATGGAAATTAATAACCTTTAGCATTAATGACCATTAGGAAACTGCAAATTCAGATTATAAGATACCAATATATACGTATTAGGCAACTAAAATAAAAAATAGTGACAACACTGAATGCTGGCATAAATGTGGAGAAATTCCATGTCTCACACGCTGCCAGTGAGAAAATAAAATGGTATAGTCACTGGAAAATATCTTGGCAGTTTCTTAAAAAGCGAAATGTATGTTTACCATATGATCCCACACTACACTACCAAGCATTCACCCCAGAGAAATGAAAACTTACATTTACACAAAGACCTAAAAGGTCCTTTAACAGGTGAATATTAAACGGGTTGTTGTTTATCCCTACCACGGAACGCTACTGAGCAACAAAAAGGAAAAAGCGACCTATACATGCAAAAATCTGGGTACACCGCTGTGGAATTATGCACAGTCAAAATAAAGCCAATCCTAAAAGATTACAGATGATATGATTTCATGTATATATCTCAAAATAAAATTATAGCGTATAAATCAGTGCTTATTTCCAGCTGGTGTCTTTGGTGGTCATCACACAGGAAACATCCATCTGATGAAAGAACTTCCAGGTCTGCAGAAAGCCTTCGCTTCTAGTGAAACTGTCTAGCACGACCCTCGGGGAGCAGAGAGGCTCCCGCCTCCTGCCACTGCCCCATTCCCCAGGAGACTCGGCACCCACTACCCTCGCTGACCTTTAGGGCAAAGTTGCTTTGGGGTCGGGCCCAACAAACAAAACTCCTGTTGACGGTGGCGGCCCTCGCATTCCTCATCGCCTTCCCTAGAAACTCACAAAAACCTCGCAGAGAGAGAATCGACCACAGGAACGCAAGTTGCTAAGAGAGCCCCATCACTTTTGGGGACTCAGTGGAAGGCGGGTATTTACAGTCCGCGTATTCAAATGAGGATTGAAACAACCAGGTCTGATTGGACAAACGATAATAACAGACTACACACGTAAACGCAGGGCTGCTCGTTCGACTCTCTGGTTGGATAGACGCCTACCCGACCTCAGCCAATCAGAGCACCAAGCGCGCTCCATTTCCGCACCCAAAGTTGCCTGAGGATCCTTCCCTCCGTTGAGCCTTAAGTGCCCTTATTTTTCTGTTTTCTCTGTTTTTGAAGGTGGGAAGCAGGTAGGCGAGGATGACCAGAAGGAGAATGGAGCTGGCCCACGGCGTGACAGCTGCGAGGCCAACACCGTCCTGCCTGACCTGGCAGCCACCGTGCAGCCCTGTCCACCGTCCAAGAACACCAAGGACCACCACTGCAGAGGCAGGTGTAGCTGAGTCTCCAGCCAGTAAAGCCCAGCGAGGAAAATGCATTTCTGGGAAAAGGAGACCACAGCAAACCAAACACCAGAGGCTCTTTCTCAGAGCCGTGCACCCAATTTCAGAGAAAGAGCTTGATTCCCAAGAACAATACATATTTCAATAAATCAGTCCACTTAATATGTTCGCTTATAAATTAATTATATAATTATATATAAATAATTATTAATAATAAATATTTCCTGTAAATTAATCTAGGAGAATGGGTTTTACTCGAAACTTAAGACTGTCTGAATAGATTTTAATCCTGTTCTAACCCTTCTCATTACAAATATGCTCTAGGTACCCACTAAATTGATTTCAAGGCACAGCAGAACACTGCAATTTGAAAAATGCTGAGACAGGGGCACCTGGGTGGCTCAGTTGGTTAAGCTTCTGATTCTGGATTTCCACTCAGGTCACGATCTCATGGTTTGGGAGTTAGAACCCTGCGTCTGGTTCTGTGCTGACTCGGGATTCTCTCTCTCTCTCTCTCTCTCTCTCTCTCTCTCTCTCTCTCTCCCTGCCCCTCCCCTGCTCGTGTTCATACACTCTCTCTCTTTCAAAATAAATAAATAAAAAAAAAAGATAAAAGAAAAATGCTGGGACAATCGGTAGCAAAAGAGCAGTGCGATTCTCGTACTCGCCCCAGACTTACCCCCGCATTCAAAAGCTTTAAGGTAAAGACAGTTGAAGCAGAAAGTGTTCACGCAGAGTCTGAAGCCGTGTGTGACCTTCCTTAAGAGAGCGCTGGTATTAAGAAAAAAATAAAAGAAACTCTGCTTTTGCTTCGACCCCAAGCTAAGATTAGAATGCTGAGGTGGTTGAACCAAGAGGAAGGAAAATACAGAAAATTTAAGGAAACTTATTTTCTAAAAGATGGAGGGTATGAGGAGAACCCAACAGCTGGGCTCAAGGCTGGAATCCTGACACCACTCCTTACAAGTAGGTTGCTTAATCTCTCTGTGAAGCGAGGATAATGGCAGGTCTATTGCAAGAATTAACAGCATAAGTGTACGTAAAGTACTTGGAACACTGACTAACATACGGAAGTGCTATATAAACGCTCTCCAGAAGAGCACCAGAAACGGGTAAAACAGAAGTCCAGGAATCAGAAAGAATAAGGGCACAGTTTTACTTTCTGTAGACAACAGAGTAACAGAACTTTCTTGGAGAAAACTCAAGAGAGCCAGTGAAAAGCAAGATAATTTAGTGCAGTGGCAGGATACGAAATGAACACAAAAATCAATAGCAATATTTATAACTATTACCATTTAGAAGATAACCAAAAAGAAAAAGACCAAATTTTAAAAAAATGTTTATTTACTTTTGAGAGAGAGAGAGCAGGGCAGGGGCAGAGAGAGAGGGGGACAGAGGATCCAAAGCAGGCTCTGTGCTGACAGCAGAAAGCCATGAACTGTGAGATCATGATCTGAGCCGAAGTTGGACGCCCAAGCGGCTGAGCCACCCAGGCACCCCAAGACCAAATTTTTAAAAGACACAAAATAGTGCATATAAAATACTTAGGAGCAAATTTCATAAGAAATATATAGGCATACCTCAGAGACGTTTTGTGTGTCTGGTTCCACACCAGTGGGATAAAGCCAGTATCACAATAAAGCGAGTCAAATGAATGTTTTGGTTCCCCAGTGCATATAAACGCTATGCTCACACCATACTGTAGTCTATTAAGCATGCAATGGCATTATGTCTAAAAAACAATGGAGGTACCTTAATTTAAAAGCTTATTTCTTTTAAAAAAGGCTAACCATCATCTGAGCTTCCAGGGAATTATAATCAATGATCGCAATCACCATAATAAATATAATAACAAAGAAAATGTTTGAAATATCGCAAAATTACCGAAACGTGACACAGAGGCACAAAGTGAGCAAATGCTGCTATAGGAAAATGGCGCTGACAGATTCGCTCCACGCAGGGTGGCCACAAACCTTCAGTCTGTAAAGATGTGTGCCTGCGAAGTGCAGTAAAGCAAAACACAATAAAATGACCTGTCTGCATGCAAAACCCACACGGGAAAAAAACTGAAACACTCCTAAAAGACTCAAAAGTAGCTCTGAATAAATAAGACGGCATCCCAGACTTGTGGACGGAGTGACGTTAACATCCTGACAAATTCAGCTTTTCCTGTTTAACTAGATGAAAGTTCACAGGGGGAAAACAGGGCAAATGGCCCTTAAATAGGAACATAATTTCATTTACAATCAAAACAGAGGGCAAATTAAAACTATAGAGGTAAAAAAAAATTATACAGGAAAAGCCATTCCTTGCCTCTCACGTGGTCAAAAATTGTACAACACACGTAGGTGACGATGTTGGGGAGACACAGGCACACGGGCACATGTACGCCTTGCTGGTGGCAGGGTAAAGCAGTAGAACACCTATGGTGGGGACACTGAGAAAAATCTCACAAAGTCACATCTGCCTTAACCTTGGGCCCAGGAATTCTCACTTCTAAGAATGTACCCTGAAAATACAATTCCACGTATATGAGATAGCAAAAATGTACAAAGTTGTTCACATAGTTATTATAATTATATATGCTATAATGTGAAATATTATCACATAAAACACTGGAAATTATAGTTATTAGGATTTTATATTATTATAATTATATGATATCAAATATTGGAAATAATGTGAATGTCCATCATAGGGGAAACGGTGAATAATCTCCAGGACAGACTCATACTAGAGCACCTGGAAAGCCACAAAAATGAATGAGAATCATTCTTGACACTGGGATACAAGCCCCCACCGACTCCACAATTTATACACATATGGCTCTTAGCTGCCTCTGACCAGAGTCTCGTAACCCTTAGTAACTGTTAAAAAACCCTGTAAAAGTGCCTCAGGGAAAACATAAAAGCTGCCTCCCCAAAAAGTCTGGGGGGATGCTGTTCTGCCTGAGATAACAAATCTAACGTGCCACGTTTGTAAGAAAAAACAATAATAGTTTGCAGCCTGGTAACAGTCACAGGATGTAGAACGTCTGCTCTTGGACTCTAGGTATGACGTCACTACTGCAATCTGCTGGCAATGTTTCTCTCCAGGCCCCTAGATTGCAAGGACCCCCGAAGCAGAACGACTATCTCACTGCAGTCACACCAACACCAGAAAGGGAGACACCAGAATGGATAAGACGATGGAGAAAGGAAATATCTCAGCTGACCCTAATCCCTAATCAATCAGCATGATCCAAACCCCTGACCCCCTTACCCCTTACCCTGATTTTTCACCCTTTAAGCCCAGCTGCTTGTATAAGCCATCGGGCAGTTCAGGACTTTTGAGCATTAGCTCCAGTTCTCCTGGATGGCACCCTGTCAGCAAATAGCCCATCTTTCTTCACTGCCAAAGCTCAGTGTCTGCATTTATTGGCTTGCTGTGCACCAGATGGATGAACTCGCATCTGGTTTGGATCCAGCCTTCTCGTAATGATAGAGGAAAAACTCCTTGATACATGGTGAGGTGAAGAAGAAAGAAAGAAGTTAGAAAGGAAGGAAGGAAGAAAAAGAAAGAAAAAAGAAAGAAAGAAAGAAAGAAAGAAAGAAAGAAAGAAAGAAAGAAAGGAAGGAAGAGAAACTGGGTACTGAGTGCTGCCCGTGTGTAAAAAGGGGGGAAATGTGAGCCATGTTAATGGTTCAAGAAATCTGAGGGCAAATAAGCAAATTCTGAAATTAAACTGAAATGAATAAAGCTAATTGTGTATCGTATTAGTAATATGGTCACACAGAGAATAGTTGGCTGCATTCGGGTGCCTGGGTGGCTCAGTTAAGTGGACGACTCTTGATTTCGGCTCAGGTCATGATCTCAAGGTTTGTGAGATCGAGCCCCACGTCGGGTTCCGTGCGGACAGCGCAGAGCCTGCTTGGGATTCTGTCTCTCCCTCTCTCTGCCCCTCCCCGACTTGCTCTCTCTCTGAAAATAAGTAAATAAACTTAGAAAGTAAATAAATACAGTAGGCTCCGTGTCCAGCGCAGAGTCCAACGTGAGGCCTGAACTCACGACCCTGGGATCAAGACCTGAGCTATGATCAAGACTCCGAGGCTCAACCGACTGAGCCCCCCAGGGGCCCCAAGAATACATTATTTCTAATGACTTCTGAATATAATTCTTTGATGATACATTCTTAGTCAGATGCCTTCTATTTCCACCAGAAACTTAAACCAACGAACAAACCCAGATTTTATAAACCATAAAAAAATACAGTAACTTCTATGGCATGCTATGAGCTAACATTACTCTGATCAAAACGAGACAAACGTAGCACAGGAAAACTCGAAAGCACGCTCAAATACTAGAGTACATGCAGAAGTCCCAAAACAGAATCATATAAAAATGAACCAAGTGCATTATTAAGGAAACATACACCAGGAAGTACACGGTGTAGCCTCGGAACATCAGTATGGTTAAGGACTTAAAATGTCATCCACCCACTCATCAAACAAGAGTTACTGAGCATGCCCATGTGACAGACACTGCGCCTGGCCCTGGGAAATCAGTGGCAAACCAGACCACCTTTTAAGGAGCTTATGGATAGGGGAGTGAACAGATAAACGAAGCAGATAATTTCATGTAATCGGTAGGTCTTAAAAAAGCTTTTGCTGCAGCAGACATATGTACAGAAGTCTATGAGAGCTACTGGGTTGACTTCTCCAAGGAGAAGACTATGAGAGCCGAGCCTGGATGAGGGAGTCACTAAATGCCATGCAGAGAAAAGGCCAAGGTCCAGTGAGGGAGACAGGGGAGCCCCACCCAAGGCACGGAGGAGTCACCTTTGCGGCCTAATCCCTACAACTTGTCACCGCAGAGCCAGTGTTGTGCTACCCGTGAGGCCCAATGGTTACATTTTTGGAGATTCTCCAAGCTTGTTGTCCAGCAGCACCATTATTGAAAAATTAAATTACATAAAGTTGCAATTAAGTAAATTAAATTTATAACAGATGGAGATCCTCACCACTTCCCGATTATTTGCCAACATTGACTATCGTCTGTGCTCCTGAGGCTATTTTCACCAACCGCATGTGAATGACAGAGGGCCATTTAACGGCAGGATGCTGCGCACAACTTCCCAACTCTGATTTCAGAGATGGGCCGGTAGCTAGAAATCGGCCTGGTGGGATTTTTACACCATGGAAATCAACGGCTGCTGTAAATCAGGACTTTACTTATTGTTTTGTTGACTCTTCAAATTTAAGGTTTTGTTGATCATCTAGAACATCGTGTAGAAAATGTGGATTAAATGTAAAAGTGGGATACGTCTGTAGCCACTGCATCAGCCATGTATCCATAGACACGGGTAAATAACCCAAAGTAGTTAACAAATATTCTTCCAGTATCTGATTGCGCAAGGTAGTCGCTCACGTCATTGCCATCTGAGCAATATTCCGACACCCATTTGTCTGATTCGGTGAAATTTTAAAAAAAGAAATAAAAGAAAATAACCAACATTTATGCCAGCTCTAAACTCATTGGTCAGTGGTGTGTGTGACTTCTTGTCATGGAAATGGATGGCAACCAAGCAGTTAAGCAGTTATTTGCAGTTTGATTTTGTGACACTGCTGTTGGCAATAAAATTATAACAATGGCTATAATTTTATAAAAATTACAAAAATTGCTATTTTGCAAGAAATAGCAATTCATTTGAAGTTTTAGGTCTAACCTGAATTTCCAAGAAGCATTTTAACTTAAAATTTATGGGGCGCCTGGGTGGCGCAGTCGGTTAAGCGTCCGACTTCAGCCAGGTCACGATCTCGCGGTCCGTGAGTTCGAGCCCCGCGTCGGGCTCTGGGCTGATGGCTCAGAGCCTGGATCATGTTTCCGATTCTGTGTCTCCCTCTCTCTCTGCCCCTCCCCCGTTCATGCTCTGTCTCTCTCTGTCCCAAAAATAAATAAACGTTAAAAAAAAAATTAAAAAAAAATTTATTTCTACAACTCTATAAAGAAATATTTAACAGAAATTTTTACATCAACCTTCAAGCAGTATCATGTTTTATACACCATTTGTACATATATACGTACGTACATATATGTGTGCTTATTTTTCTCTCAGTCAGTCTTTAAATATTTACCAGCACATCTCTGTCTCTAAACTAGGAAACTGAGTAAAGGAAACCTCATTTAAAAATGGAGTCAAGACCAGAAAGGAGCGGAAGAAACCTACTTTACTATTCCAGCGGGAGGAAGGCAAACTTTCTTCTTGCCCAGCAACAAGCTCAGCCAATAAGAAAATGCCACAACTCAGCCAATGAGAAACTGTCACCACCCTGAACCCTCACTTTCCTCCATTGGGCTTTTCTTTAAAGCAGCCCCTCCCGACTTCCTCCTTTTCTCTACACAGTAATACTCCTCTCCTTTGATCTCTGGACTTGCCTATGGTTTGCCACAGCTTGTGTGTCCCAAATTGCAAATCCTCTGCTATTCCCAAATAAACCCATTTTTCTGGTAAAATTACTGGCTGTTTTTACTTTTCATGTTGACAAAACCATACATCTGAGAGACGCCCCTGAGTATACATGCACAGAGGACAGGGAGAAGCAAAAAAAAAAAAAACAAAAAACAAAAACCAAAAACCTTTTAACACTCACTTGTTCTTTGTCTTCAAATCCTAACATGTTTCCTGAGGGGAAGAGGGATTATGGGAAGAACTTCTTTTCCCTGTACTAGAGAAAACAGAGAGGAAACAAAACCTACTCGTTATTCCCATTATAGTCTTCCCTAAGTTGAAGGCTTTCTCCCAGGCTCTAGATCCTTGTATCTCAGACTGATGGAGTATCAATCATCTAAGTAGCCAAAACAGATGATATGGCCTCTTTTCAGAGAGGACTGACTTGGTGCTCACAATACTCTGATCATGCAGCTGAAACCTCTTAAAGACCAAAACGCATGGGCCCCAAGGGGGCATTTATTAGTTTTTCTCCTTAGAGATCTTCCTTTACTTGAAAAACTTTCTCCCACATTCCTTCCAGTTAACGAGTCCTCAGAGGCTTTCTAGAAACAGTGCATTGCACAAGATGGCTTCGGAAGTGCTAAAAGACTTGCCTGGAAATAAAAATCGCGTGTTTGACTTTAAGACAGAGGTGAGGGCTCACAAGCTTATTTTGCAACCCTAATAATAAGTGGAATTAATCATAATCAACTTGGAGAACTCAGATGTTTATGACATCACTTGTAATGGTTTGCCACAGCTTGTGTGTCCCAAATTGTAAATAATAAATTCAGCAAAAAGATGCATCGTGTCTTACCAAGGAACTGTGTGATTCAGAGCCACTATCAACAAGGAAGACATAATTAATCACAGCCCTTATTTTGGAAACTTAGTTTTTTTGAAAACACTTTGGTTTCTGATGATCTTTAAGCGGCGTATCATAGGACTGCCTCCTAGGGTTCCTTCCCAGAACACAAGGATGATTCCATACTGGTACGTCCATAAAGGTGATTCGCCAAATTAGTCAGTCAACCCTGCTACAGTACCATATTCGTAACAATGGTTACTAAAAACACATTTGAAGATGCTTGCTGTAGGTACTGTAAAGTTAAAAATCCTTAGTAAACTGAGGACGATGGGATACATTCCAAAAATTGTTGAGTGAACAGTAACAACAACAAAAAAAGCCCAGCATCATATGTTCAATAGTGAACTGATAGTTTTATCGTCATTAGTGTCAAAAGCCTGCAAGAGACAGTCCTTGTCACCACCATACGTCTTGTTGTGGACTATTAGACAAAACCACCAGGCACAGCATTTAACCATGGTCAACTCTAAGACAGTATCGTCCTTTCCCATGACTTCATTGCTTACCTGGTATGGTGGCCAGCTTCCAAGATGGTGGCACTCCTTTGGCAATCAGGTCGTAATAGACAATGATGCCTGTTTCAGTCACAAAGCATCAGAACATAGCAGCTCACTGACTCCCAGCAAGAGACTGCCCATAAAAGGAGGTATTTTCATTTATCACCATTTTCATTGATAAATTCACAGTCCTCTAAAAATAATCTTTGATGTGAAGGACAAGGGCCTCCCCAAGCAGTTCACTGAGAACATCACCAAAGAGTTAGTCCTGATGCCCATGGCTACAGAGGATGCGCATAGGAGGTGAGCCACTTACCATCTCCTATGGGCGGGCAGAGCAGCTGACCCAGCAGGGTCTTGGGCAGCACTGTCATCTTTTCGGTCAGGGCATCCATGGAGCTATCCTAGGGTAACGGAGCGAAGTCCAGGTGTTCTGCCACCATGACAACAATGTAGTGCTTGAGAAAGAAAAATAAAGATGTAGCTAGTCATGGCTGGGCGGGGAGACCTTATTTTAGGGCATTTCTTTCAACGATGTAAGGAGCTGGGCTTACATGGTGATGGGATTAGCAGCAATGGAAGGAGGCACGTAAACTTTCAGCCTGAGGTTTTCAGGCATGAGTTTCAGCTCAAGTGCCCGATGGCGGAGGACCCCAAGGACACGGCAATGTCCCCTCACCTCCAAGCCGTGTAATTTCTCCAAGTATCTTCTAGTCAGGAGTGTCCTTCCAAGAAACAGTATATGCTAACCTGGGGAAATGTATAATAGGGGACTTATAACACCAAACCAAAAGATTGCCTTTCAATTCATCACCAATACTATTGAGAACCTAGACCTAGTCCTTATTCCCGTTTTATTCATCATTCTTCTCCATAAAAATGAATTTCGTTCTGGCCCGTGGCTCTTGAGACAGCGGTCAAACGAGTTATATGACTGATTTGCTCTGGGTAAATATTAGAATGTAACAACTTTGTCTTGTCATTTTGATACATTAGTCATCAATTTTCACATCAACAAGCTTGTATTTAAATGGCCTTAGATTTGTGTAGGTAAAATGTACTTTCTTCCCATCGAGAAAATAAACATAAAAGATTAGTGACTTGAAGAGAAGCCAAAGCATAGACAAAGCAAGACCCCACAAGTGGTTAAGAGGTGTAATGAAATCAGAGGTACTGTGTAGTGTGGTCACGCTTGGTCCTACGACTCACGTGGATGTAAAATCACATTCATATAATATACGCCACATAACTGATACTTTTCCTTAATGAGATTTCATCTTTTGTGCTTTCAAAAAGAATCCATTTTATTAAAAATTTGAGGGGCGCCTGGGTGGCGCAGTCGGTTAAGCGTCCGACTTCAGCCAGGTCACGATCTCGCGGTCCGCGAGTTCGAGCCCCGCGTCGGGCTCTGGGCTGATGGCTCGGAGCCTGGAGCCTGTTTCCGATTCTGTGTCTCCCTCTCTCTCTGCCCCTCCCCTGTTCATGCTCTGTCTCTCTCTGTCCCCCCAAAAAAAAACATTGAAAAAAAAATTGAAATTGGCTTTACTTAAAATAAACTCACATGACAGTAGTTTCTCTGACATAATCTCACTTGAGAGGGGAGTGACTAGGGAGCAGAGTAGTAGAGGCAGGACTGATATGTAAGATGGGCAGGTGCAAAGACTTCCCAATTCTTCTCTTAGAACGAACATTTGAGGAAACTCCATACCATTTTTGCACCAGTCTGCATTCCCACTGAGAGTACAAGAGTTAAAAGTAGAACTACCCTACGATCCAGCAATGGCACCACTAGGTATTTACCCAAAAAATACAAAATACTAATTCGAAGGGATACATGTACCCTGATGTTTACAGCACCATTACCTACAACAGCCAAATTATGGAAATGGTCCAAGTGTCCATCAACTGATGAATGGATAAAGAAGATGGAACACAGGGGTGCCCGAGTGGCTCAATCAATGAAGTGCCTGACTTCGGCTCAGGTCATGATCTCACGGTGTGTGAGTTTGAGCCCTGAGTCAGGTTCTGCACTGACAGTGGGGAGTCTGTTTGGGATGCTCTCTTTCTCCCTCTCTTTCCCCCCTCCCCAACTCATGCTTTCTCTCTCTCTCAAAATAAACAAACTTAAGGAAGATGTGGCATATATATACAATGGAATACTACTCAACCATAAAAAAGAATGAAATCTTGCCATTTGCAACAATGTGGATGGGGCTAGAGAGAAATAAATCAGAGAAAGACAAATACTGTATGATCTCACTCATAAACACCGTATGATCTCACTCATATGTGGAATTTCAGCAACAAAACAAACGAGCATAGGGACACAAAGAGAAAGGAGAACCAAGAACTACACTACAGAGAACAAACCGATGGGCACCAGAGGGGCGGTGGGAGGGGCACAGGGGAGACAGGTGATGGGGATTAAGGACAGCACTTGTGGGGACTGGGTGTTGTATGTATGTAAGTGTTGAATCACTAAATTGGACACCCGAAACCAATCTTCCAGGTACATTAACTAGAATTTAAATGAAAACTTAAACAAAAAAGAACTAACATTTGGTGGAAAGATATTCATACATTTGGGGGTGGTTTTACTTTAACAAATTATTTCTGAAAATATGTGTTCATCTTTTTCACACCAGTGCTACAGTTCCTCAGAAGAGCCTTCCTCTCTTCACACGTCATTTTACATCTTAAGTCACACACAAATACATTATTTATTCCACTGCCTTCCAATCCAATGTCCTAAAGCCCACTGCTCAAGGAAGGGGAGCTGTAGTTTTCAATACAAAGCACTTTAATATTGACTTGATGGTAATTAGTCTGCTTTTTCCAGAAAACAAACTGGATATATATGTATAATGTACATAATTTACATGGAAATTTCAAATAGGAGTAGACCGCAAAAATTGTAGTCCAATAGCGCCATGATCAAATATTCCCTTCCCAACCCTCTCATTCACTTTTCATGTTACTTTATTAACTGGTTACTATTAAATTTAAAAACATAAATTTAAAAAAACATACATTTTGACATAGATTTTGCTTTCATATTAAATAACATTTGTGCTAAAAAAAAAAAAATCCCAAGACCCAAAACAGTGTTAAATTCAAAATTTGCTCAAAGGGCATATGTACCTACTTATTACTTATTTTACCTGAAGAAAACAGTGCTTAGTAAAACAAGACTAACAGTATTCTTAACATAAGCCAAATATATCTCAACCTAAAGTCCAATATCATGTTTGATGATGAAATATCATACTATTTCCAGGAGTGTGTGTGTGTGTGTGTGTGTGTGTGTGTGTGTACTAGCTATGGGTGTTTTTTTTTTTTCCCCTCCTCAAAAAGGCAGAAAAGTTCTGGAAAATATGGAGAGAAAGTTGAATCACAGATAAATTACACAAAAAAAATATGTTTCATTTTTATTTAAGTAGAAAATATACGAGTATGGTCAAACCTAATAAGGAACAAGCTCAAAAGTGATCAGTATTGATCAATGTATTTCCTACATTAAAGGTTAGATGTCACCTCTGGGAGAACATTAAATAATGAGCATGTCAGGCCAAACTATGATCCAAATGGCTCCATATTCAGTAATAGGCACAAAGCCAAGTCTATGGTTCTAACAGTCATCAATCAGGAGAGGCAAACCACACAGCGAACTGAGTGAGGAAAGCTTAGTAGGAAGAATCATGAACTCAAAGGACTGCAGACAGGAGGAGGTGGCTGGACGGAAGAAAACTCTAAGTGACAGGAAGAGCAGAGGTTAGGGGCAGCTGCTGCTCCCCCCGCCCCCCACCGCCTCCCGCTGAACAGGCACCAAGGACAGAGACCCAGACCTTAGTAGCAGGGTGGGCTGGGAGTTGCAGACGGCTGTGCCCTGGAGGGAGCCAAGTTCAGGTGTCGAGGGGCTGCAGAGGTGGCCCTGGAGCCTGTGGTGGGCACCCACATCCAGCAAGCAAATGCTTTTCTTCCAACAACGTCCCTCTAGGGCCATCTGAGAACACTTCAGTGCCAGCTAACAAAGGCCTAATATTCAGTAAAGGCCAAGTCCATTTCCCGGGAGCAGGCCAAAGGGGATATTTTTGCTAAAACACAGGGCACAGCTGGCCCCTCTGAAAAAGTGTGGAGAAGCCCCAGGACATTCCTGACATCACCTCCAGGCTCTCTCTCTCCAAGCCTTGCCTGGAAGGACCCGAGGAGGTGCCCCCGGGCCGTTGTTACCTTCCTGCCCTTTCCCTCAAGTTGCTCAGAACCGAACATTAACTCAAGCAGGTTCACTTCCCAGGCCATTCTACAAAGAAGAAATAGAAGCAAGCTCTAACACCCGTCCCGCTGGAAACTAAGCTCCTTTCCTCCGTCCATCCAAATCCCCACCATTACTCGGTCGGCCAGGTGAGCAGCCGGATGGAAAAGGAAGGACGCCAGCAATAAGAGGGCTGCAACGTAGTTTCTTTCTGATTATATTCATCAGCTCAATTGAGTATGCCCGTAACTCTCAATTATTGTTTACCGACATAAAACTTCAGGTCCCACTAAAGAGTGTCTTCTTCTAATTGCTGTCACACAGAGCCAGGACCTGCACAGTAGGCCACAGCTGCTCTGGGGGCCAAACTCGAAAAAATAAATCTGTTCATCTGCTCAGACAAAAAGCTTTTCTCTCTTGGCCCATATTCTAGATGGTCACAACAAAACAAACAAACAAAAAACCCCAAAATACTTCCCAATAAAATTAATAACCACAGGCTCTACATCCTTTAGTTTTCGATTCACATATACGCTATTTACACAGTACAAGAAGACCAAGGTCATAAAATGTACATACAAGTGGCCTTGCTATTTAGCAGAAGCAAACAGGAAGTCTGCTCGTGGTCAAAAAGAAATAAACATTAAAAAGCTTTTTTAATGAAAAAGAAAGTACCCAAATTAAGAAAACAGAAATGTGGGCAAAAGGCAGAGGGGGCAAATAAAACTCCATAAAGGTGAATTTAGTACCAGATTAGACACTGCTCAATTCTTGAACTGTAAGGAACGGCTTAAACAAATAGAATTTTGTTTTTTCCAGCTTCTAGGTGGCCCCAAACTCGTAGACTAGTTCCATGAAGCCAGAAGGAAACGGGCTTTTTCGATTTTTCCGTTCTACTTATGTGCGCACAGATATCTGCTGCCTTTCTTGGAGGAAGGGTTGTACCTCTCTGCCACACGCTGTCCAGCCGGTTCACGGGACTTGCCTTGATCAATGCAGTCGAGGCAGAAATAACATGTAATTTCTAGCTGTCAAGTTTTCCCGCATACTCTCTCCTTCCTCTGCCATGAGACTGGCAGTATTTCCCACGGGGGGCTGCCCATCAGCCTGGCATGAAGATAATGGGGCCAGGGGATGCTGGCAGTCTACACGTGCTACACGTGCAACGTGAAAAGGAAATAAAACACCCCAGATGGAGGTTTCACTTGGCCCACCGCGGCTTAACCACACTCCCGATCAATGCAGAAATTAGCGCAGAGCAGAGGGTGTTACCACACACTGAAAGCAAAACAAAGCCAAGACGACACAATTTTTGCCATTGGCTCCAGGGATGGGACGGGGACAAAAAGAGACTGTTATTACGGTTTGAAAGGACAGGTGTCCCTAATTTGCACAATGCTTTCCCTACGATAACTTACAGCTAATTCCCCTATCGACCTTACTAGTTTTGGTGAAGTTTTTGGCAAAATAAACGTACATCATGTGATGTGCTACTGACTACATTTGACAAAGTACTACCAAAAGTGGGGGGGGGGGGAGACAGAATCAAAAGTAATTGGCTGGTTTACAAACAGGAATGAAAGAAATTGAGAGAAACTAAAAATTCTAGGCTTCCTGAAGAAGCGACTTCTTCCCAGCACCAACAGTTAAAGGGAAAATCGAGAAATGATTTCAACAAGAAAGCTCTTTTTAGGCTCAGTCGTGGGCAAATACCAGATCAAGGTGCGACCACCTCACTGTTACAACCGTCTCTCAATGGTCTGAGATAATGTCCTGTGAAACACTTTAGTTAACGAAATGGCTCAAGAAAATGAAATTAAAGTGATGGCTTTCCTACTGAAGCCTGATAGGCTCAATGTATCCAAAATCCAGAGGTGGGAAGGGTAGGGAAGGAGGAGAAAGAGAGAGACTGAGAATGAACTCTCAAGAGGAGAGGTGGGTGTGGCTACTGATACACGTAAGCAAACAGATAAGAAGGTGATGAACATCCTGAGTTGTGTAATACCGGAGAGCTACCAATCTGAATAAAAGAGGCTACAGGAGGCTGTGACTCATCAAAGGTTCAAAGGTCACTTGGGGTCCTCCCACTTTTTGTACTGTCAGAGGTCGGCCAAGAAATCTGCTTGGTTTGCAAGGACTCTTCAAATGTGGCCAAAGCGGATGGCAGAGAGGGAAGATGCCCCCAGAGGGTGGAGCCATGAGCCTTGAAGAAAGTTCTGAGGGCACTGCCGTACTCACCATGGGGTGCAGGACCCCCTTCGGAGACTCCTGTCCGTCTCCTGTGTGATTTCTGATTTCAGTAGCACCTACTGTGTGTTCCCCTATTAGCCGTTGCCTTGTCTGTGTTCTAGCCTCACACACTGGGTGTGTGTAGGGAAGACATCTTGTTAATACATGGGTTTCTGGAACAAGAGAGGTCACGTTCCAACTGATGAGATAATGCCATGAAAACACTGACCGTCAGGCCTGGTGCTCTGGTTCACTGGGACTTGAGAGCTGGCTATCAAGCTGGCTATGTTTTGTGTGCAGAAGGGAGCATTAACGGAAGACAGTTTAACAGAAGCCTAGACTGTGTTAAACTGTATTAGTGTTCAAAAACATTCCCTGGAGGGACGCCTGGGTGGCTCAGGTGGTTGCATGTCTGACTCTTCAGTTCAGCTCAGGTCATGATCCTGCAGTCCTGAGATCGAGTCCCATATGGAGCCCATGTTCAGTGTGGAGCCTGCTTGGGATTCTCTCTCTCTCTCTCTCTCTCTCTCTCTCTCTCTCTCAATCTCTCTCTCTCAAAAAGAAAGAAAGAAAGAAAGAAAGAAAGAAAGAAAGAAAGAAAGAAAGAAAGAAAGAAAAAGAAAGAAAGAAAGAAAGAAAGAAAGAAAGAAGAAAGAAAGAAAGAAAGAAAGAAAGTTTGAAAGAAAGAAAAAGAAAGAAAGAAAGAAAAATTTCCCTGGCCGTCCTTTGGGACGAGTTATACTTCTCTATCTCTGTTCTGTCGGTTTTGGCCATAGGACTTGTTTTTCCCCAAGAAATTTGAGTGGAATTGACATCTAGGCAAAACTTTTAATCCAGCACCCCGGTCACCATGATTTCTCTTTTGGTACTGCCATGAGACCATCCATGTTCCAGACAACGCCTCATTCATCAGATGGGTCCTAGAGTTATGGTAACATGATGCACAGCTACAGCCAACACACAATGGACATGAATTGCAAACATCACATCAGCCTTTGTTGTTAAAAGCAGCTGAGGGGCGCCTGGGTGGCGCAGTCGGTTAAGCGTCCGACTTCAGCCAGGTCACAATCTTGTGGTCCGTGAGTTCGAGCCCCGCGTCGGGCTCTGGGCTGATGGCTCAGAGCCTGGAGCCTGTTTCCGATTCTGTGTCTCCCTCTCTCTCTGCCCCTCCCCCGTTCATGCTCTGTCTCTCTCTGTCCCAAAAATAAATAAAAAATGTTGAAAAAAAATTAAAAAAAAAAAGCAGCTGAGATTTGGGGGTCATTTCATACCTCATTCTAATCCAGCTTGTGGTCTTCCCATAGGGCTACACCTCCAGAGCTCACATCTACAGCCAAGACAGGAAAAGAAGGGGAAAAAAAAAAAGATGAGGCACAGGCTTGCTTTTTTAATCCATCAATGGCCAGAAATGTGTATTTCCAAGGAAAGCACAAAGAGGAGGATTTTGTTTTTATAGCCATTAACAGTAGAAAGCTAGGACACAGAAATTAGAAACTCTACTTGTAAGTAGTAATCTTTCTTTTTCCTTCTTTCTTTTTTCTTTCTTTCTTTCTTTCTTTTTCTTTCTTTCTTTCTTTCTTTCTTTCTTCCTTCCTTCCTTCCTTTCTTTCAAAATTTATTTATTTTGAGAAAAAGAAGGGGGAGGGGCAGAGAGGGAGAGAGAGAGAATCCCATACTGACAGTGCGGAGCCAGACATGGGGCTTGAACTCAGGACCTGTGAGATCATGACCTGAGCTGAAATCAAGAGGTGGACGCTTAACCAGCTGAGCCACCCAGGTGCCCCTAAGTAGTAATTTTTGTAATTTATTAGAAGTAAAAGTAATTTAAGCAAAATTCTATGCTCAAATCTAGTCTTCTCCAACCCTCGTGCTACTATTCACTTTCCAGAGTTCTCGACCAACTTTTCCAGGCATCCTGCCCATATCACAGAAATACATTCCTGGTTTTTGAACCTACTTCTTTAGATTTGTGTTTGGAGTTGTTTTCTTCAAACTTTTTTTTTTTTCTTTTAATAATCTTTTGGGATTACTATCCAAACATCACATTAGAGGTTTCTTAGAAGAAATATTTTCAAGTGTTTTATGTTTTCAGTAACATCATAAAACACGTGAAATCAACTTGGGGATTTCAGCATTTTGGAAGGAGGAACTATAAGTGCAAAGGCCCTGAGGCAGGAAGGAGCTCCCTGGGGAAGGCAGAGGGAGAGGGGATGGAACGGAGGTCAGCAAGTGACCTGATAAGTGACACCTGCAAGAGACTGAATTTGGCCCATTTTGTCTTAATTTCACGGAGAAAACTCTGGCAAACTTTAAACCAGTAAGTAGTGTTATCACATTTACATTTTCAACGTTATGCCTGCTGCGTGGAGATGCACTAAAAGAGAGGAGAAGCTGTGGGCCAGGTAAGAGTCTGTTCTACTTACTCGGAAGACAGGCGATTGCATGAGAAACGGAGGAAACGACTAGTGATGGTATTTGGAAAACGTCTGAAGGTAGAGCCCACGGAACATGCTGGTGGAGTGAATGCTCACTACCGAGGGGAAGAGCAGACTAATTAAGAAAGACTCTGAGGTTTGGGGCAAGATTAGGTGGGAAAATGGTAATGCCCCCCCCCCCCCCGGGTAGGGGGAGATGGAGAGGGTTCCGGAGTCATTCTTGTGGTCATGCTAAGACCGAGGCACCTCCTGGATACTCAAGGAGAGATGAAGGCAGCTGAAGAGGTCAAGTTCTGAGCTGAGGGAAGAGGTCAGAGGAAGGGCATGTAAGAAAGGAGACCGGGCTCATCTCGGGAGTGAGCCTGAACACAGAAGAAATTCAAGGACGCCAGCCTGGGCACACCAACAAGGGAGGTTAGAGAAAACATGAGAACCTGCTAAAAAGATTCAGGAGCAGCAACCAATGAGGCACAAGGAAAATCAGGTCCGGCTCACCGGTGACAATCAAGTGAAACAATCCAGGCGAGAAGCAGGTGAGGAAAGCTGTCGGGCTTATCAGACAAAACCTAGGAACTGGACACTGGATCTGCCAGCATGGAAGTCACTGATGGCTTCACCAAGGGCTTTCTCATCTCGAGTGGGCTCGAGAATGAACTGGACACAAGGGAACAGAACACAGGTCTGGGCGCAGCTTCTGAGATGTTCTGCTACCAAAGGGAGCGGAATCACAGGCGGGTTAATTTTCACAGAAAGCCCAGTGGTCTCTGTGCCAACAGCTATGATCATAAAGCCACAAGGCATTTGAGTCAACCGCGGTGGACACTACGTGTCCGCTCTGTCGAAAGCCTCGTTCTGACAAACGGTCCTGGTGGAGACAGGGCTCAAAGGGGACGGGGACACACCCCATCCTGCTGAAGAACAGAATGAACACCCCTGGAAACAGGGGGCCTGGGGTGTCAGGACCCTACAGAGAAGGAACGCAGATTCTGATGGGAAGATTGGGGAAGACAGAAGGGACCTTGCTGGCTGCGAAGCATGAGGACGATTTAAGGAGTCTGGTCTACTTGTCAATTGACCGATTAAAGTTAAAGATTAAACCACTGACCCAGTAAAATCTTCCCACCGGGGAGCTTACAGGCTAACGGTTTGGAGGTAATCATTTACCACATGGGGATTTAAGGCACTGGAGAAAATGCTGAAAAACTTGGAGGCATTTTTTGGAAAGAAATGAGGACCCTGCACTCTCTCAGGTTAGTCTTCAGTCTTTCCCCTCAACATTCTGCTTTTGAGGGGATGGGGGTGGGTCTTTTTCTCATTTGCTATTTTGGGGTAGAGGCTGTGGGGTAGTGAAGAGAACTCCTCTTTCCTAAGATAATTCTGCAAAGTGACAGAGAACATCACCTTTTCCTAGTAGAAGCAAGAGCTCCAGAACCCCAGGGAATAAAGCTTTAGGGAACAAAATCATCCAAAACAATAGCTGCAGAAAGAGGGGCGCCTGGGGGGCTCAGTCAGTTAAGCGTCTGACTCGAGCTCAGGTCATGATCTCGCGGTTCGTGGGTTCAAGCCTGGCATTGGGCTCTGTGCTAACAGCTGGGAGCCTGGAGCCTGCTTGGGGTTCTGTGTCTCCCTTTCTCTCTGCCCCTCTCCTGCTCAGTCTCTTTCTCTCCTTCAAAAATAAATAAACATTAAAAAAAATTAAGTAGCTGCAGAAAGAGAGAGAGAGAGTCTGAACTATCTGAAGCACATGGAGGTGAACCAGCAACTTTAAACTATGCTTTAAGGGTGACTATTACCCAAATACTGGGACTAGACTGGATACCTGCAGCTTAAGAGTCATCTACTGGGCTAATTTTTGTGCAATGCATTAATAATAATAATAATAATAATAATAATAAAGCACTGATCACATCTATGGTGAGATAAAAATGTGAAAGCTGAATTCTGAAAAGGAAGATTTTATCAGGGCTAAAAGATCAAATTAATCAAAACAGACAAGACGCCTCCAATGAATTTATGCATGGGGAGAAGTAAAACAAAATGGAATCCATGACGTTGGGAAGTAGTTATTGGGTGAAGATTTGGGGGCAGGGGACTCTGATTTGGGAGCTGTGAATATGAGTCCCAAGCTGCTTCGTGTACGGAGAAAATGTTCAGTGCTGAGGCCAGGTATAAAAACATGTGAGTTTCTAGCAGCTGAGCTGGGGACCTGAAGGAGGAGCCTCACTCCCCAGGGAGCTCACGAAGAAGACAGGGGTTCGTGCAAAGGGAAGAGACACAGAATCAGCGCTGGCCGGGGCAACGGCCAACGGAGAGAAGAATGACGCGTTCAGCATCCTTGCGGGTTGTTCCTAATGTACTTAGTCTGATTAAATAGGGAAGAGGGATGACCTTCAAGTTTATATCTTACCCGGGCCCCCGGGCCCAAGCTACAGATTCGCAGACGCAGTGCCTGCCAGGCCATCTTCTCTTCTCGGTCTAAAGGCATCTCGAACCCAACAGTCCAAAATGAAACTCTTATTTTCCTTCTGGAAACCCGCTTCCTTCCCGCTCGCTGCTCCCTTTCCCATCTCTACGGAGCACAACGCCACTCCCTCATTTGTTCAAGCCACACATCTAGAAATTTCCAACGATCGGCCCCATTCTCTCCTCCCCTCCCCACCTCGTCAGCAATTCTTGTTGGCTTTAACTCCAAAACAGCCCCACAAGCAGCCTCACCCAGACATCAATGCTCGCGCAGGCTACCACCGCCTCTGCCCAAGCTCCTGGTCTTGTCCCTTAGAGACCATGCATTACTCAGCAGTCAGGTGAATCCCGTCCCCTTCCTTGACTTGCAGGACCCCACGTGGCATGGCCCCCGCCCACCACTTAGGTCTCCCTTGCCACATGAACCTGCTCGCTCCCTCTGCACCGGACCTGGACGAACTTGCCACTTCCTTGCCCGGAACGCTCTTGCTCAGGGCTACTTTCTTCTCACCCCTCCCACTGCAGTGCACATGGAACTTTCCGTACAACCTGGTAAAGCACTTGCCCTCTTCTTGCTAGTTACCCAGTGGCTGTCACTGTGACCCTCAGCTTCTTCATAGCAAATGCCATTCTCGGGTTTTTCCTTTTCTTTTTTTTGAAAGTTTATTTCTTTTGAGAGAGAAAGAGGGCATAAGCAGGGGAGGGACACAGAGGGAGAGAGAGGGAATCCCAAGCAGGCTCTGCACTGTCATCCCGGAGCCCGACTCGGGGCTCGAACCCACAAACTGCGAGATCATGACCTGCGCCGAAACCAAGCGTTGGACGCTCGACCGACTGGGCCCCCCAGGTGCCCCAAGGTTTTTCTCCTCCGGGGCGCCTCTCCTGGCGGCCCAGCTGGAGTTGACAAGGCAGTCCAAGCTGGCAGTGGAGGACGAGGGCAGGACACATCTGATGGAGGGCAAGGGACGCCACCGGGGATGACGCGGGAGGCACCGCTGTCGGTTATCAGAAAACCTAGCAAGTGCCTCCGTCCTAGCAAGTACAGAGAGGGGGCATCTCATGAGAACGAAGCCCTTTGGCCACAAATGCAAGAGAAAGGTCTAAGGACGCATAACATTCCATTCACCGGTTCAACAAACATTTGCCAAATCAATGAAGGAACTAGCAGTCAGTGACCTCTCAGGAGAGTCCTCACAGGGGCTGACCGTTGGGAAAAAGCGTTAGTCTGAAAGCCTTCAATCCCTGTGACAGATACTATCCTTGCAGCTCAACCAACTGCCCTACAGGTGGGCCGACACGATACACAAATTACGTCTACAGCAACGCATCCCTTTGTTTGACGGGACTGCTCCCAGGGCCACCAGAGCCACGCACAGTACAAAGTCCGCTGGCTGTCTCCAGCTTTCATATAATCGCATGTTATAACTAAGAGGTCCGGTCTGATGGGAAGCACAGGCCTCCAAACTTTATCTCACAGTACAGCGTCTCCCTACGCAGATAAAGGGGGCTAAGCGTCCACTTGTCATGCTGAGCACCGAGTCAGGTAGAGAACTTTCGGGTCGTTCTATTGGACGCCCCAAACGAACATGACGCCGTGTGTTAACTACGCTTTTATTTTATTTTATTTATTTATTTTTTTGGGGGGACAGAGAGAGACAGAGCATGAATGGGGGAGGGGCAGAGAGAGAGGGAAACACAGAATGGGAAACAGGCTCCAGGCTCTGAGCCATCAGCCCAGAGCCTGACGCGGGGCTTGAACTCACAGACCGCAAGATCGTGACCTGGCTGAAGTCGGTCGCTTAACAGACTGAACCACCCAGGCGCCCCTAACTACACTTTTAAACACCAGATCTTCTCCCTGTCTCCAGCTTGGACCTTGGCGGGGTGGGGGGGGTGGGTGGCGGTGGCGGGGTCATGTGCCTTGGCTTCTCGTTCCCTTTCTCGGGCAGCTCCTTGCCTCACCCTGCTAAGGCTTCTGATCTTTCCAGGGCTGGTGGTCAGGGAGCCAGGGAGGCGGCTGGTAAGAGGCGGGAAGCGATTTGGGACGGAGACTCTCATGGCCTGGCACTGGTGTTCTCGGGGCTTGGGAGGGTGGTCGATGTGGAGTCCTTCAGAGAGCTCCCCAATGGGGACACCCTTACCACGCCTCTGTCAGCTGCTGGGCCTCCTGCGGCCCATCCGCCTCTTCTGGGGTCACGTGGCCCCTCTAGACAGTTCTCTGGCGCAGGATTTACTGTCGGCCGGAGCCCTCCCGAGTCGTCCACATCTGGCTCAGAAGGAGCCTGCCGCTCTCTGCCCGAGGCTCTTTGCACCTGCTGCCGGGACAGCTTCGGGTGCCCGACGGCTCGGCTGGCAGGGGCTCTTGCTCTGCTCTGCGCAGCCTCCTGCCCTTGGATTGAGGCAGATGTCGCTCGCCAGCCCCTTCTCTCTCTCACTCGCAGGCACACAGCCAAACCTCCAGCGGACACAGGTCAAGGTCTCTGGACGGACCCCTGGCAGGCAGCTTCTATCATCTGACACAAAGGGCAGGGCAGCGCCCGCCTCCCGCAACCCCCTCTCTCACGGAGGCAGGGTGAATGAGTGACAGACCAAACCAGCAGCTTTCTCTCGAGAAACTCTCTCTGAGCGTCTACATCTTACCAGTTTGGGCCCTTGAAGTGCCCTCGAAGTGGGCTCAACAGCCTCCTTCTCGGTCCCGGATAGTGGTCTCCTACCACTTGGGAATGGAGGCCACACTCATTGTGGTGTTCTCAAAATAGTCTGGGTTCAGTCGCATGGAGTACAAGTCCCATTTTTTAATTAATTAAAGTTTATTCTGAGAGAGAGAGAGAGAGAACGAGTGAGGGAGGGGCAGAGAGGGGGACAGAGGACCCGAAGTGGGCTCTGTGCTGACAAACCTGATGCGGGGCTCGAACCCACGAGCCATGAGATCGTGCCCTCACCCGAAGTCGGACACTTAACTGACTGAGCCACCCGGATGCCCCGAGTAAGAGTCCCACCTTAACATCCAGGCGTGCACACACACAACACACACACATACACGCGCGTGTGCGCAAATCCGTGCACAATCTGTGAAGGGATCCGTCAGGATGAAAGGTTCCCAAGCTCCAGACACTGCGAACAGCTCTTATGACAGTTGTGCTGTTGCTGCCGTTTTAGATGTATTTTTGAATCACAGTAGTCATTCATAAATATAGCATTGTTGTAGTTCATTCAAACACCACAGATCCAGTTGAGTTCCCTGGTGCCCATTCTTCCCGAGGGAAGGACCACGCTTACCGTATTATTGTAGCTTAATTTTAAAACCAGAGCTCAGGACAACGTAGATGACAGCTGTCACTGTCTCCGTGTTAGGATTTTTCTGTCCATAGTTTTCTGCTCCCTTACAAACACACAAACTACACAATGTAACGTTATATTTATGTACGCTTCCCTTGTTTTATTTCCATGGTATTTCTTGTTCTGTAACTTGCTTTCTCCTTGTTTTTTTCGAGTTTTTATTTTAATTCCAGTTAGTTAACATGCAGTGTCACACTAGCTGCAAATGTACAATATAGTGATTCGACAATTCTGCATCCGGCGCTCATCTCGACGGGTGCCCTCTTTAATCCCCATCATCTGTTTCCCCCTCCCCCCCCCCCCACCTCCCCTCTGGTGACCATCAGTGTGTTCTCTACAGTTAAGTCTGTTCCTTGATTGGTCTCTCTCTCATTCTCTATCATTTTTGCCCCTCTGCCTGTTTATTTTGTTTCTCCCATTCCACCTATGAGTGAGATCGTATGGGATTTGTCGTTCTCTGACTTATTTCGCTTAGCATTATACTCTCTAGCTCCATCCACATCGTTGCAAATGGCAAGATTGCATTCGTTTTATGGCTCAGTGATAGTCCATCGTATGCGTATATCATTTCTTCTTTATCCATTCATCCATCGATGGACACCTGGGCTGCTTCCATATCTTGGCTACTGTAAATAAGGCTGCAATAAACATCGGGGTGCATGTATCCCTTGGAATTTACAACTTGCTTTTTTCACTTAATATGTCTTTTATTTTTCTTTTCTTTTTTAAAGTTTATTTATTCTGAGAGAGAGAGAGAGAGAGAGAGAGAGAGAGAGAGAATCCCAAGCAGACTCCACACTGTCAGAGCACAGCTCGATGCAGGGCTCGAACTCACAAACTCATGAGATCGTGACCTGAGCTGAAATCAAGAGTCAGATGCTTAACCAACTGAGCCACCCAGGCGCTCCTTAATATGCCTTTTCAATCTTTATATACTTACGTGGAGAGATTTTATTAATTCTTTTCGATGACTGTATAGTATTCCAAAAAATATGTGCTTTACTTAATTACTTAAATATTAATGACCTTTAATTAGCTGCTAATTTTTCACTTCTCCAAATATTGCTACAAAGACGGTCTTGGGACATACTTTCGTGTGGCTGTGCATAGTACTCTCTGGTAGACGCCATGAAGCACCCATATCAAGTGGAAAGATGCACCGATTCCCACAAATAGCTTATCTCCCCACACTCTTGCCTAAACTCAGCGATAAGTCTTTTAAATATTTATGGAAGCAAATGGGTAAGAAATAACAAGATCTGGTTCTTCTAATGTCCATGTCTTTGACAGTAAGGCAGGGTGTATTTTCCCGTATCTGTTCATCATCTGTTTATGTACTGTCCTGGTAGTTAACACACTCTACACCCACTTTCTGATACTTTGTCTTTTTTTTTTTATGATCTTGAAGTTTAAAAAACCCCACTCTTATCTGATATCATACTGTAATTCATTTCTACCCTCTCATCCCCGCTAATGACCTCTTATGGCATCTATCGCTACGGATAGTTTCATGCTTTTTTGCATCCCACGGGATCCTTATGATTAGATGCAGGTGTAGTTGGGTGTAGCTTTAACTTCATTTCTCGGGCTTCAGACTCATTGTGATTCCTGAATCTGAGGAATATTGTTTCATCCGTTCTGGAAAAGCCTTGATCATTATTTCTTAAAGTACTGCCTCTCCTCAAGTCTCTTCCTTTTCTTCTCCTAGAAGTCTCATTCGACATATTCTGGACCTTTTCATTCTCTTCTCCAGGCCCCCTAATGTTGCTATCATACCTCATGATCTCCCTGAGCTTTATTCTGTATCATTCACGTAGCTCTACCTTTTATTTCACTCATTCAGTCTTTTAGATACATCTAGTCACTTAGTTTCCTATTTTAATGCCTAAGTTTGCTGTTCAGATTTCAAGTAGTGTCTTTCTTAAATCTTCCTGTTCTGTTGGGTGTCTTCTATGTTTTAGAGACTATCCTGTATTTCTCCACTTGCTTTAAGCACGCTTATATAATGCGTTTATCAGTGTATTTTACCCTTGGAAGATCTCGGCAATTTGATCTGGTCATGTGTTGAGTCCGAGGGTTTGCTTTGGATGGTTGCTTCTGTGACTGTTTATAATTTTGGATCTCCATATTAAGTGGAGCTTCACCTTCAGTAATTCCATGTGATCTGTGTTGAGGACATCAGCCTGGGCCCAGTTCTTAGAGGAGATGTTCAGCTGAGAAAGAGTTCTCAGACAATGAAAACTGTGTAAATTCCAACCCCCAACTCTCCATGATACAGTTGTGAATCTTCAGAATTTCCAGGAGAGGCTCTTTATTTTCAAACCAGAGCTCAGGACAGCATAAAGTTGTCATTGGCTCGCGGTTGCAAGGGACAGAAGCTCTTTAACTCAGTTTTGAACTCCTTCAAGGGCTCTGGTTCTGTAATAGGATCTCCACTACAATCGCCTTCCTGGCAAGAAGATAGAGGTCTAAGGCTCTATCCCTCATCCCCAGGGACCTCAAGATCCCGCGTCATGGAAGCTGATGCTGGCTCCTCACCCCAGTCCCAGGGTCACTGAAGAGTTAGCTCATACTGTAAACTTTTCATTACATCCATGGGGATATCTCTTGCTATCTTTGGAGCTATGTCTTTAAAAAGATGTTTGCCATGTTTCGTCTGGTATCTCTAGATGTTTGTAATAGACAGTTTTTTGGGTAATTTAAGCCACTGGAATCTTCTAGATGAAATTTCAAAGACTGTCAAGTTTTAACATCCAGTTGATTCCTATATCCATTGAGAGACATGGGAACACAGAACTGGAAAGAATGTTATGACCCATTAAGGCAACCCGTACCGGACCCTTCATTTTTGAGACGCAGAGACTAACACCAGGGTAACTGTGACCTTTCCAAGGCCACACATTTGCCTACTGATAGAGTCTGGACAACACATCAGGTCTCCTGAACCCTGGTCTAGCACCTTTCCCACCAAATATTTCCTCCTCCTTCTTAGAATTGGGGCACTGTCATGTGTGATGTTGGACACGTGTCACCCTGTATTTGCTTTTGTGTTCTTTTATTTCAGGAGGTGAACACCAGTCCTGGGAGAAGACAACCAAAATGTCTACCAGAGCAGAAGCTGAGGCAATGGGACATATTTCCAGTGATGGCAATTTCAATATGGCTCAAGCGCAAACCTCCAGGAAAGGTAAGTTCACGTACTTGGATCTGTGTCACCTTGACTTCCCTGTTGGTGATACACAGTGTCTTATTGCTACCACCAATTGCCAAGGACTCCAGACAGCTATAAAGCATTTTTTACTGAGAAGTATTTCACTTCTTGCAAGAAACCTTGAAGATACATAGGACAGGTAGGTATCAAGACATGATTTACAGATAAATAAAAATTCAGAACAGATGCTAAGTAGAAAACATGGAGACGAGTCTTGGTTTTTCCGATTCTAAACTGAGGAGCATCCCACTAGATCTCTCTGCCCACATAGATCCACACCTGCCTCAAAGAGAGAAGGCTTTTCCTTTCCACCGTATCCGAGAAGTCGCTTTCCGTCTTCCATGTTGTCTAAAGCACGACCAAGAGCTTCTCACTCAGAAGAACTGTTGAACACCTTATTTTACTCTAAATTTCTAATGACTCAAGAGCTGTGTGATTCATTAATTTTCTTACGGATATAAGCTTTTCATAAGATAATGTCTTTGAGGGAGTGCCTGGGTGGCTCAGTGGGTTAAGCTCTGTGCTTGATCTCGGCTCAGGTCACGATCTCACGGTTTGTGAGTTCGAGCCCCACCTCGGGCTCTGCACTGATGGCAAAGAGCCTGCTTGGGATTCTGTCTCTCCCTCTCTCTGCCCCTCCCCATGTGTGTGCCCACACACTCTCTCTCTTGCTCTCAAAATACATAAATAAACTTAAAAAGAAGACAATGCTTTTGAAAAGTAAAGCACTAACCAAGATGGGATGCTTCACAATACTCAACATTTCGGCCAGGGTGTCTGCTGGGAAGTGGGCATATCTGAAGGACAAGAGGATTCTCTGCATCTTACCCATTGAAGAAGAAATCAGGACAGGTGCCTTCTCATACCCCATCTACAGTTAACTATGAGCCACTTGACCTGGAACGAATACTATTCCATTGCCTTAGCTTCCTCATCTGCAAAATGGGAGAGCTCGACTCTTGCATGCCTAAGACCTCATCCACTTCTAAACACTTAAGAGTCTAGAGGACAATACCCTCAGCCAAATTCTCCTATCCTAACTCTCTCTCGCCAACATCAGAAATATAAAGAACTTGTGTATAAACATTTCCCACATTTGCAATCCTGATTTTGCCATTTATGAGCTGTGTGACCTTAGGGAAGTTACTTGAACTTTGTGTGTTTCCGTTTCCTTATCTGTAAAGACAAAATAATAGTGTGTACCTCACATCACAATTTAATGAGGATTAAATTAGTTATAATGTGTAACCCATTTAGAACAATGCCTGGCACACAGTCAACACTATATAAACTTTATACAGAGTTGATGATCATCAGCTCTCACACAGTGTTCCTGGCTCAGCCCACTTTTTGGCAGTGGTGACACTCATAGCCGACCTTCCTGGTTTCTTCTACAGTCTCCTAGAACATCCGCCCTACCATTTTGCTTAGTCCTCTGCTGAGGACTAATAATAATGCATCACTCTGATGACCACGTGCAGCCCTGAGTGGGTGATTTTCAAGGGGACAACCAAACGTCACAGGCAGAAATCCCACGTCTACCATCAACGACCATCATACATGGGCCTGTAGCTGCCTCATGGCATCATGGCTTCTCACCGTCCACCCTTCCAAACCTTGCCAGAACGCCCTCCTTGTTGGAATCCTGTTCACATGGTAGATTGAGGGCTGCCATTTTCAGGTATCTGTCTCTCTGTTACTGTGGAGAACTTGTCAAGGCAAGGATGGAGTGAGAATCTTCACAAACAGCATCAGGCATAGCTTCCTTCCTCCCCATCGAGAGCCCACGTGGAAAGAGCCCCAGCCCATGGAAAGAATGTCACTCAAAGGCCAGTCTACAATCACATCCCTTTCTGAAAGTCACAGAAATAAACAAGCATACCACTTGAGAAAGTATCTCCATCTAGGTTAAAACTAGGGAACTGTTCTGGGGTGCCTGGGTGGCTCGGCCTGGGTGCCTGGGTGGCTCAGACGTCCAACGTCAGCTCACGTCATGATCTCACAGTGCTGACAGCTCAGAGCCTGGAGCCTGCTTCAGATTCTGTGTCTCCCTCTCTCTCTGCCCTTCCCCCACTCACATGCGTTCTCTCTCTCTCTCTCTCTCTCTCTCTCTCTCAAAAATAAATAAGCATTGGGGCGCCTGGGTGGCGCAGTCGGTTAAGCGTCCGACTTCAGCCAGGTCACGATCTCGCGGTCCGTGAGTTCGAGCCCCGCGTCAGGCTCTGGGCTGATGGCTCAGAGCCTGGAGCCTGTTTCCGATTCTGTGTCTCCCTCTCTCTCTGCCCCTCCCCTGCTCATGCTCTGTCTCTCTCTGTCCCAAAAATAAATAAACGTTGAAAAAAAAATTTTTTTAAATAAATAAGCATTAAAAACAAATTTAAAAAAACCCCACAAAACTAGGGAACTGTTCCTACCACACACTACAAAAGCTAAGACTTGTGGATTGCTTTAATACATTCTGGATGATATTGAGAGAGGATGTCAAGAGCTGACCAAACTCTTGTCCTTGGAGCATGGTACAGTGACACAGAAAGACAGGGGGACACTGAAGCCTTGGCTCATGCTTCCTATCTCTGAACGGCAGTGTCTAGAGGCCAGTAGACCACAAGCAGCAAGGCGAGTCTGCAGCGCTGGGATATGGGGTGAAGTTCCCATGGGCCCCCATCCTGATGTCTACCCCTCCACAGCTCACCCATCTTTCTAAACACTGGCATCTTAGCATCTGGAGCCAGTACAACAGACCAAAGGAAAACATGCGTGATGGCAGAAATTAACTGGGACATTTGGGAGACTTGTCCTCAAAATCTATCAGGTCATCGCAAAATTAAAATGGAAGAGTCGTGGGGCACCTGGGGGGCTCGGTCGGTTAGGTGTTTGACTTTGGCTCAGGTCATGATCTCACAGTTCATGGGTTCGAGCCCCGTGTCGGGCTCTGTGCTGACAGCTGGGTGCCTGGAGCCTGCTTCGGATTCTGCCTCCCTCTTGCTCTGCTCCTCCCCGTCTCTGCTCTCTCCCTCCCTCTCAAATATAAATAAACATTTAAAAAAAAGTTTTTAATGGAAGAGGAGTTACTTCCCTTGAACTGGTGAAAGAATTGCAAGATGCCATCCTCCCACTCACACACGCACTGTTACCATCACATGACAACGGGGCCTCAGACCACAAAGGTGGCCCATTGCAAAGGTTTCAACACACGGGCACGAAATCACAAATGATTGACCCTTATGGCCCAAGACTGCAGAGACGAAGCACAAGGGACCCAGGTGAATACTTTAGCACAGAAAGGAATAAAAAGAAATGTATCAGATAAAAGAGCGATCGTCACATAATGAGTGCATGCTGTGAGCCAGACACTGTTCTGAGCACTTTATACGGATTAATTCACTGAATCCTTGCACCAACCCTTCAAGGAAGGTGTTACTAGCATTGTCACCATTGTACAGGAGCCAGAATTCAAGCACAGAGGAAGAAAGATTTAAGTCGTCAAGGCACAAAGAGGCGTCATCTGGATTTCAACCCCAGCGGTCTGATTGCTAACCATTATATCACACTGCTGTGCTGATTTTATCTGGGGACACTGAGGGCTGTTTTCATTCCTAATTTCAGTTCTCAAGAATAAGAAGAAGCTTAGACAGTAGGAAGCAAATCAACAGAAGAATGTGAAGGAAGAACCCCATGTAGATGTGAAAGGAAACTGAAGAGGAAAATACATTACTTCAGAGTTAAAAAGGAATTAGCTGCAGCAAGGAAAGAAATCATCACTACAGAAAATCGAATCGGTGACACAGAGCCAAGGCTTAAAAAAGTCACAGAGGACGCAGAGGGGTAGCAAGTCAAGTGGATCAAAAAATGATCGGCAGGAAGAAGGGAAGACAATGAAGATTGTCTAAGAATACGTGAAAGCAACTTCATTACGCATCCAGTTCACTGAGTCTTCAACTTCAAGGAAAGTACATGGAAAAAGAGAACAGACAACTCAAATGTAGAAAAAGTGAATGCAGGGGCACCTGGGTGGCTCAGCCGGTTAAGCGTCCGACATCGGCTCAGGTCATGATCTCGCCCTGAGCTCAAGTCCCGCGTCGTGAGCTCAAGTCCCGCGTCGGGCTCTGCGCTGACAGCTCAGAGCCTGGAGCCTGCTTCGGATTCTGTGTCTCCCTCTCTTTCTGACCCTCCCCTGTTCATGCTCTGTCTCTCTGTCTCAAAAATAAATAAACATTAAAAAAAATTAAAAAAAAAAGTGAACACAAATCATGAAGGAAATCGCGATGAAATCTACGTACAAGAGCTGATCCTTTGAGAGCAGATGCCATTCGCCGCAGTGAAACAATTCATAACTCAGATCGATCAGGCAGAGAGATTCAACATAACTGATGGTGGGGACAAAGGAGACGAGGCATTTAAAATACATAAGGTGTTAGTTACAGGGAAAGCAGACAATATCCATACTTTCTATGAAAATAGAATTTATCAATTTGCATTAAGAAAACTCGTTCATGTCAAAAAACCATGTAAGAAGTGAAGCAAGTTGTTGAAAAGTTAACCCTTTTAAAACAAAGTAGATCTTGGTGGTTTCGCTAGAAAAATTCAGTGAGATTTTATGGAACAGGAAATGTCTATGTATCCAGGGCTGAAGAAATAACAAATATTTACGTAGATGCTACACCTTAAGTGTAGTTCCTCACTGCTTCAGTGTGGACTGTGCGTGTGACTTCTTCCAGAGGACAGTCTGGAAAGGGAGAACACAGGGGTAACTTCCCAGTGGAGAAACCTGACACTACCTCAAACCAGGTGATTCAAGGCTAATATCAGCAGTGATAAGTCATGTTGATAGTATGGACCCTCGATACGTGAAGAGAATGGCAGCCTTCCTCTCAAACACACGTTGCCTTAGTCCAGTCATGAAAACATATCAGACAAATCCCAGTCGAGGGACGTTCTATACACTATCTGACCACTGCTCTTCAAGATCCTGAAGGTCATCAGAAAAGAAAGTCTGAGAAACTGTCATAGCCATACGTATGCCGAGGACATGTGATGATTAAATGTACTATGCTATCCTGAATGCAATTCTGGAATAGAACACAGACATCAGGTAAAAACCAAGAAGTCTGAATAAAGTGTAGACTTTAGCTAATAACAACACATCACAGTAGGTCCATCAAGTGTGACAAATGCACCAGAGCAATAGAAGATGTTTGTAACAGGAGCCCCGGGGTGACTCAGTTGAGCACTGACTCTTGATTTCAGCTCAGGTCATGATCTCAGGGTCATGGGATTGAGCCCCACGTCAGGCTTTGAGCTCAGCGTGGAGCCTGCTTAAGATTTTTTTCTCTCTCTCTCTAAAAAAAAAAAAAAAGTTCGCAAAAGAGGAAAATGGGTGTGAGGTGTACAGAAATTCAGTAATTTTGTTAAGTCTAAAACTGTTCTAAAATAAAAAGTATATTAAGACAAAACAAAATGGCTATTCACCTAAAATACTTCAGGTCACAGGTTGAGATGGAAAGCCTAAAACTAACTTTCTTTATAAAACTAGCATGTCAAAAATTACACCCCCACAATTATTCACAGTAACATTCACCCAAATTCAATTATATACGCTAACATAAAATTCTAGCCAAAATATTTGCAAAATAAGTCATGTGTTTTCATTAAAACATCCTATTAGGAAGAGATCAATTCAAGAAAGTAAGGAGAGCCAAATGCTATTGATAAATAATTATAATGAACTTACATAAACTCAATTGTCACTCAGGACCTTGAGGTAGGTTCTATCATTAGCCCCATTTTACAGGTGGAATACTGAGGCTACAGACAGTTCAGGAACTTGCCCGGGAGCACACAGCTGTTACTAGAGCAGATCTGGGTATCCTGACTGTATGATTCAAATACATTTCATAAAACTCATGCAGTCACATAAAAGTAATAAGAAACAGGACCAGGATAGCTTCATGCAATGAAAGGACAAGTCCCACCAGCCTACTTAACAGTGTGATGTGTGAAACATTCCCCAGAAATCCAGATAGGACAGGAGTGGCCGCTCTCTCTGCTTCTATTTAACAGTTTAGAAACTGCCAGTGAATAGGTTACCCAAGAGAATGAAATAAATGGTAAACATGACAACCATAATCACCTATTTTTTTCTATTATTAGTACTTAACACGTACATAGGATTGGTTTTCTGCTCTCAACTCAAAGGAAGAAAATGTGAGAATGATAGGGAAAAGAAAGGACTGCTCTGGAAACAATAAAAAGTACGTTAAGAAACCTGGGTGGGACGTAAACTGAAGAGAGCTGTAAAATCTCACCCTGGACCAGAGAAAAAGACTTGAATCCCCAGGGAGCCATCGCTACGTTGACTAGGAGCAGACATGCTACACGAGTGGCCATCCCTCTCAATCTGATCTGCCCTATCTATATGATGTTCTCAAAACGCCAACGTCAATTCCTGTGGATGGGGGAGGGGAGAGTCTCAACTAAATGCCCCCTGAGTTACACCTGGTGATCTGTCTGTCCACCCCTGGAACCCGCCAGGAGGATCCCCACACAGCAGGAGATGGGGCTGGCCATCTGGAGCATGTTTGCCAGGAGCCAGGAAAGGGGGCACCCACGTGCCTTGAGGACAGGGTTACATATTGTATCTCTGAGATTTCTCTACAGGGCCAGCCGATGGATCCTTCTAGCTGCTGCCAAACTAATGCATCTGGACTCAACCCCAGGGACAGCCCCAGAGCCCCCATGGATCACTGGCACATTTTACGTGAGCCTCAATTATAGTTTCGAGATGAAGTTACATGCTTCTGACATCCGACCGAGCCTACCTTTCAAATTTCGTCTCCTCCCTTCCCCTAACCCGTTAATCAGCCAAGTTCCCTGGTAACAGGGTGGGGCACTTGGGAGTCATTTCCAAAAACTCCTGCTCTTACTATCTGTATCCCATCAACCACGGCTTCTAGCCAGTTCTTTGTCCAATCTCACTTCTTCTTCTTAAATGTTTATTTTTGAGAGAGAGAGAGAGAGAGAGAGAGAGAGAGAGAGAGAGAGAGAGAGAGAGACAGGAGTGGGGGACAGAGAATCTGAAGTAGGCTCCGTGCTGATAGCACAGAGCCCCATGAGGGGCTCGAACTCACGAACCGTGAGATCATCATCTGAGCCAAAGTCGGATGCTCAACTAACTGAGCCCCCCAGGTACCCCCCAATCCCACTTCTTTCCAGCCTCTCTCATGAGCTCATCCCAGAGCCGTCAGGAAAACTTTCCTAACACTTGCTCTGGCCAGTTCCACACCTTCTTCAAGTCTCCGCTCAAGTAATGGTTCTGAGGAGGTTCCTGACCCCCTCACCCCCTGGGGGGCGGGGAGGGACAGGTGTCCACCAGACACCTACAGAGGAACCCCTGCTCTCTCTCTGTTTCTGCCTCACAGACAGACTGCAATCCTCTCCCCTTTCCAGACTTACGAAAGGCGGGAGAAAAGCACCCCAATGATAAGACTTTCTGTGCCCCCCACCTCAGGCTTTTGTTCAGTCCGACACGGGCTGGCCCTCATCGTGCATCTCTGCAATTTTTTGATTTTCACCCAACAAATGAACCTGAGCATAGCCATCCCAGCTATGGTGAACAACACAGCCCTGGCTGGCCCATCCAACACCTCCACAGAGAGGCCTCCCACCGCCCCCAGGACAGCTGGAGTGAAACTCTAAAAGAATTTAAGCCAATGGTAAGTTTAATGAGACTCTGCACCGTTCGACCTAAAGGGTTATTTACTTATTAGGCACCTACTATGTTCGACGAAGTGTATTACACACAAACATACTGTATCGCTAAGCAGATTATATCTCTACTTGTGTCTAACGCTGCAACCAGGGACTAAGCACGCAGGATATCATTCTACTCATTAGCAGACACATGTTTTTCCCCTACAAGGACGAAAACCACCACGCACACAATTAAGTTCCACAGATTTATGTTACTTTTGCTTTCTTCCTTCGCAGATTTTAAAAATCACCTTGCCTAGCATAGCATGCTTTTTCTTTGTAGCCTTTCTGTCTTTAAGGGATCTCTTAGGTCTTGGTTGGTCGTTAACTGTGTAACCAGGGAAACTGTGTAAAGGCCAAGAGTACCTTGGGCATATGCTTGGGTTTTCCTAATGAACTTGGCAGACTGGAGGCACTGGAGAGAGGTGGCCAAAGATAAACAGTGAGATTCTCTTTGTCTCCCAGGCCCCTACGTATGACTGGAGTCCTGACATGCAGGGGATCATTCTCAGCTCTCTCAACTATGGCTTCTTCTTGACTCTAATCCCTATTGGCTACATGTCTGGAATATATGGAGCGAAGTACTTGGTTGGTGTTGGTCTGTTTCTTTCCTCGGTCTTGACCTTCTTCATCCCACTGGCAGCTGATGCTGGAGTGGCCTTCCTCATTGTCGTTCGGATAGTTCAAGGCATAACCCAGGTACCAAGATGCTTTCTAAGTAAGTATAAGTGGAATACGGATAGGTTCCCAAATGACCTCAGATAGCCAAGAATGGGACTTTTTTTTTTTTCCAGGGTATGGTATTAACAAGTCAGTATACAATTTGGGTCAAGTGGGCTCCCCCACTGGAAAAGAGTCAGCTCATCAACATTGCCATATCAGGTAATGGATGCCTTAAATTCTCAGCTCATATGCATTAAGAGTACTCTACAATGACCTATGGACAGAAGCCAAGACTTTATAGTCCAACTACCCTGTCTCCTTGCTCTCAAGCACTACTACCCTGCAGTATCTTTTTTCAAATCATAACTGGTTGCCAACTGCGTACCAACCACGGTTGTAAGTGCTTTGCACATGTAAATGTCATTTTAGCCTTGGAACAATCTTACAATTCAGCTGTACATCATTATTTCCATTTCACACAGAAGGGAATCTGAGATACAAATAGACTAGTCCAACATCCAACTTGTCCAACTTGTCCAACATCACACAGCTCCTGAGTGAAGGAGCGGGATTTGAACCAAGGTAGTCTGGATCGCCGCTCATAACTTTAATCGCTGTGCAACTCAGCTCTGGGAAGGGGTCAGTCTGGAGGAAGCACACAGAGTCCCAAGCCTGACTCACACTCAGAACATCCTCACATCTTCTGTTCAGGGCAACTGCTGGGATCCTTCATCATTTTCCTCATCGGTGGTTTCCTGTGCCAGACCATAGGGTGGCCTTATATCTTCTATATCTTTGGTGAGTGGGAGCTTTTCATATCTTGGGATTTTGTATCACAACAGAGAATGCTAGGCATGATTTTTGTGATGTGAGTCATCTATGGTTAACCAAATCCTGATAGATAGGAATATTTGTATAACTAAAGTGGATTGGGGCGCCTGGGTGGTGCAGTCGGTTAAGCGTCCGACTTCAGCCAGGTCACGATCTTGCGGTCTGTGAGTTCGAGCCCTGCGTCAGGCTCTGGGCTGATGGCTCGGAGCCTGGAGCCTGTTTCCGATTCTGTGTCTCCCTCTCTCTCTGCCCCTCCCCCGTTCATGCTCTGTCTCTCTCTGTCCCAAAAATAAGTAAAAACGTTAAAAAAAAAAAATTTAACTAAAGTGGATAATGCTCACAGATAATCACATTATGAATCTCGCAAAATGACATTTAAATCTCAGTAGCCTGAATGTGGAGCTAGAAAAACCAATGACTTTACAGGCATCATAACAGTCCATCCTGCTTCTAGACCGAACCCACAAAGAACCCCAGAGAGGTTTCTATTATAAGATGTTGGAAATGTTATCTTGGTGGGATTATGTTTTTAGTTACGTTTATTTAATTCATCTTTTAAAATTCTCCTACTATCACAACCAGAAAATTATGAGACTGTGACCTAACCACAAAATGCCAATTGGCATAGAGAATCAACCAGTAGAACCTGCAGGACAGGGCAGACCACGTGAGGCTCAAGAGTGGCTGTACTGCCCTCAGAGAAGCTGCAGAAGCTTCCAAAGACACACGGACGATTCCAGAAGCAATATTCTACTACTTCAAAATACTGCCTTCCCCCTCGCCCTGGTTGGGATCTGCTGGGCTGCTCTCAGCTAATGCTTGTGTTTGGCTTTTTAAAACGTTCTCTGAAACCCCACCTGTAAACCGTGTGATTCTTGTAAGATCACTGAGCCCCAAGGGTGCTTCTGTTCGAGGAGAAGACTCTTAGATCAAGGGTGCCTGTACCATCAGGTCCATATATTCGCTAGAAAAAACATATATTCACTAGTGTGTGAAGATTGGTTACGATAGCTTGTCAACCTCCAAAGGCTTTGTCATAGACACTTCAAAGGGCAGGTTACAAAAATGACTCAAGCAATGAGAGGCTAACTCTGCTCAAGATTTTCAGAAATAGTAAGCAGTACCCACAAAGCAGGAACTCAGTACAGTATTTGTGGACTTCCTCTGTTCTCGATGTATGACAGCGGTCATTTTTGTATCTGCTCCTCCCTACTTGGTTTCAAGTTCCTTGATGGCAAAATTGTACCTTTGTACTTACTCTTCTATTCTCAAAACCAAGCAGAATGCCTGTATGGTATTTCTACACTCTATGGTAACTCCTCACAGTGCCTTTGTGGAAAAATGTGTAAAAGACAAGCTAGCAAGTAAAAAGAGCCATCGAGACTTTAAGACCCTAAAAGAGAAAATGTTAAGATCAATTTTACTTCCACTCAACACTCATCAGGCCGGGTTGTCCAACGGTGTCATCGTGTATGTGTAAGTGGTGGGGAAGCACCCTCCACCAATGACAGGGCCACGCAGGAGGGTGTGGATGCAGGGAGGAGTGGAATCTTGGGGACAGTCATTCTGTCAACCGCAGCAATCCTCTCAGTGTGGTGTCAAACTGAAACAACTCGCAACCAGGGCTAACCGGACCCTCTTCCTAGGTGGAATTGGCTGTGCCTGTTCTTTTCTCTGGTTTCCTCTTTTTTATGACGACCCCATAAATCATCCGTTTATCAGCACTGGTGAGAAGGAATACATCATGCGTTCACTGGCTCAGCAGGTGCACTGATGAACTTTTCTGCCATTTCCCTGGGTCCGTCTGGGTGGCTCACGGGTGGGGAGGGCATCAGCACAAAGCTCTTGTCTTCTGATGGCAGGGTGTTGAGAGATGCTTTCTTCCAGGACTCTTCACCAGCCTGGTCTCTGCCCATTAAGGCTATGGTCAGATCCCTACCACTTTGGGCCATCTTAATCTTTCATTTCACTGAATTCTGGAGTTTTTATATTCTTATGGACTACACACCAACATACTTCAGCACCATACTTCAAGCTAACCTCAGAGACGTAAGTACAGAGAAAGCCCATTCTGTTCTCCTGTTTAAATGCTTCGTTACGTAAATCTCTGTCCCGCTCACAGTCACAACATCCAAGGAAGTGAGCCTGGGACTTTTGTGTAGGAAATGCAACCCTGTTCACTTGCATTCTGATTCATCTCACTGTGACCTACGGCTTTTTGGGGAAGGCTGGTATGGTTCTAAGTAAGCTTGACGTTCAGAGGATGTCATAATTCTTAAGGGACCTATGTCCCTTATGTTATGTTCAAAACGATCAACATTTGCAAACAAGGCACCCTGTTGGCAGCACAAACAATAAAGGGGTAACAAAACAAGTTCTGCCTCGGAGAAGAAGGCTCCACGGGGAGGCTTAACAACAAATGCTGAAGACGAGGGATTATTAACAGGACATAAAGTTCCAAATAAGCCTTCTGCCAGAAACTTAAAGGTAACGTTCTTTAACAAATGTTTTTTTATTCAAGTGTGACACATAAAGAGAAAAGTGCACATGTGTCCAGCTCTCTGTTCACAAAATGAACAGATGCTGAGATAGTCTGGCAGGAGCCTTTCAATTCCTATAACATGGAGGCCTTTTTTTAAAAAATGTTTTTATTTTTGAGAGACAGAGAGAGACACAGCGCAAGCAGCGGAGGGGCAGAGAGAGAGGGAGACACAGAATCTGAATCAGGCTCCAGGATCTGAGCTGTCAGCACAGAGCCCTATTCAGGGCTCGAACTCACGAACTGCAACATGGTGACCTGAGCCGACGTTGGATGCTTAACCGACTGAGCCACCCAGGCGCCCCTGAAATACATTTTTTTTAAGTTTACTTATTTATTTGGAGAGAGTGTGCATGTGCACAAGTGGGGGAGAAGCAGAAAGGGTGGGGGGGGACAGAGAGAGAGAGAGAGAGAGAGAGAGAGAGAGACTCCCAAGCAGGTTCCACACTGTCAGCACAGAGCCCGATGCGGGGCTCGAACTCACGAACTGGGAGATCATGACCTGATCCGAAGTCGGACCCTTAACTGACTGAGCCACCCAGGTGCCCTGCATAAACGTTTATAGCTATTGTCAAACTGCACCCACAGGACACTGGTAATATTTGCAAGTACCTGATTACCTACAGCATCACCATTGATCACGTCAAAAAAACTGTTGGAGTTTTGCTAGTTTGATCCATGAAAAATGGCATTCTGACAGCTTTTTGTTTTTGTTTTACTTTGAGGTCAGATATCTTTTAATAGGTTCAGGAGTCACTTATTTTTCCATCCCTGTAAACTGTTCCTATCCTTTGTCTATTTTTCTATTGGGTTTTGTTCTTTTTAAATTTTTTTTTTTCAACATTTATTTATTTTTGGGACAGAGAGAGACAGAGCATGAACGGGGGAGGGGCAGAGAGAGAGAGGGAGACACAGAATCGGAAACAGGCTCCAGGCTCTGAGCCATCAGCCCAGAGCCTGACGCGGGGCTCGAACTCACGGGCCGCGAGATCGTGACCTGGCTGAAGTCGGACGCTTAACCGACTGCGCCACCCAGGCGCCCCGGGTTTTGTTCTTTTTAAAACCTATTTCCAGGTGACCTTTACACGTAAAGAGAACATTAATTTTTTTTTTTTTCAAATTGAACTACATGCGTGTTTTTCCTCAGGCACTGGAATTGGGTTGGCTCAGTCCAGTAACATGAAATTTGTATTAAAGATGATAATGTATATAAAGAAAAGCTAAGACATTAAAAAAATTAAAAAAAAAAAAGCGGGGGGGAAGCGCCTGGGTGGCTCAGTCGGTTAAGCATCCAACTTCGGCTTCGGTCATGATTTTGCAGTTCGTGGGTTCGAGCCCCATGTCGGGCTCTGTGCCAACAGCTTGGAGCCCAGAGCCTGCTTCAGATTCTGTGTCTCGCTCTCTCTCTGCCCCTCTCCTGTTCCCACTCTGTCTCCTCCTCTCTCTCAAAAATAAACAAACATTTAAAAAAAGAAAAAAGAAAAAGAAAAGCTACAGATGTGGACAAGCCACCTTGTCAATCTGTGTCGCGGTGTGGGAAGTGAGGCACGCTGCTCACTTCTCTCTGGTCCTCAGAGTGGGATCCTCACATCCTTGCTGTTGGTGGCTGCCTTTATCTGCACTATCTTCGGAGGTCTATTGGCAGATTTCCTTCTCTCCAGAAAACTCCTCCGACTCATGAGCATCAGGAAACTGTTCACCGCCATAGGTAAGGATGAAGCGGACGGGGATGGATGCGGGAGGCTCAGGACAGTTGCTTACTTCTCTCTGTGCCTGTCCCGCTGCAGGGGTTCTCGTCCCATCTGCAGCCCTTGTGTCCCTGCACTGGACCAGATCCAGCCTGAGCGCCACCACAGCCTTGTTGGCACTGTCTTTCACCACCACCACTTTCTGCCAAGTAGGCGCTTTTGTTAACTTCTTGGACATCGCTCCTCGGTAGGAACCCCTCGGCCTCATCCTCCCAGAAGCTCAGTTCAGGCCCAACGGCCCTAAACTCGCTCTGACGCACCAGTTAGATGCCAGCAATACATGTGACAGCTCACAGGAGATGTTAGTGACAGCCTTACGTGCAAATAATTCCTGGAAGGGACCCAAGGCTAGTCAGCCCCTGGGAACTTAGTTTTCCAAGGGGAGAACAGGGGGAGGCAGTGGCCACACTCACCGCTCAACCAGGGGTGGAGGTGGGGGGGGGGGGACTCACACCAAGCTCTCTGTCAGGAAACGCTGCAGTCACACAGGGGTGGATCCCTGGAGGGCCCGTAAGGCTCACATAAAGCTTTAATAGAGATCAAGCTTGAATAAAGGGACAGCAAGCGAAACACGGGCCTCTCCTAGAGGTGGTGTGGAAGATGGCTGGGACTTCCACCTGTAGCTCCCGGGACCCTTTCCGGGTCACATACGTGCCAGTTTTAGACACCTAACCACCATGACACAAGGGAGAGGCTTTGGTCTCGCCCAGTGAGGCATCTTTTTTACCCCAAGACAGGGCCGCAGGATCAGGTTCCCGAGAGACTGAGAGAACACACAAACGTGGTGCAAACCATCCATCTGGACGTTTTGTATCCACCATGTTGACCGGTTCGTACAGCTTGCCCTGGGGAGTCTCAGACCCTCACACGGGCTTCTACTGGTCAGCAGTCAGCACGTTTCACTCAGCTTGGACCAAGGGTCAGCGCCAGGCATCCCCAGAGATGAGGACAGGGTTGCAGCAAGTAAGCAGAGATTAAGGGTTTGCTTACGCTGGAAAATTCTTTTCTGTCTCAGGTACACTGGCTTTCTCAAGGGACTATCACAAGTCTTTGCTCACGCAGCGGGAGCCATTTCTTCCACTCTTGCTGGATTTATAATGAATCAGGTGAGGTCAAAATCTGGTGAAAATATGCGTAAGAGAAACCCGTAGAGGTCACTCAGCAGAAGTCAGGCTGAAGACATTTTTGTCCCCTCCTCAACGTGGCTCAACTTAAAGCTCTAGAGTCCTGAGTCCCCTCGTGATCTAACCCCCTCGTGATCTAACCCCCTCGTGATCTAACCCCCTCGTGATCTAACCCTAGGCTCAGCTCACGCTGGGCAATTACCATGTTGAGGGTGTGGAGTGATGAAGAATGCGCAGTTTTGGGAGTTTAGGCTTTAAGAATCCTTAGAAGATGAGCCTTTCATGCTCATCATCAAAATTTCTAGCAATATTCATGGCACCGCTTGCCACGTATACAGTAGCCAACCGTTCTGGTGTGCCTGTGATTGAGGGGCTTCCCTTCCAGTCGCTGACCAACAGCGGTTTTTAATATGGATATTCTCAAACTGAATTTGTTTCCCTTGTTATGCCTTCATTCACTCATCCATTCGTTATTTCAACATTAGCACATGCCGCACACTGTTTCAGGGAATAAAGCAAACAGAAGTCCCTGCTCTGGTGAAGCTTGTTGTGGCCGACAAAAAAACTAATGATATAAGTAAAACATACAGCATATGGAACAGTGGCCAAGCGCTCAGAGAAGAATAACACGGGAGAGGAGAACAGGGTACATCAGAAGGGGCCGGACTGCAGTTTTAAAAAGGGTGGTTGTGGAAGGACTCACTGGAAAGTAACATTTAAGTAAAGACTAGAAGCAGACAAGGGAGCCAAATGGCTATCTGGGGGGAGGAATGTTCCAGCAGAGGGAGAGGCCAGGGCACAGGAAATGACTTGTGTCTTCTAGGACAGACCAGGAAGCCCACAGAGGCGGGGGTGGGGGTGGGGAGGAGGAAGCATGCCAGAGCCTTCCTGACTCGGAGGGCCAAGGGCTAGGAGACTGCTGACAATTTGTTGCCTCCTGCTTCCAGGATTCCGAGTTTGGCTGGAGAAATGTCTTCTTGATTTCAGCTTCTGTGAACGTATCAGGCCTGGTCTTCTACCTGATCTTCGGGCAAGCAGAGGTCCAGGACTGGGCCACAGAGCAGACACTCACTCATTTCTGAGCAAACCGGATGCCCGAGATCCCAATGCTCAGCCATTCATTGTTTGCCCTCGTGGGCATTCCCTCTTAAGCACCTGCTTGACTGGTTAGCCATTCAATTTGAATTGACTTTGTTTCCAGTAATTTCTCAGAGACCTCGGCTGTGTAGGACTGAAGGTTCCACTCATGGATCGTTCAGGGGCAGGTAGGGAAAGGCTCGTTATTTAACTGTGAGCTCCTGAAAGCATTGGTGTGTCTGCATTTCTAGCGTTCTGCACTCTTTCCTCTATTATCGCAACATAAGAAAAAATATGTAATTGCAGAGGTGCCTGAGTGGCTCAGTCGGTTGAACGTCCGATTTCGGCCCAGGTCATGATCTCACACTTCGTGAGTTCGAGCCCCACGTCGGGCTCTGTGCTGACAGCTCAGAGCCTGGAGCCTGCTTGGGATTCGGTGTCTCCCTCTCTCTCTGCCCCTCCCCAGCTCATGCTCACACTCTGTCTCTGTCAAAAATAAATAAATTAAAAAAAAAAATTTTTAAATACGTATTTTGCCTCTGCCCCCGCTCTCTGGCACAGAGCTCCAGAATTTCAGATTAGTAATTCCTCCAGTGATAGACATGATAGAAGCACCTGTTGTCATAGTATCTGGACCCAGTCCCTGGTTCCCAAAAGAGCTTCTAAGACCCTTGGACTCTGTGGAGTGATGAGGGTGTCTCTGGTCTTGTAACGGGATGGCTGGGAGCTGGGGGCGCCGGGGAGCTTCCGGATGGGGCTGGTCTCCAGAGACACTAAGGCACCATGGAAGGTTAGAACTTTCAGCTCCATCATCCTGCTTCCAGGGAGGGGAGAGGGCCTGGAGATCGAGTTATTCGTCAGCTGCCAATCATTTCATCAATCATGCCTGCGCAATAAACCCTCTATGGACACCTTAAACGACGGGGTTCCGAGAGCACCTGCTCTGCTGAGCGTCCGGAGGCCCCAGAGAAGCGGGGCGCCTGGCGCGGGCACGGGAGCTCTGCGCCCCTGCCCGCACTGCTCGCCCTCAGCAGCTTCTCCATTTGGCCGTTCCTGGGTTGTGTCCTAAGAAACCAGTAAGAGTAAGTGAACTGTTTTCCCAAGTTCTGTGAATCATTCTAGCCAATTTTCAAACCCGAGGAGGGGGTCGCGGGAACCCACGACCTCGTAGCTCGGTCAAACAGAAGCGTGGGTACCGCGGGCACCCACTACCTTAACTGGTGTCCGAGGTGGGCGCAGCTTTGTGGCACCGAGCCTTTCTTAACCAGTGGGGTCTCTGCTAATTCCAGGTAGTTAGCGTCAGAGTTGAATCCTGTTGTGGGATGCCCCGCTGGGGCCCACAGGGGTTTAGAGAACCGCTTGGTGTGGAAAACCCACGCCTTTGGTGTCACAAGTGTTCTGAGCATGGAAACGATTCTCCTTTTGTCATCTGGGTAAAAGCATCAGGGGCCCGAGGACAGTGTGTCCCCTAACGAAGCAGGAAGCTGGAACCATGGGAGCAAGAACAAGAGAAACTGCGTCCAAACCTCCAGAAGATGAACCCGACAGCGACCTGCAGCAGCAGGGCCAGACAACAGAAGCCGCAGGGTACGCGATGCAGAGTCGTAGGCCAGGAGGTCAGAGCCAGTCAAGCCGGCGTCGCATCAAGGGAGGAGGGACGCAGGGCCATTCTGACGCTTCACATAAGCAAGACGCCCCGGTGAAAAATACCGAGGAGGAGAGGACGATGAAGGCCGAATGCGCTGTGACCGGAGAAATGCACACGCCTGCGACGAACGGCAGTGGGAGACTTCAACCGCTCCCCATGACTTGCTTCCTACGGACGCTGGCATTGGAACCAGAGCCGTTTCCATGATGCGTATAGTCTCGGGCTTCCCCCAGACTCCGCGTCCAGCAGCTACCTCCTTTCGGCCATCTGGACCTCTGCCCCACAACTGGTTTGTGGATCCAGGTAGATCCCTTACATCTGAGTGAACAGGCATTGCCTGGTTTCCTTCCTGTGCCCTCAAACACGTGTTTGTGCCACCACACCCATCTCCGGTGCCCTTCCTCGGCTCCCCTGACTGCTGGAACCCTACCTGCCTTCAGCGAGCCTCTGTCAAGAATCATGTCACTACCTTAACGCTTCTTCCAAAAACCTGTGTTTAAGCCCTACGCCGGCTTGACCCCATCCCAAACATCCGGGGAGTGTGTGGTGGGCAGTACTGGGGCCATCAACAAGAGCCACAGCATTAAGCACCAAATGAATATTAGTGAACGCACAACACGGGGGCATGGCCGAGACCAAAGTCAGAGCTAGCCTCGGGGAGGACAGTGTCTCAGGAGAGTGGATGGCACAATGCCTGTGGAAAACGGAATAACCGGGTCTACACGGGCCGCAAGCACGGGTGATCAGAGCACACGTGTGGGTCTGAGGGTGACGGAGGGCCCCCGGCCGCACAGTTTCAGCTGAGCTGGGGCTGGAAGGACAACAGTGAACAGATACAGGAGGTGGATGGGGAGGGCCCTCGACGAAGAGGGCACAGCACCAGCAAAGGTTTGGTGGCAGGAGGGAACAATCCAGTATCCAGAGTACAGGGAACCAGCGACGTGTGGTTTGCGAGGAGGCTGGAGACGTGGGTAGAGCGAGAACACACCGTGCGGCCGGGAAGCACGTTGGTCTTTTATCCGGAAATCAACAGGAGAGGTGTCAGGGGAAGGGCTGTAATCAGGGTCGCAGGGTTCCGAGGTTTTCGCGCGAGGGACCGGGCGGAAGTAGGAGTTCGCGGTGTGATCCAGGGGCAAGCGCTGGGCCCCGGAGGTGGGAGCTCACGTGGTGCGGGGTAAACAGACTGTTTGCCACAGGAGATCCGCCTGACAAGACTCGGGAACTAAACGGGAGCGGAAGGTGTCTGGGGTGACTCTGAGGTCTTGGTTTGCTACCGGATGGAGGGAGATGCCTCTGAGACAGAGTTCATTCCCAAGTGAGGATGACAAGAAGGAAGGTCTGGGCTTCACGCAGGAGATCTTGGCTTCGGGCAGAAATACAGCAAACGTCTTGATGTAGGCGGCGCTTGAAATGCTTAGCATGGCTGAGGGGGCCCTGGGGGACAGGATGGCACAAGGGAGGGAAAGCCTGAGAAGGAGCCTCAAAGAAGTCCAACACTGAATGGCCGGCCTGGGGGATAATTCGTCTTTTTAAGAAAAGGGAAAAAAAGAAACGACTAGAATGAGAGGAGGAGAACCAAGAGACTATGGTGCTAAGAGAGGGAAGACAAGAGCCTGTGCTCCAGAAAAGAGTGCAGTCGCCCATGCCATCTGCGGGGACGGGCAGGTTAGGGGGTCAGGCAGTGGGAAGAGGGGCTCAGGCAGTCGGGTGCTGATAGGTCTGGCGGTGGAGGGGAGGGGAGAGGCGAGGGGGCAGGAGCAGGAGGACACGGGATGGAGAAAGGAGCTTACAGGGGCACCCGGGGGGCTCAGTCGTTGAGCATCTGACTCTTGATTTCGGCTCGGGTCATGATCTCAAAGTTCATGGGATGGAGCCCCGCATCGGGCTCTGTGCTGACAGCATGGAGGCTGGTTGGGATTCTCTCTCCCCCTCTCTCTGTTACACTCTCTCTGTCAAGATAAATACATGAACTTTAAACAAAAGAAAAAGAAAGAAAGAAAGGAGCTTACAGCAAGTACGTTTAGAACCTGGGGGCAGAATGTAGCTGAAAGAAAAAAATGGGTTCTGCTAAATCACATGTGAATGGCAGGTTTCTGGAAAGGCTGGGGGAAGGGAGGAGCACTGGGGCCAGAAGCCCAGCTGGGTGGCTGATGAGCGATGCGTGAGGGTGGCTCCTGCCCTTTCGCCAGATGGCCCAAGACCATGCCCTGCCCACTAGCAGGACTCCAGGGGGCTGTCGTCGGGGTACGTGGCTTCTCTTGTCTTCCAGCACGTGGGTAAGTGAAAGGTTGGCGGTGCTCCTTTGAGAAAGGGGGAAGCGACCTGTGAGACACCAAGACGCCCTGCGGGTGGCCGCCTCCCTTGGGGCACCTCGGAGCTCCTCCCCCACCGCCCCCTTCCTTTAGGACTGTCCCCCCGGCCCCCCTGACTGCAGACCATGACATACATTATTTTAAAATATCCTTAACACAGGCGCAGTGTCTCATACACCGTGTCAATGAATGTGTGTGTGCGAGTGTGTGTTCAATCGTCGCATGACTCCACGAACGGAAGGAATGGCCCGTGGGGGTGCGGGAGACCAGTTAGCCAAGAAATGACTGACAGGGAAAAGGACCCAATTTTTCTTTAATTTCCTTTGTTTTCCAGAACATAGAATTATCTAAGCCTACGAATTCCTTTCCTCGTCCCATCTGGTGTTGAGTTGGGGGGACCGGGTGTCTGCACTCAGCAACTCCAGCAATCGAAAGCCAGTCCCAGGCTCTCAGCAGCGGGGATCACGGCGTGTGCCCACCACGGCAGAGTCTCTTATCGGTTTCCGATCCACCCCATCGATACGTACTCCTCCCGTTTCCCTCCGTGGCCTCTTCTGGTTTCTCCTCATCTGTCACTTTGAGTTGTTCCTGAAAAGAAGTTTGATTTCTCCCTGGGCCTGACGAGTAAGTGCAGTTTCCCCCCAAACGGGCTTCCATAAAGTACAGAAGCCTTCTCACATTTTCCGCTAACCCACACATCTACAACACACGGGAGTGAAAGTTGAAAATTCTAGAAGAGTCCTTTCACCAAATCTTGGAGTAAAATGTATTTTCTTGCACTTGCTTATTGGCTTGCTTGACAAGTCGTTCACAAAGCAACTGGTGCACAGGGGAACACAAACAAACCTGCATTGAAAATGCAGGCCCGCCACGCAGGACCAGAACTATATGGTGCAAAAGAGATGCACACGGGCTGTGGGTGGGCCCAGCCCCCCAGGAAGGCACGGCCATCTTCTTCCTGGATCGGGGACCGCCCCTCAGACCCAGCTCCTGTGCTGGTCCCTCTTCCCTTGAATGAGGACATCAGTCCCAGGCCCTGCCAGTGCTCTATTGGACACTGAGTCTTGTAGAGAAAGAAAAGAGTGCACACAAACATCACTGTTGAGTCCCTGAACCCGGAGGATAGAAGGCTTTAACACAGTTCAAAGGTATAGTCTGGCTGAGTATGTGTGTGAGTGTGTGTGTGTGTGTGTGTGTATATTAAGGTCTTTACTTATTTTTGAAATAGAGACAGAGCATGAGTAGGGGAGGGGCAGAGAGAGAGGGAGACACAGAATCCGAAGCAGGCCCCAGGCTCCAAGCTGTCAGCACAGAGCCCGACACGGGGCTCGAACTCAACAACGGTGAGATCATGACCTGAGCTGAAGTCGGACGCTCAACTGACTGCGTACATTTCTCTCAAGCTGTCTTCCTTGTCCCAGTGACAGGTTATCCTGGGCATCCAATACACATCTCTCCCCCCAATGTAAAAAGAAACAGGACGGTGTGGTGAATGACTGTGACACGGCGTAAGGGGCAGGCACATAGTATGAAGCCGTCCATCCTTTGCTCAACGTGGGTGCTGAATCCTGAAACACTGCTCAGCTCGGGGGTCGGAGCCCCAGCGGTCAGACTGCTGCCTTCCCTAATAAAAGTACATTTTATCCACAGCAATCACAAGGTGCACTTTTTGTACTGGAACGAATTCCCACTTTTTTGTAACTCCTCCGTTACTAAGAAAATGAAGAGAAAGACTTCGCTCTGAGACGTGCGTTCTCTGGTCCTGCTCAGAAGCACCCCTGGTCCTTTCAAAGAACGAACTGCCGTTTCCTGGGCCAACTGGCCGAGTGCTGCCTGGTATGCTGGACGGAAAGCCTGCTTTACCTGGTTACAAAAGCCAGAAAGGACAAGTGGCCGAGGTGCTAAAGTGGGGTACCCGCTAAGGGACCCACCTGGGGGAACAACCGGGGAGATCCACATGCAGGGACATTTTCTGGGCTTCTCGGTAAAACAGCTAATGCCACTGACTAATGCCTGGTCGTCAGGCCCCCAGGTGTGTTTCTACATGTGAGCTGTGGACAAACACGCCTCTAACCCAGGCGCCCCCCCCACCCACCCCGCCCCGTCCGCATTTTATCCAAGCGAGGGGAAATGCCAGGCGAGGACAGGTGTTTCACCAGAGGCTGAGAGCGAATATGACATCTCTCACCAAAATGTCACTGCTTTCAGTAAACACAGTCCATTGGAAGGAAGAAGGGTATCCCTTAGTTCTCTTTTCTGGGATCTATATTTGGCCCCATTTATGGTAACTAACTCTGTAACAGGGTGTGCGACGTCACATCAAAGACTGGGGTAGGCGGCAATGTGTAACAGATGTAAAATTCTGAAGCGAAGAAGAGGACCTCACAGAGGTCGTTCAGGGTGTGATTAAAACCCAGTCGTGTGGGGAGGCGCCAAGATGGCAGAACAGCACGGAAGTTTTTTGTGTGTCTCGCGTCCATGAAATACAGCCAGACCAACACTAAACCATCCCGCACGCCTAGAAAAACCGATCTGAGGATTCACACGACAATCTGTACAACCTGAACCACAGAACTCAGCAGGTACGCGGTGCGGAGAGGTGAACTGGGGGGGAGAGAAGCCACGGAGGGCAGGGAGCCGCTTTTGCATGCAGAGAGAGGACAGCGACGGGGGGGGGGGGGGGGGGTAGAATACGGGAAAAGCACCCCTCCCCAAAAGCAGCCGGAGAGAAGTGGAAAATTGGAAATGGCCGCAGGGACTACACTGAAAAGGGAGAAAGGAGAGGGTTTCAATTCCATTAAGACTGTAACCAAGGGAGCGCAAAGGCTGCAACTCCGCGGCTCCATACCTGGCGGTGCTCTGGTGGGAAGGGCTCTGTTCCCCAGGAACAGAGTGGGGTCCGGGACGTTCTCAGGCCACATGGGGAAAAGCGGTTCCACTGCTGGAAGGACATTTGGTAGAGACTGTTGAAGCCACCTGGTCCCAGCAGACCCGGAAGGCGGCCACATTCACTGGTGCTGGGGCAAGGTCGTTGAGGGTGAAGCCTGGTGCCAGAGGTGTGTTGTGGTTTTCCATAATCCCTGAAACGCTGATGCTACGCTATCTTGCGGACTTTTTCTGGGACGGGCTGGCACCTGGCCGCAGTCTCGGGGCACCGGCAACAGCAGGGTCCAGTGGGCATTCCTGGGTGCAGCCAACATTGGACCACTGCTCATTCGGCCATTGCTCGGTGAGACCCTCCCGCGAGAGGTGGAGCGGGTCAAAGCCGCAGTCCTTCGGAAGTAAGGGGCCGGGGAAAACAGCCACATCTGAGGCAAAACTCAGGAGAGAGGTGCTGCCCGGGGCCTGGTCACGGAGAGTGAAAAAGCGGGGAGTGGACGAGAGCTGAGGACAGAGGACGGGTGCGCGATTGCTGACCTGGCAGAAGAGACTGGGTGGCTGGGCGGCGCCATTTTGACCGCCCCCGCACATGCGCATACACACCTACGAGTACAACAACATTCCACCCTAGTAGGCTACCAGCGCCATCTAGTGGAGAGTGGAGCCATTACACTGAGCCCCACCCAACTGGGCCAACCTCGCTCTTCAAGAACACAAGTCTCACCGCCTACTTAGTTTATGGACTATAAAGCACCTCATAGTTTGACTTTTAGAGAAAAACAAAGTAATTTCAGTCGTATTTCAGTCTGTTAGCTGATCCATCTATTCAATTTTCTTTCTTTCTTTCTCTCTTTCTTTCTTTCTTTTTTTCCCCCTTTTTTCTCTCATCTATCAAGCCACTTTCAATACCCAGACCAAAACACACCTAGGATCTAGCATCATTTATTAGATTTTGTGTGTGTGTGTGTGTGTGTGTTTAATTTTTTATTTGAATATTTTTTAATTTTAATTTTTTTTAATTTTTTCTACCTCATTAATTCCTTTTCTCCCCTTCAAAATGACGAAACAAAGGAATTCACCCCAAAAGAAAGAGCAGGAAGAAACGACAGCCAGGGACTTAACCAATACAGATAAAAGCAAGATGTCTGAACCAGAATTTAGAATCACTATAATAAGGATACTAGCTGGAGTCAAAAATAGATTAGAATCCCTTTCTGTGGAGATAAAAGAAGTCAAAGCTAGTCAGGATGAAATCAAAAATGCTATAACTGAGCTGCGGTCACAGATGAATGCAGCAGAGGCAAGGATAGACAAGGCAGGACAGAGAATCAGTGATATAGAGGACAAACTTCTAGAGAATAATGAAGCAGAAAAAAAGAGGGAGATTAGAGTAAAAGAGCATGACTTAAGAATTAGAGAAATCAGTGACTCATTAAAAAGGAACAACATCAGCATCACAGGCGTCCCAGAAGAGGAAGAGAGAGAAATAGAAATAGAAGGATTATGTGAGCAAATCATAGTGGAAAACTTTCCTAACTTGGGGAAGACACAGACATCAAAATCCAGGAAGCACAGAGGACCCCCATTAGATTCAACAAAAACCGACCATCAACAAGGCATATCATAGTCAAATTCACAAAATACTCAGGCAAGGAGAGAATCATGAAAGCAGCAAGGGAAAAAAAGTCCCTAACCTACAAGGGAGGACAGATCAGGTTTGCAGCAGACCTACCCACAGAAACTCGGCAGGCCAGAAAGGAGTGGCAGGATATATTCAGTGTGCTGAATCAGAAAAATATGCAGCCAAGAATTCTTTAGCCAGCAAGGCTGTCATTCAAAATAGAAGGAGAGATAAAAAGTTTCCCAGACAAACAAAAATTAAAGGAGTTTGTAGCCACTAAACCAGCCCAGCAAGATTTTTAAGGGGGACTTTCTGAGGGGAGAAATGATGAAAAAAAATATATATATGTGTGTGTGTATATATATATATATATATATATACACACACACATATATATGTATATATATGTACAATACATATATATACATATATATGTATATATAATACATATATATTCATATATATGTATGTACATATTATATATATATATATCACATATATATATATTCACACACACACACACACACACACACACAGCAAAAGCAACAAAAGATTACCAAGGACCAGAGAACACCACCAGAAACTCCAATTCTACAAGCATCATAATGGCAATAAATTCGTATCTTTCAGTACTCATTCTAAAAGTCAATGGACTCAATGCTCCAATCAAAAGACATAGGGTAACAGAATGGATAAGAAAACAAGTTCCATCTATATGCTGTTTACAAGAGACCCATTTAGACCTAAAGACACCTTCAGATTGAAAATAAGGGGATGGAGAACCATCTATCATGCTAATGGTCAACAAAAGCAAGTCAGAGTAGCCATACTTGTATCAGACAAGCTAGACTTTAAAATAAAGGTTGTATCAAGGGACGCAGAAGGGCATTATATCATAATCAAGGGGTCTACAGACCAAGAAGGCCTAACAATTGTAAACATTTATTTGCCAAATGTGGCGGCACCCAAATATATAAATCAATTAATCACAAACATAAAGAAACTCATCAATAGTAATATCATAATAGTAGGAGACTTTAACACCCCACTCACAGCAATGGACCGATCATCTAATCAAAAATCAATAAGGAAACAATTGCTTTGAATGACACACTGGACTGGACGGACTTAACAGATATATTCAGAACATTTCATCCCAAAGCAGCAGAATATACATTCTTCTCCAGGGCACATGGAACATTCTCCAGAATAGATCATATACTGGGACACAAATCAGCCCTCAGCAAGTACAAAAAGATTGAGATCATACCGTGCATATTTTCAGACCACAATGCTATGAAACTCAAAATCAACCACAAGAAAAAATTTCGAAAGGTAACAAATACTTGGTGACTAAAGAACATCCTACTAAAGAATGAATGGGCCAATGAAGAAGTTAAAGAGGAAATTAAAAAGTATATGGAAGCCAATGAAAATGATAACACCACAACCCCAAACCTCTGGGATGCAGCAAGGTGGTCATAAGAGGAAAGTATATAGCAATCCAGGCCTTCCTAAAGAAGAAAGAAAGATCTCAGATACCCAACCTAACCTTACGCCTAAGGAGCTGGAAAAAGAACAGCAAATAAAACCCCAAACCAGCAGAAGACTGGAAACAATAAAGATGAGAGCAGAAATTAATGCTATCTAAAAACAACAACAACAACAACAAAAACAAACAAACAGTAGAACAAATCAATGAAACCAGAAGCTCGTTCTTTGAAAGAATTAACAAAATGGATAAGCCATTAGCCAGTTTGATCAAAAAGAAAAAGGAAAGGACCCAAATAATTAAAATCAAGAATGAAAGAGGAGAGATCACAACCAACACAGCAGAAATACAAACACTAATAAGAGAATATTATGAGCAATTATATGCCAATAAAATGCGAAATCTGGAAGAAATGGACAAATTCCTAGCAACATATACACTACCAAAACTGAAACAGGAAGAAATAGAAAATGTAAACAGACCCATAACCAGTAAAGGAATCGAATTAATAATAAAAAATCTCCCAAAAAACAAGAGCCCAGGGCCAGCTGGCTTTCCAGGGTAATTCTATCAAACATTTAAGGAAGAGTTAACACCTATTCTCTTAAAGCTGTTCCAAAAAATAGAAATGGAAGGAAAACTTCCAAACTCTTTCTATGAAGCCAGTATTACCCTGATTCCAAATCCAGAGACCCCCACTAAAAAGGAGAACTATAGACCAATTTCCCTGAGGAACACGGATGCAAAAATCCTCAACAAGATATTAGCCAACCGGATCCAATGATACATTCAAAAAGTTATTCACCACCACCAAGTGGGATTTATTCCTGGGATGCAGGGCTGGTTCAATATCCAGAAAACAATTAACGTGATTCATCACATCAATAAAAGAAAGGACAAGAACCACATGATCCTCTCAATAGATGCAGGGAAAGCATTTGACAAAATACAACATCCTTTCTTGATAAAAACCCTCAAGAAAGTAGGGACAGAAGGATCATACCTCGAGATCATAAAAGCCACACATGAACAACCCAACGCTAGTATCATCCTCAATCGGGGAAAATGGAGAGCTTTCCCCCTAAGGTCAGGAACAAGACAGGGATGTCCACTCTCGCCACTGTTATTCAACATAGTATTGGCAGTCTTAGCCTCAGCAATCAGACAACACAAAGAAATAAAAGGCATCCAAATTGGCCATGAGGAGGTCAAACTTTCACTCTTCACAGATGACATGATACTCTATATGGAAAACCCAAAAGATGCCACCAAAAAACTGCTAGAATTCACTCATGAATTCAGCAAGGTTGCAGGATATAAAATCAATGCACAGAAATTGGCTGCATTCCTATACACTAACAATGAAGCCACAGAAAGAGAAATCAAGTAATCGATCCTATTTACAATTGCGCCAAAACCCATAAAATACCTAGGAATAAATCTAATCAAAGAGGTGAAAAATCTATACACTGAAAACTATAGAACGCTTATGAAAGAAATGGAAGAAGACACACACAAAAAAATGGAAGTAGATTCCATGCTCCTGGATAGGAAGAACAAATATTGTTAAAATGTCGACACTACCCAAAGCAATCTACATATTCAACGCAATCCCTATCAAAGTAACACATCATTCTTCACAGAGCTAGAACAAACAATCCTAAAATCTGTATGGAACCAGAAAAGACCCCGAATAGCCAAAGCGATCTTGAAAAAGAAAACCAAAGCAGGAGGCATCACAATCCCAGACTTCAAGCTATACTACAAAGCTGTCCTCGTCAAGACAGTATGGTACTGGCATAAGAACAGACACTCAGATCAATGGAATAGAATAGAGAACCCAGAAATGGACCCACAAACGTATGGCCAACTCATCTTTGACAAAGCAGGAAAGAATATCCAATGGAATAAAGACAGTCTCTTCAGCAAGTGGTGCTGGGAAAACTGGACGGCGACATGCAGAAAAATGAACCTGGACCACTTTCTTACATCAGACACAAAAATAAACTCAAAATGGAGGAAAGATCTCAATGTAAGACAGGAAGCCATCAAAATCCTCGAGGAGAAAGCAGGCAAAAACCTCTTTGATCTTGGCCACAGCAACTTGTTAGTCAACAACGTCTCCGGAGGCAAGGGAAACAAAAGCAATGGGATGACATCAAACCAAAAAGCTTTTGCACAGTGAGGGAAACCACCAACTTTTGTTGGAAAAGGCAACCTCCTGAATAGAAAATATTCATAAGTGATGTACTGATAAGAAATTAACACCGAAAATAAAGAATGCCTACAATTCTTTTTTTTTTAAACTATTCCAATTAAAAAATAGGCGGGGGGAGTGGGTGCCTGGGTGGCTAACTCAGTGGAGCGGCCGACTTCGACTCAGGTCATGATCTCCCAGGTGCATGAGTTCGAGCCCCGTATCGAGCTCTGTGCTGACAGCTCAGAGCCTGGAGCTTGCTTCAGATTCTGTGTCTCCTTCTCTCTCTGCGCCCCCCCCCCCACCCCGCCCCCGCTCACACTCTGTCTCTCCCTCAAAAATAAACATTAAAAAAAAATTTTTTTAAATTAGGCAGAGGACCTGAATAGACATTTCTCCAAAGCAGACATCCAGGTCGCCAACTGACATGAAAAAAACGCTCATCATCACTATCATCAGGGAAATGCAAGTCAAAACTGCAATGAGGTATATCACTCACACCTGTCAGAATGGCTCTTATCAAAAAGCTAAGAAATAACAAGCACTGGCAAGAATGTGGATGGAAAAAAAGAAAACCTCTCGTGCACTGTGCGTGGGAATATAAATTGGTGCAGTCACTACGGAGACTAGTACAGAGATCCCTCAAAAAATTAAAAATAGAACTATCACAGAATTCCGCAATTCCACATCGAGGTATTTATCTGAAGAAAATGAAGACACTAATTCAAAAGGACACATGCACACCTAGGTTCGTCACAGCATTATTTCCAATAAACAACATACAGAAGCTACCTAAATGTCCGTCGATAGACGAATGAATAAAGAAGACGCACCGTATTTATCCAACAGAATATTACTCAGCTGTAAAAAAAGAATGAAATCTTGTCACTTGCAGCCACACGGATGGAGCCCGACGCTAAATGGGATAAGTCAGAGCAAGACAAATACCGTATGGTTGCACTTATTTGCGAATAAAACACAAAACCAAACAACCAACAAAACAGAAGCAGGTTCACAGATACAGAGGACAAACGGGATGGTTGCCAGAGGGAAGGGGGGTGAAGAGATGGACCAAACAAGTAAACGAAACTAAGAGATACGCTCTTCCAGTTAAATAAGACACGGGGGGGGGGGGGGGGGGGGGCGCCTGGGTGGCTCAGTCGGTTGAGCGTCCGACTTCAGCTCAGGTCACTCCACGGGTTCGAGCCCCACGTTGGGCTCTGTGCTGACAGCTTGGAGCCTGGAGCCTGCTTCGGATTCCGTGTCTCCCCCTCTCTCTCTCTGCCCCTCCCCTGCTCACGCTCTGTCTCTCTCTGTCTCAAAAATAAATAACATTAAAAAAAATGTTTTTTTTAATGAAATAAATAGGGACACTTTTGGGTGGCTCAGCTGGTTAAGCGACTGACTTCAGCTCAGGTCACGACCTCAACATCGTGGCCTTGAGCCCTGCGTCAGGCTCTGTAATAACTGGGAGCCTGGAAACTGTTTCGGATTCTGTGTACCCCTCTCTCTCTGCCTCTCCCCTCCTCATACTCTCTCTCTGTCTCTCAAAAATTAACAGAAATAAAATAAAACATTTAAAAAATTTTTAATAGTTAAATAAAAATAAGCAAACAACTTATTAGAGTAAAACTAGAGTTTATGCATTTAAAGTCATAAAGAATAATGGAATACTAACAAGAGGGGAGAAAAAAGAGACAAAATATCAAAAGGGAGGAAGGAAAAATATTATTTGCAAATGATACGATTATCTACCTAGACACCAGAGAATCAACTTACAAACCATCCTAGCAAGGTATCTCGGCCACAGTTACGTTTCTCAGTTTAAAAAAATAAATCTATTCAAACAATATCTTCCCTATATCCCAGCCCAAACTTGTAAGAAAATATAAGAAGTAAAAATCCCATTCAGGAAATATAAGTTAAATTTGATAAGAAATGCATAGGAAATACGTAAAGCAAACTGTAGCACTGGGCTGAAGAAAAAGTGAACCTTCCTTTGGCATTGGGGGGGGGGGTGGTCTTACTACGTTCTCTTAAGGGAGGTCATGCTATTACAGCAATCTTAATTTCTCCCAAATAGATTTAGTGCAATCTCATGCAATTAGATTGCAATTCGGTGCAACTTAAGTATTGCGGTTAAGTCTTTATTAAAATGGCCCAATGATTATAAACTTTCCTGGAATTAAAAGCAGCCGAGGCTACATATTATCATCCTCAAAAATAAAAATGATAACAGTTGTTTGATCAGCCTGATAGTTACATCTATTAAAAATTTAGACCAACCACTATATTAATAACAGGTCCTTGTAACAATAGATATTAAACTATGTATTAAGCCCAGAAACACATATAAACATATCGAAGTTTATTTTACCAAAGTTGGTATTTTAAATCAGAAGAAACAAATGTGAAGCATTCCAAAAAAAAAATGTTGGTAGAACTCAATCACTTGGAAAACAAGTCTGAACCCCGACTTAAGCTGCGCGATAAACATCTGTACATGAAGTAAAGACAATAAAGAAACAATGAACTTTTAGGAAGGAAACGTCTATGCTGTATGCGGTCGGTTTCTCTCTTTCTCTCCTTTCCCCTCCGTGTGAGCTCCATGATGGCAAGGTCAAAGACTGCCCTAACGGGTTGAGGCAGCCCATTTGTAAAGCCTGCAAGGACCTCAGAGTAACGCACAGTCGTGACAAATCACAGTCTTGCATTCCTGAAACTAACATAACCTGTATGTTAACTGCACTGGAATTAAAATTAAAAAATAATAAAAATGAATAAAAACTAAAACTAACACAAAAAGCTCTCAGGAGATTGAAGTCTGCTGATGGTCAGTCTTGGTATCCTGGTGAGAGTGTCAGTGGGGGACAGGCCGGTGCAGTGACCGCCCACAGGTGCACCGGCTAGGGGAACCTTTTCTGTCACCCATGTGGCTTCACTCTGACATTCTTCATTCTGCAGGGCCATACGGGTCCACTTGTCTTTACACACCCAAACACATTCACCTAAAGCTACCCGGTCAATAAAACCCCTTTATATCAACAAAACAGAACATACAACAAGTTTACAGATTTTAGGACCACATAATTATGGCATCTAATTTACAAAGCCTCTAAGCCAAGTTTTCTATTGTTGCACAAACCACTGGCAGTCCTAATGACATTATATACAGTTCTGTGCGGTCTTTAGTGATTTCCCGCCCCACCTCACCCTCAAACAAAGGCAACTACAACCAACGTACAAAAAGACAAAAAACTAGGGAACTACCTCATGCCAGAACCATCAAGGGCTGTTTGCTAAATTAGTGACCGGGAGGACCCAAAGAATAGGTGACATTGGAGTCAACTCACAGCTCCCTGCCAGACACCTGGGCTCCGCTCCTTCCTCAGAAAGGGCAGGAGAGGAAACCGCCTCCGGGTCAGGGCGGCCGGATCCTTCCAGCAGCAGGAAGTGGGCGGAGCAAGTGCACCCGGGAACCAGAGGCGATCTTGCAATTCCGGGGGCCAGGCCCTCGGTGCGCAAAGGCTCTGCGCCCGAGGGGAGACGCGTGACCGTGACTGCCCTCTGACATTTTCCCCCAGCTGCTTCGCTCGAGATGGAAAATTGACAGGGACCAACTTTGCAACAATGTGTCCGTGTGACGGAGCCGAGCAAATACTGCGGATGCTGCAGACCAGCTGAGCGCTGCCTCGTGGCCCAGTGCCCCGAGGATGCAGGGTGTTGAAGAAACCTCGCTTCCTCCTCCCAGAGCCGCAAAACTGAGAGCAGGGCCAAAGAGGACGCTTCTGGGACCCCGCCACCGGTGCTGGGGTCCCCGCGCTGGCTGTCACCTGGCCTTGGGTCTGCAAGGTGGATTTAAAGCTCCCAGCCCTCCGGCACCCGCCCAATGGAAGCTGCAGAGGCCGCCGAGGTAAACAGGGGGTTCCGCCTCTGCTGTGTTTGGGGAGTGACACCCTCAGGCAGGCGCCGTCCGTCCGGGCAGGAGAAAAGTTACTAGAAGAGTCCAAGGGGTGAGATATTTTGGAGGGGAAAAGAAGGCAGCAAAAGAGAGTATTACCTTCCAGTGAAAAATGGACAGCTTTTCCAAGAAGGTTTAATCAGAGCGTGTAAGCACAATCAGCATTTGAAATATTCCCTGTCCCTTCGGAATTATTAGCGGGGGCAAGGAAGCAAGAGGAGGAGGAGGACAGAGATAAGGGGGACATGGTTTTAGGGGAGTATAAAATACAGTATAAAATACAAACATGAAGTGTATGTGTCATGATAACAAAGGCTGTTGGGTTAAACTCACCCCTGCAAAGGAGACCGTGCTCAGCGTGGGGAAAGTATTTGTAAGAAACACAGATTAAGTGAAATGGCTCAGAAAGGTCGAAACCAAAGGCGACGGCACTGCATTCCAGAGAATCTGAAGCAAGCACACACACACACACACACACACACACAAGAAAGGTGAGAGGGCAGTAATTTTAGACAATTTTAGAAAATCAAAGTTAACCTTTCCAGGGGGGACACGCTTACCGAATCTTTTTTGATATTGTAATATAACATCAGGATGTTCAATTAAAAACTGCTTGGAGGGGAGCCTGGGTGGCTTAGTCGGTTAAGCGTCTGACTCTTGACCTCAGCTCAGGTCATGATGTGACGATTTGTGAGTTCGAGCCCTGTGTTGGGCTCTGCACTGACAGCCCGGAGCCTGGTTGGGATCCTCTCTCTCTCTCTCTTTCTGTCCCTTTCTGTATCTCTCTCAAAATAAGTAAACATTAAAAAAAATTTTTAAGCTGCTTGGACATAAATGGAAATTAAAAGAGATAATAATGGAAAACTTCAATATACCTTGTAGATTTTAATAGGTCAACTATGTAGAAACAAGTAAGATTTTTGGGTCTGAATATGATTACTGCCATAGCTATGCCCAGCTCCATATCTTGGAAATAGAGGATAAACCTTTGCTAATACCTATGGAGCATTTCCCAGCTTTCTTATGTGCTTATTCATAAGGACAACCTCAGTAGTTTGTCTACTAAAATAATTTGTATGAGCTCCCATGTTTTTAGCTTCTGGTTGTGTTTCATTCGCTTACACAAAATTAATTAACAAAGACATGTTTAATTCCAGATCCAGAGTTTTGCCATTTCTAATCAGCAACCTTGCATATAAATGCATCTTGATGAATTTTTGTGATGCACCGTTATGGGAACTCTTACTACTGGCAATACTGAGTCAATTGAATTTTTTCTAATGTTTGTTTATTTTTGAGAGAGAGAGAGACAGAGCATGAGCAGGGGAGGGGCAGAGAGGGAGGGAATCACAGAATCCGAAGCGGGCTCCAGGCTCCGAGCTGTCAACACTGAGCCCGACTTGGAGCTCAAACCCATAGACCGCAAGACCATGACCAGAGGTGAAGTCGGATGCTTAACCCACTGAGCCACCCAGGCGCCCCTATTGAATCTTTGATTGATACCTACCAAATTTCCCTCCAACCATCATTTCTTTCAATAAATTCGCTAACCAGTTATTATTATCGCTTAACGGGAAAAAATTTATTTCTGTATTAATTGATCAGCAATGTTACTGGGTGTGTTTACTGTTTCTGTAGCTTTCCAGTCAACCCCCTTTGATTTTCAAGGTAAGCAATCATGTCATTTACTCATAACGTGAATTTCACCCTTTCCCAGGGTTGATTCCTTTATTTCGCTCTCAACTCCTTCCCCTTAAGTGAAAACCTCACTGCTTTTTGCACACACGAAATGCCAACCCGTGTACTGACCCGCCACGTGGCTGCCCATAAATCCCACCTTCTCTGGGCTACTTCGGATTCACTCTAGGTTACGTCCAGGGCCCACGCCTGCAGTGTGCTTGGGTTTCATCCTCTCTGGAGGACTCAAATACTTTCATTCTGCGTGTGCGCCTCTCTCCCACGGTGAAACCGCATGACTGAATAATGCCATCAGCTTAGTAGGTGTTACTACTGCACCTAAGTCTAAGACAGACAAACAATCCACGTTCCCCCACAGGGACTGTGTCATTTATCTGCTCCCTTTTACAGTGCTGTTTGTTCTTGCTGTCTCCATTTCCTGCTCTCACATTCCCTCCTTCCTCACCCCCACTCCCCCTTCTCTCCCTCCGTCCCCCTCCCTCTCCCCTTCCTTCCTTCCTTCCTTCCTTCCTTCCTTCCTTCCTTCCTTCCTTCCAAAACACAGGTAGAGAAAACTGCCTGAAACAAACATGTAATTCCGTGAACGCTCTTTTAATCACCACTGTGGACATAAAAGAATATTGCCAGAACCTCATAAGTTTTCCATGTGGTCCGTCCCAATCACATCTTCCTCCCCTTAAAAGTAATGACTATCCTGACATTTAGAACAACGTCTTCTCTGCCTGTCTTTACGGATTGGCCACCCTCCACCCTGATAGTGTTGCCAGTTTTTAAAAATGTAATGCTTTTAAAGTCACTTTTGATCTAGACGCTCCCCCTCCTGTCCCTTTTCTTTTTCTTTGTAATTTGTCTGTTAAAAAATCTATTAAGGCCTTTGACTGTAAAATTCCCACAGTTTAGATTTGCTGACGATGTCCTTAGGATTTTGATCCACGCATTCTGCACTCTCCAGTCTCTGTCTTTCTTGCAAAACAGCAGCTGCTATCTACAGGCTTGACTGTACTCAGCTGATGTTCTTAGCAAGACCCTGGTGGCGTGTGTTCTTGGGTCAGGATGTACACGGTGTGTCTCTATCTCTCTTTGTGATGTTAACCGCTGTCGGGGCAAAAACAAAACAAAACAAAAAAACAGATCCCTTGATTCACTGGAGTTTGTTCAGTAAAGATATCCTACATATATCAATTCTTATTTATGCATTACGGGAAATAATTCTATAAAGACATATGTCTACTCTTTACTTACCTCTGACAGAGTTGAAAGAAGAAAGGCACAGTATCAGATTCTCTTTTGAACTTGAATGTGCCCTTAGTCTCCATCATTCGTTCTAGTCAGGGTCACCTTTAAGGTACCTCTTGCCAAACCCATTAGTAAATTCCAGACCCTATGTAATTTGACCTGTGGGTAACATTTCCCTCCCGGGGTGATACCACATTCTCCAGCTGCGCTCCCTGCTCAACCCAGGGCCCTGCCCAGTCCCCCCTTGGAAGCCTCCCCTTCTCTTCATCACCCTTAAGGTTAGACAGTCCCAGCCCCACTGGTTCCCCAGAATCTCAGAGCGACACCTCCTCTGGGCTGCGTGCTGTCCCCACCTGGACATGGCCCCCTTCTTCCCCCAAACCCAAACTTGTACCCTGCCCAGCACCACAGTCTGCTCAGGGGGTACCCTCAACCCTGCCCTCTCCTGCACCCCCACTTTCAAAGTCGGACCTCAAGCCGATCACTTCTTACCTTCAGAGGCGTGTTTGTTCTGGTCTGTCTTTATCCCAGTCCTGAATTTCTGCTTTCCCAAATATGAGACAGAAAAGTAGGCTTGTCACATTAACGCCTGCCGTCAGGAAGAAGATTTTAAACCAGCCAGATTCCGGATTCTGAGGATTTTAGTGCAAAGTAGTTATAAATTAGTGGGCTTGAGGTGCTTTTTAACACTTCCAATATCATATTAAAATCAGTACAGGTTCAGCACAAATCACTTTACAGACATGGAAAAACACACTCATAAGGAGCAAAACAAATTTGTCAGTTCACTCTACAAAGATAATTACCATTTATCTTTCTCCTTTTTTGATTTGTGTCTATGTACATATAATTTTTCATATATCAAAATGGCATTATGATGTACATAGTGCCCAAGCCAAGAATGCATATGTTTTTTATTTAGAAATATAAACGTGTTTTAAAAACAAGAAATATGAACATTTGAATATGAAGAAATATTTGACCTTTACTGACTTATTAGTAATCCAGAGTTTAGATTTATAAAATGTGTAAAACATCCCTTATTTCCTTATATTTAAGTGGTTTTTCACTTTTTGCTGCTATAAATTGGATCAGTTTTGAACAAAATTTATCAAATACCTTTTCCTTTTTCCTAACTCATTTTCTCTTTGAGCCTCTAATACGATCAGTTTCATTAATAGATCTGGTAATATTCAGCCACTTTCACTTTCATAGAAAATGGCTTACTTAATCATGGTGTCATAGGCATATATTTTAATATGCTGGTGGACTCTATGCACAGGTAATTTATTTCATTTTTGCATCTATATTCAAAGATGGCATTGAATTTTAATTATGTTTGAGGTCTGTTTTACCATTTTGCCTTTTAACTTTTTTATCAGCTTAAAATTAAATTTTATGTAGTTGAACGTATAATGCATCATGATTGGGTTTAAATGTCTGGTGTCATGCTTTCGAAGGATGTCCAACCAGAAATTTATATAATTACTAAGTCCTATTTTACATTAGTATCTTTATTGTTCTTTCCTTCCTTTACATCTTTCATCATCTAGAATAAATTTTGGGGTCAGGTGTGAGAACAGAGTATAATTGTATTTTTCTACAAGGGGGGTTGCCACTATGTTTTTTTTTTTTTTAAATAAATCCATGCCCTCGGTTTGAAATGAAACTTCATCATCCAGAATGTATTTTTTTCGCAACTTGACCAAATCATCATCGGTTTTATTTAAAATATAATTTAGAAAAAATATATATATATATATATAATTTAGGAGTAGACCTTGAGAAATAAAACAAGATGTTTCCAGACTAGACATTAAATATATTTATTTTTTTATTATTTTTTTTCAACATTTATTTATTTTTGGGACAGAGAGAGACAGAGCATGAACGGGGGAGGGGCAGAGAGAGAGGGAGACACAGAATCGGAAACAGGCTCCAGGCTCTGAGCCATCAGCCCAGAGCCCAACGCGGGGCTCGAACTCACAGACCGCGAGATCGTGACCTGGCTGAAGTCGGACGCTTAACCAACTGCGCCAATATATTTTAAAAAATCAGAAGGACCAGGAGGAGGGAGTTGTTCAGTGAGGAAAAAGTTTCAGTCATGCAAGATAACAAAGTTCTAAAGATCTGTTGTACGACAATGTACACATAGTTAACAATACTTTTAATACTATAACGTACACTTAAAAATTAAGAGGACAAATTTATGTGTCTTTTACTACAATAATTTTTTTTAAAAAAAGTCAGAGAAGAATCCTATAGCCTCTGAATAAAAACTGATTCATGAAAAAAAATTAGCTCTTTAGTTTCTCATCAGTGTCTCCCAGATTATTTTTTCTTATACTCTAGCTCTGTCTTGTTTTTCCTTATAACTGTACATGTTGTGTTATTAACAGTATGTTATAAAGTCAGTATTCTTAAAAATTATGTTTATGTTACTTTCCTTTTGAAAGAGAGAGAGGGAGAAAATGAGTGGGGGAGGGGCAGAGAGAGAGAGGGAGACACAGAATCCAAAGCAGACTCCGGGCTCATCCGAAGCAGACTCCGGGCTCTGAGCTGTCAGCACGCAGCCTGATGCAGGGCTCGAACCCACAATGGTGAGATCATGACCTGAGCTGAAGTCGGACAGTTAACCAATTGAGCCACCTAGGTGCCCTTATAAAGTCAGTATTTTAAAAAAATTTCTCCATTACTGTCTTGCATATTTTGGGGTGTATTCTAATTCCAAAACAATTCCTTTTGTTAGTAGTGTGAATGATGCCATATATATATAAAACGCCCTCTAGGTAACATTTCTGGTATTTATAAACGCTGCTATTTAAGTATGTTGATTTCGTTTTGAGCAAACTTACTGAACTCCATTCTTCCTTTCTTCCATTTTCTATTTTTTATTGCTCGTGTTGGTTTTCTGAAGCCTTATTTTATTCTCTCTGATTCTTAAATCTGTATTTTTCTTTCCTTTTAAAACAGCGTCTAGAAATTCCAGTCCAGTGTTAAAAAGTTGATAAGTAATGTAGGTATGATCATCCTTTTCTCATTTCTCACCTTCAGAAGTATGCATCTTATTTTTTATTCAACTTTTTAATTTCCTTATTGTTTCTTTTATAAACTGTCAGCTGCCATCACATACAAAGCTTTGTGAGGTTACGTTACTGACGTAACATCGTCACTTAACATCATCTAATGCAAATAATTGCTTTTACCACCTTTTCCAAATGCAAACACCTGCTTTGAAACACTTTAAGTTCTTCTTCTTCTTTTCTTTTGGAATGAAATATCTAGCTTTATTTTTTTTTTTTTTTGGAATTTTTTTTTGGTTGTATTTAAATTCCAGCAGTTAACATACAGTGCTATATTCCTTTCAGGAGTACGATATAGTGATTCAACACATCCATACGTTACCTGGTGAGAAGTCACCCCCACCCCGTGACCATCCGTGAGTTCTCGATAGTTAAGAATCTGTTTCTTGGTTTGCCTCTTTCCCTCTCTTTTTTCCCCTTTGCTCATTTGTTGTATTTCTTAAATTGCACTTGTGAGTGAAGTCATATGGGATTTGTCTTTCTCTGACTGACTGATTTCACATCGCGTAATACTCTCTACCTCTATCCACATCAGAAATGCATCTTAAATTTCTTCATCCGGTAAAAATAATCTATAGTATTTTGGCATAAAAAATTTCCACATTGGGGTGCCTGGGTGGCTCAGTCGGTTGAGCGTCCGACTTCGGCTTAGGTCAGGATCTCGCAGTTTGCGAGTTCGAGCCCCACGTCGGGCTCTGTGCTGACAGCTCAAAACCTGAAGCCTGCTTCGGATTCTGTGTCTCCCTCTCTCTCTGTCCCTTTCCTGCTCATGCTGTGTCTCTCTCTGTCTCTCAAAAATGAATAAACATTAAAAAAAAAAGTTGAAAAAAATTTCCACATTAAAGAAGTTCCTTTCTTTCCTTATTTTGCTAATCGGATGCAAAAAAAAAAAAAAAAAAACCTCATACAAATTTTGGAATTTTATGTACCAATTGAGATAATCATAGAAGTTTTTTTTTTTTCTACGTTGATCTAATGCGATGAATTATACCGGTAAATACACTTACATTAAACTATGTTTGCTTTACTGAAATAAAATCCACTTGGTCATGAGGTATTGTTTTTTAATATACTCTTAGCTTTGGTTGACTAATAATTTCTTTAGGACTTTGGCATCTCTGTTCATGAGTTAAATAAGCCTAAATATTTCTTCCGTTGCTATCATCTGGTTCTGGAATCAAAATTATACAAGCCTTATAAGTGCTTTCAGAATTCTTTTTCTTAATTTCCGACATCGGTAGTTGAGAACAGGAATAAACTATCCAATATTAGGTAGCACACAGCTGGTAAGCCACCTCGGCCTGAGTTCAGGTTCAAGATGTTTGAACTCTACTTCAGGTTTTCCATTTTGATTGGTCCGTCCATGGTCTCTATCTTTCGTGAGCCAATTTGGGTAAATGATATATTTTTAGAAATGATTTTGTTCATCCAGGTTTCCCCACTTTTCAGCCTGGGGTTGTTCTGAATATTCTTGGCTTTTAATCTACATTGTCCCTGAAAACATTTCCCTTTTCTCATTTGGCATTTTATTTGAATCTTGTCTCTTGTATCCTGCTCCAGAAAGTTTATCTGATGAATCTTTTCACGTTACCAATTTTAAGTTTTATATATCTTCTCTATGGTTTTATTAACTGTAGAATTTACTTATTTGCCCCCTTATGAGTTTAGTCCTTGTCTTTCGGGTTCGCTCTGTTGTTTTTCTCCCCCCCCCCCCCCAAGTTCTGGAGTCAAATGCTCAGTTTATTTATTTTTGGTTGTTTTTCTGGTGTTTTCTTTTATAAATTAGGTGAAGTTGTAAATTACCCTTAATGTCCCATATACTTCCAAATGTACCAATTTCACCATCATTCAGTTCAAGTATTACTTGATTCTTTTTTTGATGTTCTCTTAAACCTAATAATTATTTACTGTCCTGTTGTTCAGTTTTATAAACGTACGTGATCTTCTTAGAAATCCTGTCAGTATTGATTCTGGGTGTTATCGCGCTTTGGTTTTCTATAGAATACTGGTCCTCCGGAATCTGATTTACCATCTTTTCTCAGTGGAAGAACCGAGTCAAATCACTGAGCTTGCCAATATAGGCAATTGACGATCTAAGACATTTCTTACTTTCGAAATATACGTGGCTTTTTCTACGGGTCTTTTCTCTTTCATTTCTGTCATAAATGAACTGTGATTGGAGGACACATTTTGTGTAATCACAGTCCTGTTTACAATTGCTAGGATTTACATAATGGCACAGTATGTGGTCAGATTTTGTTAATGTTCCGGGACACCTTGAAAGGAATGAGGATTCTGTGGTTGTTGAGTGGGGCATTACTCTGTATATATCAGTTAGGCCAAGTGTGTTAATTGTGTTGCTCACGTCTTTTATATTCGTATAGATTTGTCCTCCTTGCTGCAACAACTATGATAAGTGATGTATTGATATCTTTCACCATAGATGTCTCTGTACCTTCTAATGGCAGAGATTTGTGGGTGTTTTGGTTACACCGGGGTACACAGCAGGTTGGCTGGGAGCTATACTCCAGTCCCCTCGTTCCCAGACCCTGGACGGTAGGGATGCGGTCACCGTTGTGATTGTTACCAGTCGCTGTGTCAGAGCACGAGAATGGCCTCCTGATTCTTAACGCTCCTCTTCAGAATTAACCCGTGTAACTTCATCTCCTATGTCATTGGCCAAAATAACTCGCATGAGTACGTTTAACTCCACGGAAGTGGGAAGACGCCAAGAAGAGAACCAGAAAAATTATCGTGGCTGCAGTAATTAACCTCCTGCTCTGCCCTTCTGGTCACCACAGATCTGATTGACTCACCTTACCCCACACAGAACACATTAATCAAGGCCGAGCACTCATTTGATCACCTCAGGACCCGATCAGAGGGCGTTCAAGTGCACAGCGAGAGGTAGCCCTCGGGATGCCTGCCTCACCTCCGTAAAGCAGCTGCTGCTGTCTGTCTCCCAATCTGGCTTCCAGAAAGGAAGGATTTATGATGGCTGTTGGATGTCCGTGCTACCACAGGATACAGCACGATGGAGCTTCCGGCCTTTTAAGTTGCCTTTACTAACAGAATTGACCCAAATTACTCTCTCATTACTGGAATCAGAAGCCTCACCAATTCTCTTGTTAGCTGCATTTAATCCGAAATTTTTTGTTTCATTTTTTATACTCTTGGTTACCAAAGGTTAGATTTGGTTGTCAGATGCTATGCTTCTTATTTATATTTTCGATCCTCTCTTTTGCTTCTTTAAATACATACATAGGGGCGCCTGGGTCAAGCGTCCGACTTCAGCTCAGGTCATGATCTCGCGGTTCGTGAGTTCGAGCCTCGAGTCGGGCTCTGTGCTGACAGCTCGGAGCCTGGAGCCTGCTTCGGGTTCTGTGCCTGCCTCTCTCTCTGCCCCTCCCCTGCTCGTGCTCTGTCTCTCTTTCTGTCTCTCTTTCGAAAATAAACATTTAAAAACATTTTTTAAATATATACATAGATTTCAAATACCTTTAAAGATATATTCCAAATTTTTTTTATTCTCTCACATGACCCCTTGTTTCTTCACGTGTTTGGTGACTCTTGGTTGATTGTGAAATCACATTCCCTAAACTTCCCTGCACGAGAAAATCCTGGAGTATGAATTTAGGGTGAGTTTCTCCGGAGAAATTTCACTAGTTTCTACCAGGCATCTGTGGCCTCCTCGAAATTTCAATTCTTGGCTTACGGCACTTGAAACCAGTCGAGTTTGAATCTGGGCCCCCAAACCTTGTGAAAATTGGTGTATTGATTCAGGTATTCAGAAGGTCTTTATTCTGTTTTTCCTTTCCCTCCGAAGCAAGGGCTGAGACAGACCAGTTCCCCCACTGGACGGAGACGGCTTTGGCTGTCTCTGGAGCCACGTTTCCTCCGAGCCTTCGGAAACCAGCGGAGAAGTCAGCTCACCTGACAAGCTTTTGGAGGTGCACTCAGCACGTCTGAGCGAGGTAAACCCAAAAAGAGACTGAGTGGGCTCTGTGCTGGGGGCGGGGGGCAGCCTGGGCTCCTGGAGCTCTGCCTTTCCACGGAGGCCACCTCTCTCATCAGGGAGTTTCCACGAGTATAGTGATTTCTCCTGCCTTCCCGATACCTTACGTATGTGGAGCGTGATGGTGGAGGGCTCCCCTCTTTGGGAAATCTGGCCATGGCAGACGCAGACCACCTCTCCTTGGCCCGGGTCATCAGGACCACGTAGAGGAATTGCCTGGATCCTGCTACACCATAGCTCATGGGCTTTCCCCCAAAGACACCAAGTTTGTATATGACCTTCACGGGGCTGGCGGTGTGAAGGGGCAGTCCTTTGTGATTACAGATTTATGCCGGCATGTGTGTCCTGACTTTTTTTTTTTTTGAGTGATTTTGGGATGTTATCTCTTGTTCCTGGTTTGTCCATCACAGCTGAAGAGGAAGGTCACCCAGGGCGGCCCGTGGCTTCAGCGGGCGTTTATGTCCCGGGGACCAAACTCTTCCTTCGTGTTCGATCTCTGAAATTTTCTCTTGTGTCTTTTTCAAGATCAGCTCGGTGCGTAGAATGATTGTTTAAGCTTGATAGGGCATTTTAGTGTTCTTAAGAGAAGGGTTTCAGGTAACCCTGCCCACAACACTTGCAGAAACACAAGTCAGCCTTTCTAGAAGTGTTTCTTCTGGTGTTTCATTCTAATTTGCTCCTGATTTTCAATTCCTTTTCTAGCAAAACTGTATCTTGTTACTTATATCACCATTCACCCAGCCAAATTCCTGTTTTGATCAGGCCACACACCCATTATTAAAAATCACAGAGGTCCTGGGCACGTGGCTGGCTCAGTCAGTTAAGAGTCAGACTTTGGCTCGGCTCATGATCTCAAGGTCTTGTGGGTTTGAGCCCCGCATCCGGCTCTGCATTGAGAGCTCAGAGCCTGGAGCCGGCTTTGGATTCTGGGTCTCCCTCTCTCTCTGCCCCTCCCCACTTGTGTGTGCTCTCTCTCTCTCAAATATTTTTTTTTTTTTAAATCACAGAGGTCCAATTCTGTCCCCCTGACCAACGACGAAAATGTTCCCAGCACAACTAATTGACATCCAGTGAGAAAGAAATTGTATTATCTGTAGGTTTGGAGGGATGCCTGATCTGACCAGGTTTGATGTGACAGAATATCTCATTACTCACCTCTGGCAGATGTCACCTCTACAATTGTTTGTATATACATTACCTTCTTTCTGTACAATTAATATGAGAAAGGTAACCGCCCATGTCTGAATGCTCCTTACCTCATTCAGGATCATTCCACACAGAATGGAAGAAATTAGTCCTCCTATCATTCCAATTACATTTGTAACTCCCTTAAGAAATCCGTAATAACTGTGAGAAAAAGAACGACAAAACACAGATGTAAAGTCGTACAAACACTACAGGAAAAGCCAGCCTAATGAAATGAGGTTTAAGAGAGCTAACTGTTTATTTCCTGAATTTTTCATTCCTCCTCCTCAAATTCCATTAAAATGTCAAAAAAGTATGCCGATATAATTAACTTTCCGGTTACAGCACAAAGTCAGAAAAGTTGGCTTTTTAAGAGATTGAGAAAATGAGACCATATAGAGTGACAGCCAGCAGGATTAGGAAATCTGTAAATACAGTTGAGAAATTCGGAAAGTGATGTTTATTGGTAATAGAAACCGGTTTAGGGTTAATACAGAATCGAAGGACTCTATTCACCTGGCCTGTTGCCACAGTCCCAGATCCTGGCCCCAGCGACTGCTCCAGTCCTCAGACAAGGAGGGCAGAAGCTAGTTTCCAAACAACAGTGCTTGGCCAGTCCTGGGTACCCAGACCCAGCTCTGCCACAAGTCAACTACAAAAGCAGGGAAGCCCCAGAGAACGATCAGTAGACTAGGGGTCAAATCTATCTGTCGATCCACAGAGCACAAGGAAGTGCCTTTCAGAGAGCGGAATCAGTGTCTTACCGAGAAATGAGTTCTCTCCAGGATGGGGAGAAGGTCACCAGACCTTTCCTGCCTAACAGATTTCACCATTGGAGGTTCTGTGTGTTCTTCCTTTTTCTGAGAGTGAGGGTTTTCTGTTTGTTTTGTTCTGTCCATTTGATTTTGTGTCCCTGGGTCTATTTTATTCCTCCCCTGCCTTCACATGTGGGAGGCTGTGTGTAGTTGGTCTGTTAGTTTCTGTGCCTTAAGAGAGGCATCACCTAGGGACCCAGAGTCCCTGCAAGCAGCCGTAGGCAGTCACTGGGTGCAAATTTGATTTGCTTTTTCGGGGGAGCTAGAGGGTGTGTCCTAATGTGTAAAGAAGAACATTTATGATCGTGAGCAGCCACAGGTGCAGATCGGGGTAGAGACCTCCAACTGTCCCCGGAAGGTAGAGTTCCCTTTTTCATTTTAGCGGTAGGACCCCTAAGGTCTTTGTGGGAATTGGGCCACTGAGGACTTTTGTGGGCCGTTGTCACATTTGCCTTCATGAGCCCCTCTCCCCATAACGATATTAAAAATTGTATTTTATGACTGTGTGTGTGTGTTGAAGAACTTTTCAGTGTCATCTAATTGTCAGATTTACTGACATGAAGTTGTCCATAATATGATTTCCTTTTTATATGCTGTGACTTACCATAATGCACACTTTGATGTTACTCATTTGACCGTTTTTCTCTTTTTCTTAATCAGCCTTCATTATTTTATCAATTTTATTAATTCCCAAAGAACCAACCTGTGACATTATTGATTTTATGTTATGACTTTTTTCCCCCTAATCTTCATGATTTGGGGGGGGAGGGTTAAATTTGCTCCTTTTTTCCTGGCTACTTGAGATCAAAACATGATTACTGATTTGAAGACTTAACTGTCTTTCGATGTATATGTTTAAAGCTATACGTGTCTCTCTCGGCATGATTTTAAAACCATCCCACATACTTTGAAATGTCCTATTTCATTATAATTTAGTGAAAGTATTTTCTAATTCCAACTGTGATTTCTTCTTTAACTCAGACATTAATTTGAAAGCAATCGGTTATGTGTCATTTACTTTTGATGGCAACCTTAATTCACTGTGATCTAAGAATATACAGTAAAACCTTGGTATGTGAGCATAATTCGTTCCAGAAACATCCTTGTCATCGAAAGCACGTGTATATCAGAGTGAATTTCAAGAACCGTTGGCTCAGTTGTGATCAGGTGACATTTGGCCTCATGTACAACTCGTATTGCAAGATGTCGCTCGTTTATCAAGTTAAAATTTATTAGAAACGTTTGCTTGTCCTGCACAGGACACTCACAGGACAAGTTACTCGCAGTCCAAGATGTTACTCTTCTGAATGATTTCAATCGTTTTAAATTAATTGCAGCTTGCTTTATGACCCAGCATATTGTCAGTTTCAATAACTGCCCCGTAGGCAACTGAAAATAATTGGGATCCTCTCCTCGTTGAGCACAGTGTCGTGTTCCATATTCATCAATTAGGTCAAGCCCGTCACATTTTGTTCTTGTCATTCTAGTCGTCCACGTCCTTACTAACTTCGTGTCTCCCTCATATTTTGTACAAGCTGTTCAAAGAGGGTATGAAAATTTCTCCCTCCGTGGTACGTTTGTCTAGCTCTTTGAGTCCTCTCAGTTCGTACTGAATATAAATTAAGACTGTATTCTTGGATTCAGAGGTATAATTCTGATATTTTTCTCTTCACCATTGTGAACTAACACTTTATTTCTAGTAGTGTTCCACTTTTTCCGATAGTTGTTTCAAGTTTCTTTTGGTTAATATTTGCGTGGGATACCTCTCTATATCCTTTAATTGCATCCGTGCTATGTCCTCATGTTTATTGCATGTTTTATTTGTAGCAGGCTACAGTGTCCTTTATCATTGAGCTGGACAGTCTTGATACTCACTTGGAATATTTCATCCATATTGGTCTAATACAATAACTGATATACTTATGACTCTTTATCTGTTCACTATTTTCTTTTTGACCTCTGCTTTCACATTCCACTTTTTCTTTCCTCTAGATTCATCGGTTTTATTTTTTCCGTCTATGACAGTATTTCACTGTTGTTTTCAAGCACTGAAGATATTATAGCATGTCCTTTTCACTTTAGTATGAATTATACTTTTACTCTTTTCTCTACAACACCGGAAGCTTAGAACATTTTTAAGATTGTAATATTTTAACATTTCTGTGCATCTCCCTCTTTGCATTGTTGCATCCTGTATTTTAATTCCTTAATGCAGTTTGGTTTGATGTGCATTTCAACTCACAAGGTATTCTCTACTGTTTTGCAAATCAGTGGTCTCTATAATTACACACATATTTACCGCCTTATCGCTCCTGAGTCCTCCTAGCACAATCAGATTTCAATAGGGATAATTTCTTTTTACCTGAAAATTTTCTTTCGGTATCTCTTTTAATGAACATCCACTGGTGGCAATTTCTCTGTCTGAAAACATTTTTATTTTGCTTTGACTTTCGAAGAGTGTTTTCACTAGGTATAAAATTCTAGGCTGACATTTATTTGTCTTTTAGCACTTTATAGAGCTCTGGATTTCATGGTTTCTATTGAAACCAGAGGTCAGGCTTAATATTGTGCTACTGGGAAGTAACATGCCTTTTCTCTCTAGTTCCTTTTAAGATTTTTTTTTCTTTGTCTTTGATTTTTAGCATTCTTAATATATATATTATAATTTACATGTCACATGGTTGAAATTCACAGAGCTTTGTGCATGTGTGGTTTACCGTTTTTCATTACTTTCGTATTATTTGGGGCTGTTTTCTCGTAAAATATGGCTTATGTCCCATTTTATTTCTCCTTTCCTTCTGAGACTCAAGTACAGATTTGTTAGCCTTTTTACCTCATTCCACATTTCCATTTATTCTCTTTTTTTTTTCCTGTATATTTTAGTTTGGATATTTCCTATGATACACCTTCCTATTTACCAATCCTGTCTTCTCTTTGTGGCTAATTTGTCATTAAACCTATCTGTTGGGGCGCCTGGGTGGCTCAGTCGGTTGGGCGGCCAACTACAGTTCAGGTCATGATCTCGCAGTCTGTGAGTTCAAGCCCCACATCAGGCTCTGTCATGAGAGCTCAGAGCCTGGAGCCTGCTTCCGATTCTGGTTCTCCCTCTCTCTGCCCCTTCCCTGCCTGCTCTCTGTCTCTCTCTCCCTCCCAGAAATAATAAAAAGAACAATAAAAAAAATTTTAAAAACCCTATTAAAATTTTAATTGCAGACATTTTATTCTTCAGCTCTCAAACTTCCGTTTGATTTTTTGTATAGATTCCATTGCTGGTCAAATTCTTTATGTTTTCATCTCTTTTCTTTAGCTTTCCCCCCTGGTTTCTTGGTATATTCATCACAGCTATTGCGAAGTTCTTCTCACCTGATAACTTTAATATCTCTATCAGTGGTAGGACTATTTCTGATGCATTTATGGTTACTGATCACATGGCCCTATCCCTTGTCATGCCTCGTAATTTTTTACTAAATGCTGGACATTGTGAATAAGAGCTGTAGGGACTCCAAGAATATGTCATACTTTTCAAGAAAAGATTCACTGTTCTCTGTACTAGATTTGGAGAGGAGGGAATAGATCACTAATCTAATTAGGGAATGAACTAAGATGAGGCTAGGTTCCACTGTTGGCAAGAGTCAGTTTACCTCTAGAACCCCCCCTAGGTATTGCACTTCATGTTGTTACATGGAGAGTTCAGTATATTTGGCCGGGGCCCTCCAGGCTTTGGTAGATCTTGTCTCCTCTGTACAGATAGTATAGGAAATTCTGCCACTTGCCTGGTCGAACTTCAGAATTCAACAAATATCTCAAGGAGAGAAAGTGACTTTATGCTCAAATTCTCTTAATTTCCAATGTTGTCGTTCCAGCCCGTGCACCTGGAAGCTTGGCTAATCTCTCTATTCAGAGAAGCAGCCTCCTGCCAGGGCCAAACCTGGATTATTAGCCATTTGCCAATTGGCACATGACCCCAAGAAAAAAGTGGCAGGAACTGTCCGCTCACCTCAGAGGTGCCATCCCCTTGTATTTTTGGTCTTATTGGCCTCTGCTGCAGGCTGATGTCTTTTAATGACTGTTTTTGGTATGTCTTTTAAAGAATTTTTTTTCAAGTAATCTCTACACCCTACATGGGGCTAGAACCCACAACCCCAAGATCGAGAGTCGCACACCCTACTGACTGAGCCAGACAGGCGTCCCTACTTTTGGTACTTTATTTGGCCTTTTCAAAGGTTTCCCACCTGGAATGTCAGTCATCCACAGCTGCTCAATCCTGTGTGGAAGTTGAACAGTTTTCTCAAATTTTGCTTTGCAGTTGTACAATGTTGGGTGCATAGAAACTTAGAAACTTATATCATCTAGTGAATTGAAATAATCATTAAAAATTCTTATTTCTAGTAATGCATCTTGACTTAAAGTCTACTTTGGCTGATCTGTTTTCCTTGATTTTGCTTTTAATCTATTATATTTTGTTTTTGTTTTTATTTTAATCCAGATTAAGTTAATTTGGAACATATAGTCCTTTTATATTTTTTTTTTCTGATACATTTGACTTAAAATGATCATCATTCTTTTTCCCACCAATTTTATGTTCCTGTTTAAACTTTACTCTTTACTTCTTTTTCATTGTTTTTTAAAAATATTTCCTTTACATCGTTATTTTCCTTCAGTAGTTACCCTAGAGATTAAAATATATATTCTTGACTTATTTTAGTCTAATATAAATGAATAGTCTTGCGAATTCCCATTAATGAAAACATCTTAGAACACATATTCACATATTCATTTGTGCCTTTTTATCTTTTGTGCTGTTCATTGTTGTGCATTTTAATTTACATATTTTTATGCCCTAATGGTATTGTCTTTTGTGAATTCAATAATTATTAGATTTATTTTATTTTTTCCTCTCTATCTCTCTTTCTTCATTCCATATTTCTATGCTTCATCTGTGATTATTTTTCTTCTGTCCAAAGAATTCCCATTTAATAAGTTTTCATTGGGTGTCTGTCGCTGGTGAATTCTCATAATTTGCCTGAAAATGTTTTTATCTTACCTTAATTCTTGAAGGAATTGTTGCTGAAGATAGATTTCTAGTTAACAGTGATTTTAGTTTATTTAATTATTTTTTTTTTACCTATTTGAGATTCGGTAAAAAAAAAAAATAATTAAATAAACTAAAATCACTGTTAACTAGAAATCTAAACATCGTTCCTGTTCAGAAGCTGCCAGTCTTATTATTTCTTCTTTGAAAGCAACGTGCCTTTTGCACTTGGCTGTTTTTAAGAGATCTCTCTTTCTCCCTCCCCACCTTTCTGGTTTTGGTAATTTTACTCTGACAAGTGTAGGAGCGATTTTCTTTATATTTGTCCTGTTATCTCTTCGGTAACTAGGACATCTTTGACGACTGTGTTCTCCTCCCAGATTCAGAAGTCTTTAGCATGTTGTTACCGGGGAAAGGATGTGACCTATTTGTACTAAGAGAGGTGATTTCATTCCATAGTTGAAGAAATAAACAGAATCTTCGGTGTCAAGATCCTGAATGCCTTGACAATTCCTCTGAAAACCGTGACCTATCCATACGATGGAACGGACGGTTCTTTGATCTGAGAGTGGCAAGGGGAGAACGTGTGATGCTCTAATCCTCATGCCATTCAATCCTCAAACAGTAGCTATTTGATATGAGGAATGAAAACAACCTGGAGGTTGCTGTAATGCAGGATAATCTTCTGGACAACGGTCTGCTCTACATTTGCTCATTCCTCAGCTGCAACAGTCTGGGGTAAAAAGCATTTTGGAGATTTAAATAGCCACTGAAGGAGACTTTCAATTTTATCCGTTTTATATTTTGGCGTACTATGATTTAGTAGAGCCCAAATAATATTCCAATACCTGAACTACAGTTGAGACCCACACGGAAGGGGTGCACAATCCATCCAGTCAAAAATAATTAAAAGTGGGGGCTCCTGGGTGGCTCGGTCAGTTAAGCATTGGACTTCGGCCCAGGTCATGATCTCACAGTTTGTGAGTTCAAGCCCCGGGTCGGGCTCTGTGCTGACAGCTCGAAGCTTGGAGCCTCCTTTTCATTCTGTGGCTCCCTCTCTCTCTGTCCTTCCCCTGCTTACACTCTGTCTCTCTGTCTCTCTCTCTCTCTCTCTCTCTCTCTCTCTCTCTCTCTTTCAAAACTAAACAAACGTTTTAAAAAATTATTTGAAAAATAATAATTTAAAGTAATTCAAATCTTTTTTGGAGCCTTCTTTTAAGAATGTCAAGGCAATGACAGTTTCTTCTTAACGCATCACAGAACATCTTTCTAATTCTCTGGGCTTTTCTACTCTTGGTACCCACCATAAGCAATAGCGGCCACTACATTCTTAGGTCTTCTCTGTCTCACTCAATCCTAGTTTCCAAACAGTACTCTCACAAAACCACATGTGTGTGTTTCTGCTTCCTTCCAGAACTTTCTTCCCCACCACCTTTGTTCTGCTCCAACCTATATAATCCCTGTACTACTCTTCAGTTCTAACAAAGACCAAATTTCGCCGAGAGGACAATTCAGAACTGTATCTGCTAAGAGAACTCTCTCTAATAGGCAAGAGAAGTATATGATTAGGAACATTCTGCTTTAAGTAAGTTTGGTCTCCATCCCATTAGTAAAAGGCGATTAAGCCCTACACATTGATATGATTGAGCTATAATGCACATATGCCCTAAAGACCGAGGATGACCTAGCTTAAGAGACTGAGAATTGTTTCTAGTTTGTGTATTAGGATATTTATTCTCCCCGACTCTACAAAATTAGCTGGCCGACCTGGAGTTTGGGTCCATTGGAACAGTGCAACTCAGGCCAAGTGCTGTGTTACCCCAGCCCCTGCTGGTTGAGATAGTTCAGGTCCTACTGAGCAGATGCTAGCAACTGGCACTGTTGAGGGAGTGACTACAGCTGGTCCACTTTGGAAGCAGACGTATGTAGGTATGCACCCTCCGTCCTTATTGCTGTATGACTTAACATAAATTCCTTACCCTGCTCTTTAGTTTCCTCGGCCACACTCATGTGGATAACATGATCTCATTCACATTGGGGCATGATGGGCACATGGAAAATACTCAAGAAATGCTACTATTTATAATTTCCTTTCTCATTCTTTTTGGGTTTTTTTTAAATGTTTATTTGTTTTGGAGAGAGAGCACAAGTGGGAGAGGGGCAGAGAGAGGGAGACACAGAATCCGAAGCAGGCTCCAGGCTCTGAGCTGTCAGCACAGACCCCGATGTGGGACTCGAACCCATGAACCGTGAGATCATGACCCGAGCCGAAATTGGACGCTTCACCGACTGAGCCGCCCAGGCGCCCTTCCTTTCTCATTCTTGACCTCAAAGTGCATATGGCTCAGTTGACATGGTGCTTTCTATATCAAATAATCCTTACACGTTTTTATACAACTCCAGGTGATCAGAACACCTGCGGGCGTTTTTAAGGAGGGTCTTGGAACTGAATGAAACAAATGGATACATGTCCTCATTACTCTGACGCTCACCTTGTGTAGATATGATGGACGAGGTTCTTTGTAAGAGTTGACAAGTGGGTTATTTTTTGTTGATTTTGCATCTCTACCGCCACGGCCCCTGCTTTACTAAACTTCAGAGAATCGTGTTCATAGTGGATCTAAGTTCCCCAGGGACTACTAGCCCCGCAAAGTACGATGTAGACAGCGCCCCCTGGAGCTGTACAAATGGCAGAACTGCTGCCATCAGCCACACTTAGTGTATCTTCCACAAGGGCAGAACTGGGGACCCTGGGTGGCTCAGTCAGTGGAGTGTCTGACTTCGGCTCAGGTCATGATCTCACGGTTCGTGAGGCCAGGCCCCGTGTCAGACTCTGTGCTGACAGCTTGGAGCCTGGAGCCTGCTTTACACTCTGTCTCTCTCTCTCTCTCTCTCTCTCTCTCTCTCTCAAAAATACGTAAACATTAAAAAAAAAATTTAATAAAAAATTTAAGTTAAACTAAATGCGATTAAAAGGCGGAACGGTAAAGAGAGCAAAAAGATCTTGCTAGACGGATCTGGATTCAAATCCTAAGTAAGATCCCAAACCAGTGATGAGGTCTTAGACGCACAAGTAACTGACCCTCAGTTTCCTTGGTTGTTAAATAAGTATGTTTACTAACTGGGGGGTTGTCACGAAGATTCATGATATATAAACATGCATACACTAACAACGACAGCGGAGCAACTGACCTTTATGCGGTGCTTGCTGTGTGCCCGGCGCTCTTCTGTGTATTTGACCTGTTAACTTATTTAATCCTCTAATAACCCTATGAGGTCCACATTCTCTTATTACCCCTGTTTTGTAGATGTGAAGCAGGCACAGAGAAGGTAAGCAGGTTGCTTGAGCGGCGTGTTCACGCTATTATCGAAACCGAACCTTCCGACTTTAGAACCTGTGCTCTGAATCACTGGGCTACACTTCATACACATAAGAGTTGCACACATTAATATATCATTAGGCACATAATTATTACTTAGAGGAGATCTCTGAACTATACTGACGCTTCTTTGGGAAGCATTTTGGCCTGCCGGCCATGAACGCACAACACGGTGGAAATCTTAAAGCGCCCTGGAGAGCTTGGATACAAGAAAGAGATGTTTACCATCATACCTGGGAGCAATATCCAAGCCATTAATAAGTAGTCCGGCCATACAAAAGCTTCCTGTGGAACCAGTAAGTATCAGGAAAACGATGGTGCTGTAGAAGCTGAAACTCAGGTGAACCAGGCACAGACCAAAGAAGGGAGGCAGGAAGAGTCCTGGGGAGCCATCCAGACAACACAGTTAGGGGTGTCCCGAAGATGGGGTGAAGTAACTCAAAGTGCTTGAATGTCCTGGCTGTTCCTTACCTAGTGTGCTGAAGAGCTTCCGGATGGTATTGAGGCGGAGAATATTCCTGGACAGGAAGAAGTCTGCAGCGTGACCTGCCAGGATACCAAAGCTCCACGCAAACAAATAGGGGAGGGCTGACAGCAGCCCATTCTGAGAAAGAAATGTCATCGGAAGGATGAGTCCGGTAGCCAGAGCCATCCCTACGCTGAAGTTCAGCACTGAACATCTGTATTGCCATAGGAGACACCATCAACATACAACCACAGAATTCTGACTTGGGGCCACACCACCCAAAAGAAAGAGGAAAATAGCCTTGAGGTCAGACATAGTTGTCACGGGGTGTCTCGGTCAGATGAGCGTCCGACCCTTAATTTTGGCTCAGGTCACGATCCCAGGGTTGTGCAGTCGAGCCCCACATCGGGTTCTGCGCTGAGTGAGGATTGCTTGGGATTCTCACTCTCCCTCTGCCCCTCTCCCCTCTCCCCTCTCCCTGCTCGTGCGCCCACACTCTCTCTCACTCCAATAAATAAATAAATAAAAAACGGTTGTCACAGTATGTCTAGTTTTCTATCGGTAGTGTCACGGGAACTGAAAGTTCTGGATAATAGAGATGAAGACTACACTTGGGAATGGGGACAGCTGGCTCGGGGGAGAAAGAGTGATGACAACAATTACAAACATTTATCTGGTGCTTACTCTGGATCGCTGCTATTAATTCTTTCAACCCCTCCATGGTCTCGTGGAGGGCAAAATTGAATCAGAAAGAGCTTAAATGACCTCACTGTCACGTTGGCCCCTAGGCTGGGTTCCTGGAGGTTCACTGCAGAATGCCACTTTGGGCATTCCATTTCTATGGGAGTCTTTTCTGGTTACCATGGCATCAGACATAAGGTTCTAGGCATCAGTGATTCTCCAAGTCAGACAAGCAATGAGAGAGCCCGTCATTTCAAAGCAAGAGCTGAGTCATGGGTTCTCAGCCCGGGACTCATTGCCTTGTTCCAAGAAATAGGATGGGTGTGACTGGGCACGGTGGAGGGGAGGATGAGTCCCTGTAGGGAACGATGGTGTTGAGCCTTGAGTACTACAGCAGGGCAATAATACATACAGTGAATGGTGGGGAAAGGCACTACGGGAACAGGACTGTGTTTTGCGGAGGCCGGACACGGTGCCTACACCTTTTGTTCCGGGAAATGGTGACAGAAAAAGTGGAAACAGTGAGTCTCCAGGTGCAGAGCATCAGCTAGACAGTGTAGAGAGGCCAAGAGCTAGGACTAGAGTCATGAGAAGTTTCCTAAAGTTAAAAGGAGAGGAAAGGTGCCCTTACCTCTTTTACATTCACATGAAGGTTGGAGTCGACAAACGTCGGGGTGTAGAAAAGCATGATGTTGTTTGTCCAGTGGAAAGCAAAAGAACCGAAAACAATGGCCCAGAGTGGGAGAGACTTAATCATAGCCTTGATCGGCAGAGACCGTGTTCTTGAGCTGCTCTGGGAAAAAACAGCAACAACAACGAAACATTGACTGTCAGCCCATTAGGAGAAGCTGGAACGCGGTTTCTTTGGGCACAGAATCTGGGAGCTGCCACCGTGGAGCGTCCGTGTCCTACCTGCTGCTGGTTGAGGGATGACAAGATGTAGTTCTTCTCACTGACGCTTATACACGGGTGGGTCTTGGGGTCGTCATAGAACAGAAGGAACCAGAGAAGACTCACGCCACAGCCACAGGCGCCTCTCAAAGCAGAACAGGTTAGAATTGAAATTGCTTCTGTCCATAGTAAGTGCCCTTCCCACCTTGACGTGTCTCGTCATCGGTCCGAGAACCTGAACCTCCTCTTTCTTCTTTGCAACTTTACAGCAAAGCTTGCATTTTGGGCAGTCCTCTCTGTATCCGAGGCTGCCTCTGCCTCCAGAATGAATTTTGCGGAAAGGGCGGCAAGCCCTCTGGCCCTCGAGCCTCTGTATCCCTCCACTCATGAGAGTGGACCTCCCTGCTCCTAGACAGACCCTCATCTCTAGATCCCCGATGTGTCCCACCGTGAGAAGACGGCACAGCCGAGACCTCAAAGGGCTTGACCATCACCTAGCTTTGGGAGCTTCGGTCTTGGCCACGCTCTTAAGATACAGCCCCGGCCTGGGGGATTATACAAGTCCTCCCTGAGTTTGCCAAAGGATTTGTCGTTTTTGAGTGTTTTGTACTAATGACCCTTTAGCAATCCTGTTAGGACAGGGGGTGCAGTGCTCGCCAGTGCATCTTCCAGAGATGCATTCATTCATTCGAAAAGTAGTGATGAAATGCGCATTCTGTACCATTCACTATTCTAGGCGCTGGGGGTAGAGCAGCGGATAGACCAGACAGATAGTTCTGTCTTCGTGGAGTTTATTTTCTAGTGGATGAGAAGGAGAGCATGAAAAGTAAGTAGGTAAAAGGTGTTAAATGTCAGTGGTAAGAGCTGTGGAGAGAAGTTGCGGGGGAGGAGGGGAGGAGTGAGTGTCAGGCTCCGTGGAGGCTGGGATGTGGATGTGGGGCCAGGCAGAGGGAGCAGAGAGTGCCAGAGCCTAGGTTATGAGGCCAGTGTGACTGGAGAGGAAGCAAGGGCTGGGGCGAGGCGGTGGGGGGGTGGGAGGGTCCTGGTGTCTCCGTCGGTTGAGCGTCCGACTTCGGCTCAGGTCACGATCTCGTGGTTCGGGAGTTCGAGCCCCATGTCAGGCTCTGTGCTGATGGCTCGGAGCCTGAAGCCTGCTTCCGATTCTGTGTCTCCCCCCTCTCTGCCCCTGCCTTGCTCGCGCTCTGCCTCTCTCTCTCAAAAACAAATAAGCATTAACAAAAAAAAAATTTTTTTAAAGCATATTGACAACATACAACTCCCACCTCACTCCGTGGCCTGAGGACCTAATCCCAAGGTGACGCGTAAGTGGAGAGAAGCCCCCTAAGACATGGGCAATATGTACATTTCTGTGTGACAGTTTAGCCCTCAGGAAAGTCCTGTGGTGCTGTCAGGGAATATTGATGTGCAGAAAGGTCAGCTTGCTCGCTCCGAGACGCGTGGTTAGTAAGGGGTCACCGACACTTAGCATGAATCACATTTTTAGGGAGGGAATACGGTCCTAGAGGAGGAGCCTGGGCCAGAGCTTTGAAGAAAGCCAGGAGTTCGTGGCAAGGAGAAGAGGAAAAGTCTGCAGAAGACTGAGCAGGAATGGCCAGAAGAATGAAGTCTGGTCAGGGGGTCAGGCAGACCCCCCCCCCCCCCCCCGCCGCTGCCCCCGGTATTGTTGGATGTGATTGAGAATTCAGGTTCAGGACCGAAGAACCTCCACTTGATTTGTGGGCATGGAGGCTTGGCCAGCTCTAACATTTGTGAGGCCCGGGGCAAGACACAGGAACATTTAAAAGTCGCAAATAAAGCTACTGATTTGTACTACACTTGAATATAATATGTCTTCTCGTCCTGTGTTGACCCCGCTAACTTCAGAATGGCCTGGAGAGAGACTTCTGCTTTCTGATCCGGCACGTAAGGAACTTGGAAGAGTCATCCTTCCCATCCTCGTGACCAGAAAAGTGTTTACAGACTAAAAATCAACAAGTCGTCTTCGATCCCGCAGAGAGTTGAGGTCATAGGGCAAGCTGTGGCTCCCCCAAATTGGAGAGACGGACAGGCGGACACAGAGAATGGCAGCTCCCCGGAAGAGAGGACTGGAAGCGTAAAACTGCACGGAACCAGTACCAGGGCAGGAGGAAATTAATGAAGGCTGACCTCTTACCCTCCATGAGATTCATGATTTTTAAAGCCATTAACTTTACATAAATTATTACGTTGTAGTCAGGTTTTTTTTTTTTTTTTTATTTTTTCAGCTCTGAATAATGACTGGGATTTTACAGAAAGAGACTCACCAAAAATGTAGAAGACCACGGGCCAGCCCAGGGATTGGCAGATGAATCCAGTCACAAGCAGAACAATGAAGGGCCCCAGCAGAACCCCTAATCAGAAAGCACAAAGAGCACCCCTAAGGAGCAGACATCTGAACCTAGAGATAATGTAAGCGTCAGGGTAGCAATGAACGATTTCCGGTGAAATACATTTGTAGAGCAAAACACTGGGCAGAAAAAACGAATAAAATATTTGCTTTCCCCCCTCTCTCTCCCTTTTTCTGTTGTTTGAGATAAAGAAGCCTCTCCTTTCTAGACAGTTTCCGCATCTTTAAAGGGGGGCTGCCGGAACAGATGGTTTCCAAAGCCCCGGACAGTTCAAAACACACATCTTTTACAGCTCTAGGAAGAACACGGCACGGGGAGGTAGCAGTGACACTCACACCTTCGAGGCCCTAGGTCGTTACCTGATAGACTCAGGGAGGTGAGTCGGCCTCGTTCCAAGGGTGGAGCCCACTTGACCCATATTGCGTGCTGAGCTATTAATGCTGACCCCTGAAATCAGAAGGATTAGGACATCTGATCTCTGATGCTTCCTGTGAATTCCAGCCCTGTTCACTTGTTGCGTTAACCTTAGTACCTGGGAAACTCCCTGGGCCGCCCGACATGCGATGATCCAAGCTTCTCCACCTTCAGCGGCCATCGGCAGGATCAGGCTAAACAGGGAGCTGAGGAATAGTGCAGAGCCGATCGTTTTCTTGATGGAGTATTTTTCAGACAAGTATCCAACAGGAATTTGGATGATGAGTATGCCATAGAAGATGGAACTGAAGATGATGCCCTGGGTTTTAGGACTCCAGTTGTACACGGGGTTCTGGGGGGAAAAGAGAGAGAGAGAGAGAGAGAGTCGCATGGAGCCACTCTGCATCCTGGTGAGTTACTGTGATAGTCAGGGATGCGGGGACACTGGTCTGCAGGCTTCCTTGGGGTCAAGGAGCTCCCCTCTGCTTCATTTTCCATCATGAGACCTTTGCTGCTCCTTTATAACATCATTTCCTATGGGGTACTGACATTTCACACTGGTATCTTCAAGGCTAATGGCGAGTCCTTGCACCGTCTCTACCCCCAGTAGGGTGTAGACGTTTAATACTTATTCCTGGAACATTGCTACTCTGCGTGTCAGGTCTTCTGTGGAATACCACACTTGCCGCCATCATTAATTGCCTGTTGCCTTCTGTCTTCCTCCGATTCCTCTGTTAAGTTACCCTCGTTCCCCAGACAGACATTTCCCCACATACGTACTACTCCCGGAGACAGAAACAGTGATCGATCAAATCGTGAAGAGAAGGTGTCGGGCTGAACCGTGAAAATCATTGGATGAGACAGGGAAGGAAGAGGGCCAATTCTCTTTTGGTGCTTGGTTCTCTCCTTTTCTAAAATGTTCTGTCTCGTGTTTCCAAAATCCTCCCCTGAGATCTGTCAACTCACTTGTATTCCACGCTCTACTGCCTGAGCACAGCCTCCTGTCACCGGGCCACCTCTGCTCTGAGGTCCTGTGTCTACTGTTGCCCGTAAATATAATTGCCTCCCTAGTTTTTAGCTGCATTTTGTAATTTCAGGTTACAACTCAGATCTGCTCTGTGGAAACAATTTTCTGGTGAGTTTTCATCTTTTGGATGTGTTTGGAAAATACATGCTGTATTTTCTCTCTCTCTCTCTCCCTCCCTCTCTCTCTCTCTCTCTTCCATCTACTTCCTTTGTATGGCTGCAAAGAGAATTCCTTTTGTGTGACTCCGATGTGAAGGAGATCAGTTTCCCTGGATCTTCTAAAGAGGCTCTTTTTTTACGTGTGTGGCCCCTGCAAATACCCATTTTTCTAGAATATGGGGTTCTCAATATTTAAACCAAAGCAATGGAATACTACAAATGTTTCAGGATATCGTTCAAGGAAAAATTGGATAAAAAGATTTTAACAGATTTCTGAGGGACAAACGATGCAATAAACTGCATACTTGATCTTTGACATAAAATGTACAACTTGACACGTGTAATTACGTGCACGCTCGCAAAACCGTCACTACAGTCAAGGAAATGTACGTGTTCTTCACCTCTAAAAGTTTCCTTACTTATTTTTGTAATTCCTCTTTCCTGCTGTTCTCCCACCACTGATTTTCTCTGCCTGTCACTACGTCATCGTTTTTATTTTCTGGAGGTTTTCTATAAATTCGCCGAACTTATTTTGAGTTTCATCCATTTATTTTTAGCATTCATATATGATTAGTGCTAAGCAGTACCCTGTTTTAGGACTGTACTATAGCGTGTGCATTCATTCATCTGTTGAACCTTTTTATTGTTTCCAGTCTGGGGCTATTACAAATAAAGCGACTGTGAGCATTTACGTACAAGTCTCTGTACGGACATGTGTGTTCATTTCTCTTCAGTAAATACCTGGCATGGAATGGGGGGATCATACGGTAGGTCACTGAAGTGATTGTACCATTTTACATCCTCCCCAGCGATGCTAGAAGCTTCGGTGTGTAGTCATAAACCTTTATGGATTTAATTTGCTTGTCCCTAATGACTGATGATGTGGGACATCTTTTTGTGAGTATTTGCCATCCTTCCCTGTATCTTCCTTGGCGAAAAGACTGTTTACATTTTTCCCATTTTCTTATTGGGCTTTTGTTTCATTTTTATCGAGTTTTGATAGAATTCCTTTATTAGACAGGATTTGCAAACATTTATCCCTGTCTCAGGTCTCTTTATTCTCTCAACAGCTCTTTGGAAGGAATGGAATGGAGTCCAATTTTATGTATTTTCTTTTGTGGATCAGGAAAAAAATCAGGAGTTTATATCTGTGTGAGTTGGTTTCTGAACTCTCTATTTTATTTCACTGACTCTTTTTTGTGAGCTATACCACACTGTTTTGATTAGTATAACTTTATGACAAGTCTTAAAACCAAGTAAGTGGTATTAGTCCTACAAATACTGACTTTTCGACAAACATCCAAAGACAATTCACAAATGGTGGTAGAACAGTTGTATATCTGTATGTAAAAAAAGAATCTTCAACCCAACATACATAAAAATTAAGTCTAAATGAATCATATATTTAAATGTAAAGCCTGCAATTATACAACTTCTAGAAGAAAACATAGCAAGAAGAGTGTTTTTTTGCCTCGGGCTATGCAAAGATTTCTTAGGTATAAAAACGAAAGCATTACCCACAAAAGAAATTTTAATAGAAGTTCCTTCTGCAGAAGGAAATGAAATCGCTCAGGAACATGCATCTGTATTAAAAAAGGAAGTGTATCAGAAAAGAATAAATGAAGGGATAAAATGTTTTATTTTGGAGGTGCCTGCGTGGCTCAGTCAGTTGAGGGTCCTGACTCCTCATTTTGGCTCAGGTCATGATCCCAGGGTTGTGGGATTGAGTCCCGCCCCGCATCGGGCTCTGTGCTGAGTGTGGAGCCTGCTTAGAATTCTCTCTCTCTCTCTCTCCCTCTGCCTCTCTCTCTCTCTCTCTCTCTCTCTAAAAGTAAATAAATAAAAAGAATATTTCACTTTGAATTATTCTAAAAGATAACTATTTGTTTAAAGCAGTAATGTAATCATGCATTTATAATGTGGATACTGAAATGAATAACAGCACTTTCCCAAGAGATGGGAGAGCAAAATTAGGAATAATGTGTTATAAAGTACCTGCAGTGCACATGAAGCAGTTTGGTATTATTTGACGGTGGATTTAAATTTTTTTAAACATTTATTTATTATTGAGAGACAGAGAGAGACAGAGCATGAGCGGGGGGCAGGGGGCAGAGAGAGGGGGGAGACACAGAATCCAAAGCCGGCTCCAGGTTCTGAGCTGTCAGCACAGAGCCCGACGCAGGGCTTGAACTCCCAGACTGTGAGATCATGACCTGAGCTAAAGTCAGACACTTAACCGATGGAGCCACCCAGACACCCCGATTTGATGGTGGATTTAGATGATTAAAAAATGTATATTGTAAATGCTGGGGCAACTACTAAATCAGGTGTCTTTTTGGGGGTTGCCTGGGTGGCTCAGTTGGTTAAGCATCTGACTCTTCATTTTGGCTCAGGTCATGACCTCACACACAGTTCAAGAGTTTGAGCCCCATGTCAGGCTCTCACTGACATTCTAGAGCCTGCTTGGGATTCTCTCTCTCCCTCCCTCTCTGGCCCTCCCCTGCTCGCTCTCGCTCAAAATAAATAAATAAAAAATGAAATAAAACAGGTGTTTTTTAAAGTCTAAATGATACATGAAAAGAAGAAATAAAATTGAATCACTTAAATAATTAAACCCAGAGAAGGCAAAAAAGAGAATTCAAAAAAAGGAAACAGAGAACAGATGTAACAAATAGAAAACAGTTACCAGTTTTGTATTCGTCTCTTTCTCCTTTCAGTTCTAACAGTTTTCACCTTCTGTATTTTGCTGCTCTGTTGTTAGGGACATGCATGTTCAGGATTATTGTATCTTTTTGGAGACTTGACTCCTTTATCATTAGGTAATACCCCTTTGTCTCTGATAATCTTCCTTGCTATAAATTCTGCTTTGTCTGAAATTAATACGGCTACTTAAGTTTTCTTCTGATTAGTGTTTTCGTGGCTGCATCACATCTTTCTTTATCCCTTTACTTTTAATCTATCTGAGTCTTTGTATTTAAGAAGAGTTTCTTGTAGATTCCATGTCTAATGACCTTTATTTCTTATCCATATCTGATCATTTCTGTCTTTTAACTGGTACATATGGACCATTCATATTTAAAATGATTATTGATATGGTTGGATTAAAACCTACTTTTTTTTTTTTTTTAAACATTTCTTGTATGGCCGGCCTGTTGGCAATAAATTACCTCAGTTTTTATTTGCCTGAAATAGTCTTCATTCTTTCACTTTGGGGGTCATTTCATTGGATATAGAATTCCATTTTGGCAGATTCTTTTTCTTTCAACACTGCAAAGATTTTTTCCCCTTCTCTTCTTGTTTGAATGGTTTCTGATAAGAAGTCTTCTAAATTCGTCTCCTTGTTCTTCTGTCGGTAAGATACTTTTCTTTCTGGCTTCATTCAGGATGTTCTCTGTGTTCTGGTTTTCTGCAATTTAAATATGTCCGGTCGGTTTTTCTTGTTGTTAATTATTTCCCTTTTTGGTATTTATCCTGTTTGGTGTTCTCTGAGCTTCTTGGACTTGTGATTTGGTGCCTGCCAGTAATTTTGGAAAGTTCTCCGCCATGAGTTTGTCAAGTATTACTTCTTGGGATTCTTTCTCTCTAACCCCTCTCCCACCCAGGTGTGCTCTCTCCCTCTCTCTCAAAATTAATAAATAATATCATATATTGAAAAAAATAATAAATAATAAAAACATTAAAAAAAACAAATGTTACTTTTGTCACTCTCTTCTTTCTTTCTTTCTTTCTTTCTTTCTTTCTTTCTTTCTTTCTTTCTTTCTTTCTTTCTTTCTGTTTTGCTTGGCCAAACATCTCAATTCTAGACACCCTAATGCTTGGTTTTTATCCTTCTTCACAGGGAAGGATTCACACAACAAAGCCCTTCACAAATATCGAAGAATGCTGTAATCATGGGACATGTTTCATTAGGTTATTATTAGCAAGGTGGTTGAAGCCTTAGACTTCTTCTTCTGATTATTCGTGTCCCATCAATTATGATAACATGCAATCTCTACGCCACCTAATTAGAAAGACAGGATTTGCAATTTAGGACTACAAGCCAGTATTTTTCATATACCTTCATGACATCCAGGCTCTCCTCTGTGGAGGTGTTGGGCGCACCGTGTGGGTCCGAGCTGTTCACCATGACCACCATTGTGAGGCTCAGACACATGCGCTGTGACATTATGATACTGTTACAGACGTGCAAGAGGAGAGACAATCCGTAGCGGAAGGAGCAAACACTTGGAACTAAGGAGTAAAACAGAAAGTGTCCATTGTTAACACAGCCGAGGTAAACACATACAGTAACTTTAGGAAGGGCACTCGGAAACTTGGAGCCATTCTAATATTATTTATTATATATTTTATATTTTATATATAATATATAAGTATATATTATATATAAAATATATATTGTATATATATTATAATATATGTATTATATATCGCAGTTTATATCACAGATTATATATATATATATATATATCGCAGTTCGTGGGTTCGAGCCTCACCTTGGGCTCTGTGCTGACAGCTCAGAGCCTGGAGCCTGCTCGCGATGCTGTGTCCCCCTCTCTCTCTGCCCCTCCCCCCCTCATGCTCTGCCTCTCGGCCTCTCAAAAATGAATAAACGTTTAAAAAATTTTGTTTAAAAAGAAAGGAATTAGACTTTTAAAGGTCGATACTGTATCCAGCCAGCTAGCCAAAAGTCACTGTCGTTTCTAAAAATGCATCTGCTGTTTGGGGTAGGTTTTCTACGTGGGGAATACGCAAATAGTGATGATTTCGTTGGTTCTTTGGCGATCCTCGTGTCTTTAATTTCCTGTTCTCCTTGGATCAGAACCGCCGGTGAATTGTTGGCCGCACTTAGCATCCCAGGTTTTCATACCATGGTTCCTGATTTACACGGAGTAGCTCTGATGTTTGCACATTTCAGACAACGCTTGTCGAAGGCTTTGTTGTGGATGTGCTTTCCTAAGTGTGTTTTCTCTTGCTGTGTAAAAAAAGGTCTGCAAAGCAAATGGCCTAAAACGACACCCATTTGTTAAGACAGTTCTGCAGTGGAGAAGTTTTAGCATAGAGTTAGCATAGTGCACTTAAGTTTTCTGCTCATGATCGCAAAGGCTAAAATCAAGGGATCAGCCAGGCTAAGTTCTCAGCTGAAGGTTCTAAGCAAGGATCTATTTCCATTCTCGCTCAGGTTATGGTAAGGATTCAGTTGTCTGGGGATACGGTACTGAGGTGGCCGTCTCCCTGCTGGCTGTCGGCTGGGAGATGCTTACAGTTCCAAGCGGCTGTTCCTGTGACTTGTCACGTGGCTTCCTGCAGCTCTGAAACCAGCCCGAAAGAATCTGGCTCAATGTTGAACCCTCTCACACTTGGACTCTCCCTAGCTGCTTGGTCTCTGACCTCTAGACCCAAGTCGAAGGGCTGGGTGATTTCCTGGATGATTTCCCTATTTTAAGATCAGCTCATTTGGGACCATGTTTAAATCTGCTAAATCCCTCCAGGCGGCACCTAGCTTAGTGTTTGCTTAAATAACTTGCGGGAGGTGCACACACACCGGGGGCCAGAATCTTAGGGGTAGTCTTAGACGGCTAGCCACCACGGTCCACCCTCTGGTCCTTAAAAGTTCATGTTCATCCCCCACGCAAAACACATTCACCCCCTTCCACGGTTCCTTAAAAGTCTCAGCTTATCATATGATATCAGCCCACGTCCATTGCCTCCTCCAGACCTCAAAGTCACAGATCTCATCGAAATGATCTTAAACCCATGTGAAGGAGGTTCCTAGAAATAACCCCCGCTAGCGCACGGTATTTCTGTATCTGTGGACTTACGAAGGGGGAGACGAGGTACGTGTCCCCAGGACTCCGGCCACACATGCTGCAGCACACTGGACACTTGCTATGGCTCTCCCAGTTCCAGAAGGGGGAGAGAGGGTAAAAGGGCGTTGCTGATTCTGAAGTTCGGCTAAACAAATGTTGGATTTGCTGCTAAGTGGAAAAAAAAAAAGGTGGTGATGCCTGGAAAATTCGTTTTCTGCACGGCTCTCCCTTTGTAAACAGATAAAAATAGTAGGCGAAATATATTTAAAATAAAGTACGTCCTTAAAAGCATGGATGATCTGCCAGGAAAAATGAAATATTCAGGCCGAGGGTTCCGTGAAGACGGACTCCTCAAGGCATAAACTGATCTTTGAAGGCAGATTTTTTTTCCCTGAAAGCATTTGATCTCAGTGTCTTTTGTTTGTTTTTGTTTCTGTTTTGCCTCCCAGGGCTTGGGGACAACAGGAGTCAAATACCAATCCCCAGTCAATGGGAGGGGTCTGGTAAGAGACCTTCTTCTCAGATACCCAGATGCCAAACATCTCCTGGCTCGGTGAAGGGTGAACACACCGACACACAGCCTTGCCAGGGGCACTGCTGAAACTTTTGCCCTGTGCAGACAGGCCCTGGAGCTCAGCAGAGGGAAGAAAACCATTCAGTCATCAGCCAGTCCTTCCAATGGCTTGTGGCCTAATACTGACTGTCCAGGGACCATCAGAAAAATGTCTCCAGCCGCACATGGATGCACACACCCTGAGAATGGCTTGCTCCAAAGCTTTCTAAGCCTCATCTTTAAAATCAAAAGGAAAGGGGCGCCTGGGTGGCTCAGTCTCAGGTTAAGCGTCCGACTTCGGCTCAGGTCATGATCTCACGGTTCCTAAGTTCAAGCCCCGCGTCAGGCTCAGTGCTGACAGCTCGGAGCCTACAACGGAGTCTGTGTCTCCCTCTCTCTCTCTCTCTCTCTCTCTCTCTCTCTCTGCCCCTCCCCTAATCGCATTCTGTCTGTCTGTCTGTCTCTCTCTCTCTCAAAAATAAACATTAAAAAACATTTTTAAATAAAATCAAAAGGAAAACGAATGGACCTGGAAAACTAATAGGAACACTGGGGGGAAAAATCTCTGGAAGAGAGAAAAAAGCTTCCAGAGAGCCAGGGGAAGCAGGCCTCATGTGCAGAGGAGGGTTCGTGTCACGGTCGTTGGGGGACCTATTTCAGTTTATTCACTTACTCCAGGAAGAACGTGAGTTACTTCTAAGTAAGTCTTGAGTTAGAAAGTAAACCACAAGGGAAATTGTCAAGTACTCAGGCCTGGCAATAGTAAAATACTGCAGGTACAACTCGTGGGCAGTTAGAGCAAAAGGTGCACCCCGAGGATATTAACCAGAAAAGAAGAGAAAATTCAAGGACTTGGGACATTAACAAAGGAACACACCGCAAGAGCCTGACAGGAAGGAAACGTTAAGCAGAAGGGCAGAATCAATGATAGATGCATGTGAGCTTATATGGTTTATGTGCTTTTATGTTTATGCGTTTTATACATTCATATGTAAATTTGAGTATCGATTAAATGGACAATAGAAAAATGACCAAAATCACAAAAAAGCAAAAATAATACAAGCAGAAATGTGAGATGTAACAGACCCCTCATCTTTACATAAATTATTCATTGCCCCGCCCCCTTCCGGGATTCTGTTCCCTATGACACGCACCCAATTCTAAGACCATAGTGCTACTTTCTTCTCGTCCTTTCCCTGCCCGACTCAGAATAAACAGTTTTCAGTAAATATCCACGTGTTGATGTCCAAGGATGCGGTGACTCAGGACCATTCATCCTGTCTTCGCTTCCATCCATGTCTTTCTCCTTGAGACAGGGCAAAAGTAGTTGACCCTTTCTGGTACTCTCCACCACGTGATTAAGTGGACGAGTGTGTAAGAATTGAAATAAAGAATACGAATTGTTTTTATTTAGGGTTTTTCTTTTTTTTTAAGTTTTTCATTTATTTTGAAAGAGAGAGAGAGAGGCAGAGAGAAAGGGAGAGAGAATCCCCAGGGGGCCCCGCACCGTCAGTGCTCAGAGCCTGACAAGGGGCTCAAACTCACGAACCCGTGAGATCATGACCCAAGCCGAAATGAAGAGTCAGATGCTTAATCGACTGAGCCACCCAGGTGGCCCTAGGGTCTTCCTAATGGAAAACTATAGCAGGACGAAAGTTTTCACCTCTTTTCCCGGACATTCCTAAGACCCTTTATGTGTTTTCGTGGAAAAACGTGCTCACCCAGAATCTGTGATGTCATGTAAGAAGGAGAAAACGTAACCAGTGAGACAGAGAATAATTTCTACCTTTCCTAGGAGAGAACTGGTTATCCATCTGCACGAATGGGATTCCGGTTTCTTCTTTTCTTGCTGCCGGGTCTGGTCTCCACTGCAAGAGCAAAACACTTTGGTGTCAGCATAACAGGGAAGAACTGACTAAACACCACCCAGTACTACCTTCGGATTGAAAACACGCATCACAGGGAAACGCTGCATACCCCCGCCCCCACTTAACTCAATCATGCGTTTCCTCTGACGCTGCACTTGGACGCTTTGTGGGTTGATTAAAAATATATAACCCCCCTGAAAACTATTTTTAAAAATCCTGCTAACCCATGATTCTATGTCCCGTGAAAATATCCCTCAAAAGTGAACCAACCGAGCAAAAACAGGGAAATCGCTGATGGTAGACCTGCCCTCCAAGGAATGTTAAAAGACGTTTTATGATTGCATTTGTAGAGCAAAAAAGTAAAGAGGGTTTTCAGGCAGGGAGAGATTGCTAAAGGGCAGAAACTCGAACGTACCAAAAAAGAACGTCAGAAAAGGAGTAAGTAAAGGTAAAATAAATTATTTTTTCTTCTAGCTTAATGGAGCTGGAAGAGAACTCTCTGTGGGTTAACTTCGCCTTCTCACGGGCAGGCTGATCATTCCGCACCGGACTTTCCCCTTGGACAGACCGGCCGCTGCTGCTCTGTCTGCCCTTAACCGTCCGCAGACGCTGGTCCTGGGCTCGTCTACAACTTTGACGTTCGGCCCCATCCCCTTAGATGACCGGATGCTTGAAAGACAAATTCCTGAGGTTGGATTTGCAAAGTATTTTTGAGTAAACAGCTGGTCCATCAGCATTATCATTTGCCGAACTGTCTGCTTGGCTGCTGTTTATTTCAAAATACACACACGCACAGACACACCCACATGCCACACGCATCCTGTACAAACACACACGTGCTCTGCGCCCACTTACGAACGCATCTCAACCCACACGTACAAGCTCCAGCACAGACATCGCAAACATACTTCTGCATACTTTCCACCATACGCACCACAGACACCCCCACACCACTCACACAACGCCACGCAATGCACAACACGTGGCTTCTCTTTCCTTGTCTGTCCACACAACTGCTCTCCTCCCTTAATCCCTAGAAATAGGTTCTTTTTACTTTCCCTTAGGAAAAATCTGTGGAAATAGATCTTGCCCCCAAATTTCCCCAGCTTGCTAAACTGATAGGATCTTTAACGGAGAAGCTCCCCCCACCCCCCAGCCATCACTCTGGGGAACTGTTCATTGCATTTAGTGAGTAGCAATATAAGAGTGAGACTGACCTGATTCAGGACAGAAAAGCAATTCCTTCTTCCCTTGGATGACTTTGAACTTTTGAAAAGTACTGAATTTCTGGATTTACCGATTTTAGCCCCACTAATCCTTCAGCAAATCCTCATGACAGCCTCGTTATGTCAAAGTTAAAAGCTTACTCTTTAACTTTCACCTTTCCTCGAGTCTTCAGGGGAGGAGTATGACTGTTAGAATCTTCCAGTGGACTAGAGACGTCCTGGAAATCCACCATCAAATTCATGACCGTAGTAGACAGCATCGCTAGTCTGCTGCCAGGAGGGAGAGAACCAGCCTGGCAGTCAGTGCTCCTAGGACAGATGTTTTCTATTGAGGATGCATCTGGGTTCACAGTACCACTCCTACAGGAACGCTGTGGCTTTTTATGCCCCATAAACGCCCCGTTAGCTTTTTGCCAGCCTGCCTTCCTTTTTCCCTTTTTTTCCCTTCTCTCTGTCTTGCTTCCCTTCCCTTCCCTTCCCTTCCTTCCCCTCCCCTCTCTTCCCCTCCCCTCCCCTTCCCTCCCTTTTGCAAAGGCCACATCTATCTGACATTCAAGCTACTCAGAGAGAGATGCATTTTATTAAAGTACATCCTGCAAAGGGAGTGATTTCCCCATGGCTTCTGCAATGAGCAAATTCTCCTGATTACACCACCTCTCCGTAGGTATACCCGAGAGTGCTTTTACCTTGGAGTTCTGTGAAGGCAACCTACTGATCAGATAGGAACATCTGAGCCCTTAAATCGGGGATTTTGGACGATAGTTTCTAACATACATAAGATTATTTTTTTTAAAGATGTGTGAGTATGCTTATAAAGTGCCTAATACATGTTTGGCACTTAGCAGACACTCTACAAATTGAATCAGTTATTTTCTCTCTAAAGAAATGCTGAAGACTTTTTTTATGATGATTTATCTTTGAGAGAGAGAGACAGAGCTTGAGCAGGGAAGGGGCAGAGAGAGGGAGACACAAAATCCGAAGCAGACTTCAAGCTCTGAGCTGTCAGCACAGAATTTGACACAGGGCTTAAACCATGAACCGTGGGATCACGACCTGAGCCGAAGTTGGACGCTTGACCAACTGAGCCACCCCGGCGCCCCAGGAAGTGACGAAAACTTTAACTTGCTTGCCCAGGAGACTTTGATGTCTTATACATTCTGCTGGATATTTTTCCTTGTGAGAATTCCAGATTCTGGTTTGTAGGGTTTGAGGGCAAGGCTGGTGGTTTCTGGCATTTTCTGACCATTTAGTGGTTAAAAGCCCCAGATCACCAGTTGTTCAATGTCCATGTTTTAAGTAAACAATGTTCCCACTTAGTATCAACATCTCTGGTTCCAGTTACTGATTACCCGAAGGGAACTATCCTTCTGTGTGTTGGCTCCAAAGCTTTCTGTTGCTCTGTGATATGCTTTCAAATCACTTCTGGGTTCTACATTTGGATTCTGTGCTTTTCTTATTAAGTTTTTAGATGTACCATTATATTGGAATTTTCAAACGTGCAAGAAAAGTAGAACAGTCTAATATAACCACGTGCCCATTAATCAGTAATTATCAACGTTTGGCCACTGGAGATACATATAGAGATATCTCCAGTGTTTGTTTTCTGTAGTATTTTAATATTTATTTGCTTTTGAGACAGAGACAGACAGAGCACGAACGGGGGAGGGGCAGAGAGAGAGAGCGGGCTCCAGGCTCTGAGCCGTCGGCACAGAGCCCGACGCGGGGCTCGGACCCACGGACCGCGAGATCATGACCTGAGCCGAAGTCGGACGCTCAACCGACCGAGCCACCCAGGCGCCCTTGTTTTCTGGAGTATTTTAAAGTAAACCTCAGATATTATGTCATTTCTCCCATAAAAAATACAGCATGGATATATAACTCATTAGTGCTTTAAAAAAAAACAAAAACATAACTAGCATGCTATCAGCACTTCTAAAAAACAGTAATCCCTTAGTATCACCAGAGAGCTAGTCATTATGAAAATGTTTCCAGTTGCTTCAGAGTGGTCCTTTTACACTTGATTTATTTATTTTTTTTTTAAATTTTTTTTTCAACGTTTATTTATTTTTGGGACAGAGAGAGACAGAGCATGAACGGGGGAGGGGCAGAGAGAGAAGGAGACACAGAATCGGAAACAGGCTCCAGGCTCTGAGCCATCAGCCCAGAGCCCGACGCGGGGCTCGAACTCACGGACCGCGAGATCGTGACCTGGCTGAAGTCGGACGCTCAACCGACTGCGCCACCCAGGCGCCCCACACTTGATATATTTAAATGAAGCTCCAAACAAGATCTGCCTGTGGCACTCAAGTGTTACGACTCTCACCTCTCCTTAATTTTGTGACCGTTCCTTCCTTCACTTTATATTTGCTGTTACTTAAAAATAACAACAGTCATAACAAAACAAGGCCATTTGCAGAGTGACTTTCATAACTGATTTGGCTAATTCCTTCCTTTTAGTGTTGTTTGATAAATTTCTTTATCCCTTATAGCCCCCAAACTGCTCGTCTATGGAGAGGCTTGCTTAGATCCAGGACAAGAAGAACTCATGGGGTGCCGGAGACTTCCACGGTGGCGGCGTGTCTCACTTTGAGTGACATAAGATTGCTCAGTGGGTTCAGATCTTCTCGGCTTGATTGGAAGTTCTCAGCCTATGGCCTTTGCCGTTTGTTGGTAAATGCTGAATCACTAAACGATCCGTTATTTTATTTCTATCATGCCTTCTTTAGGTAGGAGCTGGAATTTTCTACAAAATAAGAAATTTGCCTCATCTAATATTTGGCTACCCTGAAATACAGATTTCATAGGAAAGTCAGGATACTTTATAAAGTTGTAGAATAATAATTTAGTGCCTTAGCAAAGCTGACCAAGGAAAATTACGACCTCCTGGGTTTTCTTGGATGTGTTTCAATCTGCTGAGTCCCTATTTTTTGACGCTTAAATTGTCTCTTCTTTGGCCAGTAGGAAGCTATTCAAGCCGGTCTCTATTGTCCTTAAGACCTGACCTCGTTGTCTGGGATAGTGTCCTTGTTTTCTAACACATACACACACACACACACACACACACACACACACACACACACACACACACATTCCAAGCTCCTCTAGCGTATTTCCTGTTCTCAGACCTGGGCTTTCTCATGGAATGTAGGTTCCTTTCAGTAGGAAAAAGCATCCAGAGACCACACTCTAAGCATTGAGTATTCATTGCTCCTAGGTCCCATGGCTTCTAGGCCTTTTCAGTGGAAGAACTTCAAAAGGTGTTGTTTTTTTCAGTTACAAACTCTGTGTGTTATTTCCAATTCAAATGAAATGTTTGAGGGATTTTTTAGAACCTCTGATTTGACGCTCTTGACTTTTTCTCTTACATTGAACATCTTGATTCCTAATAAATATAATTACTTTTTTGTTTTATTGTAATGTACCTGTATACTTGTTCAGTGCCTACCTGAAGGCTCAACAAAGGCATGGCACAGCCTCAGAACCTCTGGGGCTTCAATACAATAGTCCTGTCCCTTTAGTACTCATGGTGACAACATGAAGAGCTTGTCATTAGCACAGGACATCCTTATTAGAAGGACATATTTTGACAGAGACAGACATGTGCAGAGGGAAGGAGATACGAAGATGCAGGGAGAAGGCCATCTTCAAGCTGAGGAATTCTGGAGGCTACCAGGAGAGAGAGTCACGGGACCGATTCTCCCTCAACGTGCGGACAGAATGGACTTCGCTGACATATTCAGACTTCTCTATCTGTGAGACAAGAAATTACGGCTTTTCAGCCACCCAGTTGGTGGCACTTCATAATGGCGGCCCCAGGAAACGAATCCACATGCCCACTTGATTATCTCATTATCACCACTAACGTGTCCCAAAGTCAATTCATTATCTTCCCTCTAAAAAGGATTCCTCTTCTTGCAGTCTCCGGCCAGGTGTTCGGACCTTGTCTGTGCAGTCTCTCAGGTTAGAGACCCCGACTCCTTACTGTCTCTCTTCTCCACCCCAGCTCTTCCCTCCCTGGTTCAGTCCTCATCACTGCTATGTGGACCACACTGCAGACAGTCATTTAATAGACTTCCTGGTTCTGGAATTGGGCCAGAGTGTTCTATCCAGAGAGAAAATCTGTGCCTGTCACTCTTGCTTTGTGGGATACCCCTCAAGTTCCCTAACATGGCAAACGTGACCTTTATGCACTGGTCATACCCCCCTCCCTAAGCTCATCTTCTGTTCTTTCCCAACTGATCGTGCATGATTCCTTTCAGAATCCATCCTGTTGTTTTTTTGTGTTTTTTTTTTTTTTTAGGTTTATTTACTTTGAGGGAGAGAAAGCAAGCACACAAGAGCATGGGTGGGGCAGGGGCAGAGAGAGAGGGAGTCAGAGAATCCCAAGCAGGCTCCATGCTGTCAGCACAAAGCCCGATGGGGGCTCGATCTGACGAACCGTGAGCTCATGCCCAGAGCCAAAATCAGTCGTCGGGCCCTCCACTGACTGGGTCACCCAGGCACCCCAGAATCCATCCTGTTTCTTGTTCCCATGCTTTTGTACAGGTGGGGCTCCAATGTGGGGAATCTTACCATAAAACTCCCTATTTAGCTCAGGAATTCCTTGCAGAAGGAATTCCCTCCTCCCCCACCATGCTTTTCCACATGGGATCGTAACCATTCACGTAGTCTCCCCTGACGGACGGTATGTACCTCTGCCATGTGCCTAAGACCATGCCCTGGCAGCCATTATGGCTGTCCTCCACACTGGACTGGAGAATCGTGACTCTCTGATCTCAAGGACCTAGATTCGAGACTGGAGCAAGATCTCAGTAATTGTTTTTGGATTTATTCGGATTTGACCTCTATCTTCTTGCCGTGGCTTTTCAATCAGAACTGTGACCACCACATCACCTCTGTATGAAACGACTTGCTGGCCATACTGTCTACACAGTGAAGATCACCACGGGGAGCAACTGAGAAAATGGCCCTGGCCCCTCTGCACATGCTCTAACCCACTGATACCTATAAATTACCATTTTACAAACACGTTGATCCATTTCATGTTGTGAACTTTCTATATGATGGAACCACCGAATTGGTTGGTTCCCGGAAGGAAAACATGGCAGACCCACACCAGGTAGGTAATTTGAAGACGGTGTTAAAAGAGACAGTTTAAGGGGCGCCTGGGTGGCGCAGTCGGTTAAGCGTCTGACTTCAGCCAGGTCACGATCTCGCGGTCCGTGAGTTCGAGCCCCGCGTCAGGCTCTGGGCTGATGGCTCGGAGCCTGGAGCCTGTTTCCGATTCTGTGTCTCCCTCTCTCTCTGCCCCTCCCCCGTTCATGCTCTGTCTCTCTCTGTCCCAAAAAAAATAATAAATAAAACGTTGAAAAAAAAAAAAAGAGACAGTTTACACAGGATTGGGAATGGAGTGAAGGCCAAAAAAAAAAAAAAAAAAGGCCTGAAGGCACAGGAGAAGAGAGAAGCCACCAGAATGTGTGGAAGTCCTGCCAGTCAGGTGATCTGAACAGTAGAGGAAGCATCAGCCACCGGCAGACCCCACAGAGGGAACCGTAGAGACAGAGATACTCCCTGTCCTCACTCTTCAGCCTGCATTGAAAATCCAGCAGAGGCCAGTGGACTCGGGAGTGTGGGTACAAAACAGGTCAGCTGGCCGGGGCCTAAGCAGGGCGAAGAGTGGAACACACAAAGGCAGCGGTGTGCGGACCATATCCGATCTAACAGATACAAATTAATACTCCCTTTTACAAATAGGAAAAACTATTGTCCTAGTGAGGTTATGTCCTCAGACTCAGAGTCTCAAAACACCGATTCCTGTTTTGAGATCCAGAAACTGTGAGTCTGGCCAGTTAGCTCTGATACAACAGTTCTTCTAAATCCACCGGGAATTCCATGAAGATGACAACTTTGTTCATGGCTATCACTTTATTTGAATTTTCATTCATTGGGTATTTTCCCCCGGAGGAAATCTTAGCAACATAAAGAACCGATCTCAGATGTGAAAAGAATGGCAGCAAACAAGGTTCTCTCCCCTGGTCTTCTCATCACCAAAGGCTTCTCCTTTGTGAAGAGAGGTGCCCAGTGACTTTCCATCCTACCGAGGTGAGATAACTAAGGAAGAAAAAGGACGTCGAATTAAAAATTTCAATAGTGTTCCTCTAGTTAAATGCATAGATGAAACCACTATCTTTTACCTTCATAAACGAGTGAGTTTCCTGTCCTTAGCCCAGTCTTGGACAACTGCATCTCCAAATATAAGGTAGAAGATCAATCCTGATAGGTTAATGGCAAACAACAACAGAAAGACATTTCTCCATCCAAATTCGGGATCCTGAGGACACAAAACCTCCAGTAAAGTTTCCTCCTTCATCCTTTTTTTGCTACGAGCCCATATTTATAGTTTAGAAGACCATATTTGCTAGTGGCTCTCCACGTAGACGTTCATTTCCTGCAAGAGGCTTGATGGTTGGAAAGAAAGAATTTCAGAGTACATTTAGAATATTCCTAATAAATGGGATTTGGGGACCTTTACAGTTAACCTACAGAACTGCGTTTGTCACTATTTACCGAAGTGCCATGCGTTTTCTCTTGTGTGCAAATCATGACACGCCAAGTACGCTAAGAGTGTTTTCTTCTTGCGTTGCTGTGGTGTGGGGGAAACACTGCAGGCTCTGGAGCTAGACGGGTCTAAGAAGGAAGAATTCTGACTCTGCATCCTCTCAGTGGAAAGACTTGTTCTATCAGATTTTCAGCTTTATCATCAGAAAGCGAGGATCACAATATACCATTCTCATAACGGGCATGGGCATCAACAATTAAATGAGATTACTGCGTATGAAATACCTACAATCACGCCTGCGTGTACGAGACACGTCAGCACATCTGCTTCTACTGTCTGTGCTTTGGGATGGTTATGCAAATGAAAATTTCACCGCGTTGCCAAAGACGTGGCAAGTTGCATCGGGGCATGGAATTTACCATCTCATGACATCGGTACGGCTGTGTGATTTCAGTTTCAAAGACTGAATGTTGCCAGGGGATCATCACTTCTTTGGCTTCAGAACAAGGAAAGACTGAGGTCACGAGAGGAATTGTTCTGCATTTTTCTCTGCCAGGTTGACCTCATGACAAAGTTACCCACGGTTTGCTTTTATTTTCTACGACGCAAGCACATGCTTTAGGGACACTACTAACTTTACAAATGGATTTGGCAGAGCATTTTCAGAGTCCTTGACCCGAACACTCTACCTGACTGAGGAGAAACCCGCTGATGGTGGGTGCCAGGATAGTTGCTGTGTATCCGAATTCCCTTGAGACTCCCATGAGAAAACTGGAATGCCTGTGGGTGACAGGAATGTTCCAGGCTAGATCCAGAGATGCTTCACGGTATCCTTCAGCCTTACTCATGTAATTACATCAGAAAGGACTTGCACTGTGTACGTTCAGTGAGAGGCACTGAGACAAGTCAATAACCCCCCCTCTCCCCACATCCCTGAAAAAAATGGCCACAGGTCCAGCTGTGGTCCTTGCCTGTGATTTATTATGTCCCAAAGTTTGGGGCTCCCAGAAAGCTTCGGGCTAAGTCTTTTTCAGAATAGGTGAAATATAAGAGTGGAGATGACCATCCTACCTCGGAGCAATGTCTAAGGTGTTGATATAGATTCCTGACTGACAGAAGGGGGTTAACCCACATGAGACTATGAGGAAGGTCATTGTGGTGACGTAGTCAGGGGTGAGGTAGGGCAGAGCCACGAGGAGCACTGAGGAGGGGAAATTTCCTAGGGAACGAGGAACAGACAAATTAAACAATGAGATACACCTTTGGCTGTTGTATTTGTATGCTTTGTGAATCATCTGACCCTCAAGCCCTGTTCTTACCAAGAAATGTGGCAATTTTCCTCACGGTAACGAGCCTAAAATTCTTGGTCAGGAGGAAATCTGCCAGTTGGCCTCCCAGGATACCAGTGACCCAGGAAATGATAAAAGGAAAGGCAGACAGGAACCCATTCTGAGGGGGAAAAGACATGAGTAAATCATCATAATAGGGGTGGTGAGCCCACACCTTTTTTTGAGAAACCACTGATAATCATACTGACAACCCCAAAGACAACCCTGAGAGTGGGGGAGGAGCAGAGAGAGAGAGAGAGAGAGAGAGAGAGAGACAGAGGATCCAAAGCAGGTTCTGGGCTCCGTGCTGACAGGCTGACAGCAGACAGCCAGATGCGGGGCTCGAACTCACCCAACTGTAAGATCATGACCTGAGCTGAAGTCAGATGCTCAACCGACTAAGACACCCAGGCGCCCCTAAGACCATTCTTTCTTTCTCATTTCTTTTTTTTTTTTTTTAATGCTTATTTTATTTTTAAGAGAGAGAGAGAGCATGGCCAGGGTGAGGGGCAGAGAGAGAGGGAGACACAGAATCCGAAGCAGGCTCCAGGCTCCGAGCCATCAGCACAGAGCCCGAGGGGGGGCCTGAACCCACCAACGGCAAGATCATGACCTGAGCTGAAGTCAGATGCTCAACCGACAAAGCCACTCAGGCGCCCCTGAAATCCTACTTTCTTAACAACATCAGGAGCCTTTTCAGTCATGTCCTTAGAGAAGCTACCAGCGTGAGTGTTAAATATTAGATCATTTCGTGGTAGGTAGTAGAGGATAAACTTTCCTGGATGGAACGATTTGTGAAGACGAAGTGATTGGTGAGTCATGCGCGCTGGAGAAAGGCCCAGAGGGAAAGGCACTCACGTCTCTGATATTAATGTTGAACACCGAGCTGATGTAAGTTGGCATGTATACAATCAGTATGGTGATCAGCCACTGATGGCTGAAACTGCACAGACAAATGGCATGCAGGGGTAGAGACCTGAGCATGGCCTTGAACGGAAGAGGCTGCTTATGAGGGCTGACCTGGAAACAAGCGTACTGGTTAGGACGGTAAGATCTGGGCCGGGCCCACGCGTGAGCTTCGTTACCCCCTCGAAATGCAGAGGCCGACGCGAGCTCTCTGCAGATGGTCGCAGCCCTTACGTGTGCCTGTTGGGCCAAGGAAGATACGATATACTCCTTTTCTGTGACGCTTATCCATGGGTGAGAGGCGGGGTCATCATACACCAGAACAAACCAGAGAAGGCAGTAGACGCAGCCAATGCCTCCTGTAAGCAGAGGATAAAATTGGTTACCATGCCGGTTTCTGCTTTCTGTGGAAATTTCTTTTATGTTGGCACATTTTCGAGCGCAAGTCCTGGGACAAGCCCTTGCTCATAATATCCCCTTTGCAAGTCTCAAAAAAAAAAAAAAAAAAGCGCGCACGAATATCACAACTTTCTCGAACCCTCTTTTTTTTTTTTTTTTTTTTTTTTGCATCTCTTGATTATTCATATGTATGGAAATCACAGACCCTGGACTTGGTTTTCCCAACCTTTTTAATATTACCAAAGGAAAGCTGTCCCTTTCCACGCTTTTGACGGCAAACGTGTAGGTTTTCGCATTAAGCAACCCTCCAAGTTCTCCACGGATGCCAGCTTGGCTCAGCTTTGACGCTAACTACTGGTAGTTGGCACAGACACTGCAGAGGGAGGGCTCAGTCCCACAAGGCTGCCCCCCACTTCGGATGCCAGTCACAAGCAGTGGGTCCCCGGGTTACGCACGCTTCTGACTTGACTGCAAAGTGGGGGTTCCTACAACCCCCTCTCGGTTTTGATAATTGGCTGGAACATCTCACCAAAGTCAAGGAAGCATTTACTTACGTCTGCCAGTTTGTTACAAAGGATATTGTACAGGCTGCAGATGAACAGCCAGACAAACAGGTACACAGGGCAAGGTCTGGAAGGCGTTCTGAGCACAGGAGCCCCTGTGGAGCTGGGATACGCCACCCTCCCAGCACATGGAGGTGTTCACCCATCTGGGAGATCCCACGGTTCAGGGATCTTTAGGGAGGTGACATCACGTAGGCATAATAGATTATTAACTCATCCTGCAGCCTCCTTCCCTCCTGGAGGATGGAGGCTGAAGCTTCCAAGCTTCTAATCGGGGTTTGTTCTTTCTGGTGCCCAGCCCTCATCGTGAAGCTGTCTCGGGTCCACCAAGAGCTGTCTCGTTAGGACAAAAGATGTTCATAACACTCAGGCAATTACAGGGGTTTTAGGAGCTCTGGGTCGGAACCTGGGGACAGAGACCACATCCACATTTCTTAACTGTGTCACAGTGAGCCATTGTAACAGGTGTTCAGAGGTTCTCTCATTCTTAATTGCATTCCCCTCGTGATGAAAGATGTTGAGCACCTTTCCATGTGTTTGCTTTCCCTCTCTGAAGCGTCTTTGTTACTGCTAAACCATTTTTTGTTCTGTTTTCTTATAATTGAGTGTTGAGAATTATTTACACATTCTGCATAAAAGTCTTTATTACATACGTGTTTTGCAAGTATTTTTTCCCTGTCTTTATTATCCTAATAACGGCTCGTAAAGACAAGTTTTTACTCTGATGTAATCCAGCCTATCAGTTTGTAATTTTACGGATCAAGCCTTTGGTGTCACGTCTAAGAAATCTTTGCCTAACTAGAGAGCAAGGATTTTCTCATAGGCTTTCTTCTGGAAGGATAATAACTTCAGATTTTAAAATTAGGTCCAGGATTTATTTTGAGTTTGTTTTTGTGTAGGGTATAAGACTGGACCAAAGTACCCAGTTTTTGAGCGACATCTTGTTGAAAAGCCTATTCCTTTCTCCATTGGATTCCCTTTGCATCTTTGTCAAAAATCAACTTACCTTTTATGTGTGAGTCTGTTTGGGACTGTGCTCCGCTGATTTATTTTCTGCCAATATGCCAACACTGCCGTGTCCCGATGGTGTAATCTTCTGTGTCTTAACATCGGGCAGTGTGAGTCCTCCAACTTTGTAACTCATTTGCAAAATTATTTGGCTCTTCTAGAATCCTTTTATTTTCATGAGAACGGTTTTCAGGGCATCGGTCTTTCCCACCTTTTGTCGGATTTATTCCTATGTTACGTACTTGCCCGTGCTATTGAAAATGGTACTGCTATTTTTAATTTAAATTTCTTAGTGTCTCAACTTTGGTGTGGCTAAAAATGTCCTTATTTTGTCTGTTTTTGACATTCCCCCCCCCAGAATTCTATGTTGACAGTTTGTTTCTTTGTTTGTTTTCCTTGCAGGACGTGAAAACTTTTATTTCACTGCCTTCCTCCTTGCGTTGCTTCCGACAGGAAGGCTACCCTCTTCACTGTCTCTGTTGTTCTGTGTGTGATATGTATTTAGCTTTCACTGCTTTTAAAATTTTCATCTTGGGGCGCCTGGGTGGCGCAGTGGGTTAAGCGTCCGACTTCAGCCAGGTCACGATCTCGCGGTCCGTGAGTTCGAGCCCCGCGTCAGGCTCTGGGCTGATGGCTCAGAGCCTGGAGCCTGTTTCCGATTCTGTGTCTCCCTCTCTCTCTGCCCCTCCCCCGTTCATGCTCTGTCTCTCTGTCCCAAAAATAAATAAACGTTGAAAAAAAAATTTTTTTTTAATAAATAAATAAATAAAATTTTCATCTTTATCACTGGCTTTCAGCCATCCGGTTACCTATAACTTGGTGTCGTTTTCTTCATGTTGCCTGTGCTTGAGATCCATTGTTCTTGGGTCTGTGAGCGTGTAGTTTTCATTGACTTTGGCAACCCTTCACCCATTATTCTAACATCGGTGCCAGTTCTGCGTCCGTCTTGATTGATCTTTTTACTCTTCTTCTTACAGGTTGTGTTTTCCTGCTTTTATGTTGCCACGCCTGGTAATCTACTCTGGGAACCAGACATCGTGGATGACACCGAGGTGGGTGCTGAGTGTCTTTGTCTTCCTCTACCAGATTTTTGAGCTTTTGTCTGCACTACAGTTAGCTTGCAGAGAAAGAGTTCGATCCTTTTAGGTCTTGCATCGTCATTTGTCAAAGGGCCCCCCAGCGCTTCCTCTGGAGCCGCTGGAGAAAGAAGGCGGTGGGCATTCTGCCCAACTGCCTCTGAATTGTCAGTGTTTTCAGTCTGTCTTGTGGAAACAGACTCTGTCTCCGATTCTTTGGAAGTCCTCGATTCTGTTCTTTGATCTTTTCCAGTGATTTTCCCCACCACGGGCTCAGATGATGTCTTCACACACGTGCCCCGCAAATAACCGGGTTTCCTCTGTATGTCGTTGCCTTTATTGGGTGCTCTTTCCTGCCTCACACTCTCCCGGCTTTTAGATTTGTCTCCTCAGTTCTGTTTCTGCTGAGTTCCCTCTTCTTGCGCCCTGCCTAGACCTCCAGGTTGTGGTCCCTCCTCGCCTTCGCCTTGTTGGTGTTTAGCATTTTCTCTCCTTTTGGAAGCTTGCACCCAACCCAGGCCCCTGTCCTGATGCACTCGATGGGAGAGAAAACCCACAGCGGTGGCTTGCTCTCTGCGCGTCTTTCTTTCATCTGTCCCAAACCACTGCTCTGCAAGCCTGTCACCTGCAGCCGGAACGAGGGGCAGGGGGAGGCGGGGGGGGGGGGGGAAGCGCACGCCCAACCACTGCGTGCTAATGATGCTTTATGGCAGATCGATAGCATCGCAGACTGATCCTTGGACACTCGCCCTGAATATGAAACCCTGGAATGGGGAGAGAGCTGCTTACCAAAGATATAGAAGACAAAAGGCCACCCGAGGGTTTGGCTGATGATGCCACCCAGGAGGATGATGGTGAAGGTTCCCAGCATCATTCCTGCAAAGAGACAGAGTAACCTGTGGGGCTGTGGACCACCACTGGATAGACACCGACAGAATGACGGATGATATGTTAACGTGGTGTCACCAACCATAACCAGACTAGCGTATCAGAGTACGTGAACTTCAGATTTATCACTTAGTTCTCCTGAGGGCCCATTTTTCTGGGAGTTCCCTAATAGCATTGCAGACAACAGCCATGCTTCTTCCTCCCGTGTTATTTTAATTTTTAATTACACAAGTCATATGCTTATTGAGAAAGTAAATTATCGCGAAGCAGAGTCCGCGACGTGCCGCCCCCATCCGTTCCCACTCTTGTCTCTAATATTAACCATTACCTGTTATGTGATATATCGTTGCATAGCTTTCCTCCCTGCAAACATATATAATATGTATCTACACACACACTTACCTCTTGGTAAAGGCATTTAAGCCACATGCAGGCAGAAAGCTAGATTTGTCTGTTACGGTGCCAATAACACTTTTAATTTCCCTGGCTTCACAGAGCATTCTCATACATAGTAGGGCACCCTTCCTTCCAACAACTTTTCCAAAACTAGGCTATTATGTGTTTTTATTTTCCAGATTAACACCAACTTGCCAAATTACAGATGCGTGAGTTTTATTTATTTGTTTGTTCCTTTTATTTATTATCTATTTATTTAGTTTTTAATGTAATTTTTCTTATTTTTTAAGGTTTATTTGTTTTCGAGAGAGAGACAGGATACATAAGCCGTGTTCATTAACGATAAGTAATTCGCTAAGAATGATATGTTTGTCTTGGAATGTAGATAGAAAAAGGTGGAAAGAACAGCAGACACATAATACTAGGTAGGCAATAATTATAAACACAAGACTCTAGCTGTTCGCGGGCATATCCAATCGGAGGTGTGCGGGAACCAGAGAAAAGTGTGCACATCTCTTCCCAACTCGGCATTCAGTGACTTGAAGTTGCTGTCTTTAAATCAGCCGTGATGGTAGTATTTAGAGCACAGAAATTGATAAATATTTTGAATCCGCTTTTTTTTTTTCCTTCCTAGAAAAAGCCTGTTTACCAGCCCAGTGGTGGTGACTTGTGACAGTGGGGGCCTCATTCAGCCATCCGCTGGGAATTCCCATTCTGGCCCCCAGACCACTCTGCCTGCAGACGGAAGTAACACCCCTGGCAGTAACAGGTTCTTTAGCGGCTAAGTGGAGGCCCCCCGGCCCTGTGTCTCTCGCATAGAGCAAGTGTGTGTCACTGGCCCAGGGTGCCGCCCCTCCGTGGGCTCCCTCACCTGAAGCCCAGCTCTGGTTCTCCCATCCACACCATCAACGGGCAGGATAATGCAGCAGACAGACAGAGACAGGGTGTTCGAACATTCAGCAGGCGTGACCCAGGTAGGGTGATCCTTCCACCCGCTTTACCTTAAACGTGTTCAGTTACCCGATTTCCCACCTTACATCTCACTCTGTGCTTCGAAGTAGTCTAACTGTACAATTACGGTGCCTGATTTGGCCTGTGAGCCTGTGTGCCCCATGACCTCTGGGACAGCTTGCCAGGGGGTGTACTTGGGGCTGACATTGCATCAAGGCAATTTCCTCCCTAACAGACACGCTTTATTTGTTCTGCATTTGTGTTTCTAACACTACCCGTGTGACTGTCTGAAAATCGCAGGGTTTTGGTTTTTTTTCTATTTTCACTGCCGTATGATAAACCATCATCTTCAGATTGTGTGTGTGTGTGTGTGTGTGTGTGTGTGTGTGTATTTCTATTACCTATGAGGCCTGCCCCAAATATGAGATACCAGTTCTGTTTTGTCTGCTCAGCCTTCCTCCCTTAAGTGGCTACAAAGTTTCCTGCCTCTAGACGTGCCTTTGTGGTTCCTTGGAGAGAAAGACCTAGTATGTTTTGCCCCAGAGGCTGGCAGTACTGGGCCCTTCCACCGTTAGGTGTCTTTGTGGGAAGTCTTCCTTCAACCTCACGGGGTGAGCAGTAGCTTACCAGTGCAGCCTGTTGAGAAGTCCTAGAATCACCAGAAATGGCCATTTCTGTAAGACCTACTGAGGCAGGTGGGTAGGCTTAGCCCATCCCACCTACTGATGGGTTCCTCCAATGGCTTCCTGTTGGCCCCTTAGACAGCCATTGGATCTGTGCTCTTCTGAAGCAGAAAAGGTTTCTAGAGGCCAGTAGAGACTACCTTCTTGGGGCCACTGAGATGGTCCCTAACACCCAAAACAAGGAAGCCTCTGGAACTTGCAGTCTTCTAGATTCCCAAGATTCTCCTAGTCAGTTGACCTGTTCCAGGAGCACTATGCCTACAGAGCAGGAAACGAGAGGGAGGGAGCAGCTACTTCTACAAGGTCACTGTCTTCCTTCCAAGATTTTAAACTTTTCTTCCATGCTTTCCATGGAAGGCCATCTCCCTTCATTTAGGTATCCAGACCACTCATTGCAGTTAAAAATATTAGCGATTATACTTTTCATTACCGACTATTTTTATAGCAGTCTGGTTTTTTTAATTACTTTTTAAAAATTTTTAATTGAAGCATGGTTGATATTAGTTTCAGGTCTACAGCATAGTGATTTGACAATTACATTACGAAATGCCACAGTAAGCATAGTTACCATCTATCCCCATACTAAATTATTACAACATTATCGAGTATGTTCCCTACGCCGTACTTTTCATTCCCTTGACTTATTTATTTTATACCTGGAAGTTTGTATCTCTTAATCTCCCTCCCCTGTTTGGCCTATCTCCCACCCCCACCCAACCTCTGGAAACCACTGGTTGGTTCTCTATATTTATGAGTCTGTTTCTCTTTCCTGTTGTTATTGTTATTTGGTGGTTCTTTTAGATGCCACGTTTAAGTGAGACTGCACGATAATTGTCTTTCTCTGTCTGACTTACATGACTTAGCCAAACAGCCTTTTTGGGTTCATTCATGTTGTCGCAAATGGCAAGATTTCGTTCTTTTTGGTGACCAAATAACATTCTATTGTGTCTACACACCATATCTTCTTCATCCATCCATCTATTGGTGGACATCCGGGCTGCTTTCATATCGTGGCTATTGTAAACGATGCTGCAGTAAACCCAGGAGTGCATATGTCTTTCGCATTGGCGTTTTCATTTCTCTCAGGTAAATACTCAGATGTGCAGTTATTGGGTGGTATGGTACTTTTATTTTTAGCTTTTTGAGGAACCTCTATCCTGTTTTCCACGGTCGCTGCACCAATTTACATTCCTACAAATAGGACGCAGAGATTCTCTTTTCTCCACATCCTCACCAACCCTTATTATTTCTTGTCTTTTGGATGCTCGCCGTTCTGACGGTTTTTTCTTTTTAAATAAATGTTGTGATACGTAGTCCCTTAGATCTCTCCCGTGGTATTGGTTAATCATGTAAAAGTTTCTTTTAATTTCTTCTTCATGTGGATTTGTTCTCACAGTTTTTGAGTTTGGTCTCTCTCTTTTGTGCTCTTGTTTTCTTTAAAATGGTTGAGGTTTTGTGGGGGGAGGGGGTCAATCTCAATGCTTGAGAAGCCCCATTAGTCAGCTGTGATGACGGATGTGAGTTTCCTCATAGTCCAAATTAGTGGACTATTCCCCTATCAGTGGATATGAGCTCTGGTGACAGAAAATACTTCTCCAGGGTTGTAAAGGGCTCTAGACGGTCCAGAGCGGGGTGAGATCAGTCAGGGTGTGTGTGTGTATGTGTGTCTTGTTTTCTGGGCTTGAAGAGTCCCTGACTCCCTTGTGATCCGTAAGTTAGCTGGGGAGTTACCCCAGTTTTCTTATCGAGAAACTGCTTCATCAATCTCCTGGTTGTTAGCCCTATTCTTTCTGTTTTTCATTCTTCCCCAATATTTTTAGAATATTCATTCCAGATACACTGTCCAGGCAAATCATGATCAGAAAGCAGTTCTCAGAACAACTAAGAACTCTGCCAAAGAAGGTTAAGTTAGATCTGTACCTCATACATAGAATACCAATATAGACTCCCAGTGTATTAGAAATTTAGGTATGAAAACTAAATCAGGCAAGTTCAAGGAAAAACGTGGATGGATGCTTTTGTAACTTGTCCATCTATGACTCAAAATCCAGAAGCCATAAAAGAAAAGGATGATCAATTTAAATATGCAAGAATATATTTTTTACACATAGGAAAAGTCATTATAAGCAAAGCCGTGTTATAAATGACAACTTGGGAAAAAATGACAGAGAGCGGGGCACCTGAGTGGTTCAGTCGATTGAGCGTCCGACTTCGGCTCAGGTCACGATCTCAAGGTTCGTGAGCTCTAGCCTCGCGTCGGGCTCTGTGTCGACAGCTCGGAGCCTGGAGCCTGCTTTGGATTCTGTGTCTCCCTCCCTCTCTGCCCCTCCCCCACTCGCACTTTGTCTCTCTCTCTCTCTCTCTCTCTCTCTCTCTCTCTCTCCCCGAAAAATAAACATTTAAAAAATTAAAAAAAAAAAACTGAAAGTCATGGCACGAAGGATCCATCTCCTTAATTTATAAATATTTGGTCGCCATTGAGGAAAAAAGAAAAACACATTCAACAGAGAAATTCTCACGTACCCCAGAGTGAGAATGTTGGATTGAGTGGACTCATTTCGGTTATGTGTTTCTACCTGATAGAGCGAGGGTGCAGAGGCGGCTTCGTTCACGTGGAGGACCCCATCTCTCCCAAAGCGCGTGCTGGCCCCCAAATATCGAGCCCTGAATTCAAAACAGTTAGAGCTGTTGGTATGTGGTGCCGTGTAGAAATTCATATCCATTTCATATTTGCAAACTGTCTGGATACCTGGGCCAGGCCCTGGACTATTCGAGTTGCAATGAGGAAGGCTAGCCCCAGGTCAGCCGCCAGCGGGGTGAAGATAATGAGAAGGGAGGATACAACCAAAGAAACGCCAACCACACGCTTTGTTCCTATTCTTCCAGCCAGGTACCCGCTGGGAGCCGTTGTCAGCATCATGCCATAGTTGACAGAACCAAAAATGATGCCTTGGATTTGAGGGCTCCAGTCATACACAGGGGCCTTGAAGAAACAGAGAATGCTGTAGTAAGCCATTTACAGGAAGGTTCTTACATAACTGAAGACACCTCTTTATATCTCTCACTTGCTTTCAAATCACTATTTTGCCAAGTAAAACTTCTCTTAAGTGTTAATGTATTTTGAGAGAGAGAGAAAGCACGAGCAGGGGTGGGGCAGAGAGAGAGGGAGAGAGAGAGAGAATCCCAAACAGCCTCTGTGTTGTCAACGTGGGGCCCAATGCAGAGCTCGAACTCACGAACTGTGAGATCATGACCTGAGCCAAAATCTCAGGAATCGGACGCTTAACTGACTGAGCCACCCGGGTGCCCCCCCCCACAAATAAAACTTTTTAACATATAAGCTCTAAACAAACAGCAAAAACAAGAACACAGCTTAAATCTCGTATTGCTTACCTCTGCTGGAAGACTGTTTGGCGCATCATCTGAGCCACCAAGTGCGTCAAGAGGCAGACTCTCGGTGGAGCCATTAAACTGGGACTGATGGTTTGTGCCGTTGACCATGGCCACCATGCTGATGTTGATGGCAGCATACTGTGCCATCAGTATAAAATTGCAGAAGTGTGTGATAAAGGCTATTCCATAGCGAGTGGAGCGGAAGCTTAGAACTGGAAATATCATAACATGACATTAGTGCTTTCCTTATTAAGCCATCATTTGCTTCTCGCAAGTTATACCACAGGAAGGTACCACAGACCATCACCTAATGAGTTAAATGGCTTTGCTATTGGCTTTAGGAAAGATACAAAAGGAGGCAATCACTGAGTTGAACTGAAGGTTGTTTTCATACCATGACTGTGTAGAGACTGACTTGCTCTGAGGCATCTATCCTTCCTATGGTTTTGTCTCTCGCGTTCTTGGGTTATTGTATTCTATAGTTGATGAAATTACTCGGAAGTAAATACCTATGTGGCAAAATATACATTTTATATACATATAAGGAAGTATATGTATATGTACCTATTTAAGTCACATAATTTAATCAACTAAATTTAATTAAATTACATAATTTATATTGTATGTCCTATATTACACATTATATATAGAAAATGTAATTTTTTAAACTCTGAGGGAATTGTTCGTTAGGGTAGATGATTGTTCTCCGCATGTGTCCAGTCATTGAGGACAAGCTTTCCTTTAAAGTTTAAAATCAAGCCCCTAGAAAGATTTTCTCATTAGAGAAATTGACAACTACAAACTATGAAAAAATACAGCGAAAAAAAATAGCAGAAAGAGAAATGAGCACAGCATTCAAGGCTGTTTTTGTATTTCTGGGGAAGATGGCTGTTGCTGGGAAGAGGCTATTGCAATAATGCAGAAGAGAAGTGAGGAGCATTGGATTGTGGTGGGAGCAGCAGAAGCAGGAAAATGTAATCAGATCCCAAATGGACCCACGGGGTGGGGGAAAGGCACACTAAATCAAGCTTTAGGTTTTACAGACCAGTGGGGGAGGGGCACCAGAGAGGTTCTTGTCTAGGAACTAGAAGAGTAGAGTTGAGGTTCGCTGAGGAAGGGAGTTGTGTGGCCAGAGCAGGGGTTTGGGGAGTGTGGGGATCAACAACTTATTGTTGGACCAACAGAGCTCCCTTTTAGGCACTCTGAGTGTTGAGAATGTTGTTGGATACACAACTCTAGAGTTTAGAAGAGAGGTAGGAGTTGAGGTATAAGACTGGGAGTTAATAATCTACACATGATACCTGAAGCCATGATATTTGGGAAGTGAGAACACAGAGAGAAGAGAACCAAGGACTGACCCTGGGGGTTCCAGTGTTTAGAAAGGCCAAATGAATGGGGAGAGACCAGCAAAGGAAACTGAAAAGGGATGATGAGTAGGTTTGGGAAGAAAACTAGGAGAGTGTGGTGTCCTGAAAGCCCAGGGGAAAAGGGCTTCAGGGAGGAGGGTGTCAGCAGGTGCGTCAGATGGCTCCAATAGGTCATTGAACATAATGACTGAGAATTAATTCACTAAATCCTCTGAAGCCGCTACCACGGCTATCCTCATTTGATGGATGAGAAGGACATAGATACAGAGAGACCCGCTATGTGTCAGGTGTCTATGCTGTTAACCATTGTTGGGCAAGTATATGATGGCTTTTACTTTGTCCTAGATAACCCCATGAGAATACCTTTGCTGTAAGTCAAGTGCACTCATCTGTGGGGTTTACATGGTGTGGGATAAGAGGTCCCTGTGTGTCTTCAAGAAGTCCTCAAAACTTCAAGGAAGGAGGTACCTTGAGATAACAAAAGAGTCTTCCCCCACAAGGACATACTGTTTTCTCATTTAGTGAATGGGGTGGGGGAGGCAGAATTTGGAAAAAAAACTGTAAAACATACCCAAATTAGAGTGAGAAGCTCAAATACAATATTCTTGTGAAAGTTTTCCTTCCTCATTCAAAGCTGGGTGGTGACTTCTTATGTCAATCAAGTCAACTAATAATTTGTGAGTTCTTGTGTTCTCTGATTTCTCCACATGGCCTGGGATCTTAGAGACCAAAGGCTACTGAAAAACAGTATCAGCAAACCAAGAGACTAATGGCTCACAAATGAGTGGGTTGAACATCGGTCTCGTTAGGTTGCTGAAAGATTAAGTAGAGGATGTGTTTAAAAGGCTAAGCCTGATGCTTGCTTGCTAATAAGTATTTCCTACAAGCTACTACATGTGTCCTTAAAGATTTTTTCTGTCCTATGTCCATAATGGATGAATCATTCCAGCCATATCCACTCTAATAGATTGGTGCCAGTGTCATGCTGGCTGTGAAATATTTTCAAGGATTACCCTTAGCTACATGAGAGTGTGTGAGTTTGTATGTATGTGTGAGTGTGTGCAAATTAATAAATATCTTATAGGCATAGTATTTAACCGCTGGAAAAGAGCACTGACACTATGAAATCATCGACTTTTGAAACTTGAAGGTTATATATGGAAGAATTCGATACTACTCTAATCAGAGTCCAGGAGATTTGTTTTTTAACATGATGTGACAAACAGAGCCTGGGGTGACTCCAATGATTCCCACCTCATGAGTTCACAAATGTGTCTAATCCCCTCCACTCGAATGGGGGCAAGACCTATGAGCTGCTTCTAGCCAGCAAGTGAAGGGATGCACTCTCATGATTTTCATTATAAGACTCCAAACTGAAGCTGGATACTTTACTCGTGGGCTTGATAAAGGACGCAGAGAGTTGGAGAAGCCCACACGGTAAGGAACTATGGGCTGCCTCTAGGACAAGAGAGTGGCCTCTAGCCAAAATCCTGCCCAAACCAGGACCTTCAGCTGTACGGTTGTAAGGGGATGAATTCTCCCAACAACCTGAATGATGTTGGAAGTGGGATCTTCCCCAGTCTAGCCTCCAGATGAGAACACAACCTGGGCAACTGCTCAATTGCAGCCTTGTGAGATGTAGAGAAGAACCAACTAAACCAAGGCATGTCTTAACCCCTGACCCACAGAAGTTGTGACATCGTAAATGTGTGTCATTTTAGGCCATTAAGTTTGTGGTAATATGTTTGCAGGGATAGAAAATAAATACGGTTGGCATCAAATAATAAAGATGCGTTATATATATTAACAGACTACATGAAAGGTTTTTTGGAGGAGAGGGCACACATTGAAAGATGTTTGCATTACACAGCATTGAAATTTGTTACAAGGCTAAAATAAGACACCAATAAAAAGAGAAAATCTAAGGAACAATAGAAAAACATCCAAAAAAATCATACAGTGAGTAAAGGACATTACGGAAATTCATGGAGGAAAGCTAAATTATACATGTGATCCTGAGCTAGCTGGTTAGATATATGGAAAAATAAAGTTGGAACAATATCTCATATTTTAAATCAAAATAAAGTCAAGGTATAATACTGTAGCAGTGCGTTTTGTCAAATTAAAGCTGCCATTGATTTTAAGATGTGTCATTTTTTGTTCCACTAAAAATCAATTGATAAGCTAATCAAAAAATCAAACTTAATAGATTCTGAATCTATCAAACTGAATGCCTGAGCTCTCCCTCCCAAGCTTGGTCCACCCACATTCTTTCCCAACTCAGATGATGGAACTTCTATCCTTCCAGACACTTGATTTCTTTCTTTTGCACCTTAGATCCAGTCTGTCTGGAACATACTATTGTCTTTGCATGGAAAATGTGTACAGAATCCAACCACTTCTCACCAGAGCCATTGCTGTCTCTTGGTTTAGAGCTGTTTCCAGAGGATTCTGGCTACCAACACCTCTTGCTTGGATATTTGCAATAGCCTTTAACTTGACTTCCTGCTTCCAATCTATTTTATATATTTTTTTAAATGTTAATTTAGTTGAGAGAGAGAGAGAGAGCACAACTGGGGGAGGGGCAGAGAGAGAGGGAGACACCGAATCCAAAGCAGGCTCCAGGCTCTGAGCTGTCAGCACAGAGCCTGACACGGGGCTTGAACTCATGAACCACGAGATCATGACCTGAGCCAAAGTTGGACGCTCAACCTGAGCCACCCAGGTGCCCCTCTAATCTATTTACAATATAGCAAATGAACTGTTGTAGTCATGCCACAAATTAGATCACCCCCTCTTCCACTCAAAATCCTCCATGTGGCTTCACTTTAGTTCAGATTGAATACTAAGGTCTCTATGGTGGCCAGTGGAAAGGAAATATTTATGGCCTTTGCATCAAAATTTTCATTTCTTAGGAATATACACTGAAGAAATAATAATTCCAACTTCGGACAAGTGCTATGTTAAAGAATGTTTGCATATGTATAATATATGTAAAGATAGCTTAGTAGCAAAACAAAACTCTAACTTAAATTTCCAACCGCAAGAGGATTTTTCAGGTAAATAATGCTCTATCTATTGGACATCCTGAAACACTAATACGCATCCTTAAGAATAGTTGTGAGTATTAGAAAGCAATATGGAAAAGTATGTGTGGTCAAATTAAAAGGTTTCTTACTATACCTAATTAAGCAATACAATTATGTTTACAATATTCCATGCAGCGACAAGAAGAATACACAATAGTGGGTGTATACAAATTTGGCAGCAACTATCAAAAACTGTAAATCCACATGGACAAAGATTAAAAGATAATCCTCAGAAATGCAAGATTTTTTCGAACAGTGATATTTATTTCCTTCATATATTTGAAAAGCACACATTAATATTACCTGATTTTTAAAAAGAATTCAACAACTTATATGAATTCATTTGTTTGTCTTATGACAGTGCACATTAAAAAATCCACTACCAATCCTAAACCCAAGGAGTCAAGGTTGAGTTTACCTTTCTTGGGAACGAGACTCTCATCCACTCGTGTATCTTGGGAGTGTTTAGTCTTCCCTGCTGTGGGACTCAATTCTGTCATGGTGGCCATCGTGTTCTTTCCCCAGATGTTTTTCACCTATCGGGGCAATATGCAATCCACAGGTGTCAGCCAAGAGAGACTCCTCTGATACACATAAACAGTGGTCACCAAACAATTTAAAGCTAGGCCATTTCATGTGGGTGGGGTCCTGGAAGGATCATTATTCCCTCCAGGCCTCCTACAACCGGTGCACCATGCCTAACAGGAGGAACTGTTTATTATTAGGATCTAGAATGGTCCCTGTGTGCCAGGGTAAGAGTGCTGGCTTTGGATCTGGGCATTTCCAAGTTCAAATCCAGGCTCATGATTTACCTAACATGCCAAGTGTCACCAGGAGCAGATTTGTGTGTTTCCGTTTCTTATCTGTTGTAAGAATACCCACCACCACCACAGCGGCAGCACCTTCATCAAAGATCACAAGGGTTCAATAGACTGCGCAGGTCTGGCACTCAACGAGTGGTTGTCACATAGTCTACTGTCATCGTTGTCAGAGCCACCACAGATGTGGGTCACTTCAGAACTGTGCTCCTCTGGAATCTTCTGCACCCGAAAACCTGCTTTCTAGTGCCCCCATGATTCCCAAACTGCTTCCCCATTTGACCCCCCATGAGGGTTCCTGTATGTATGTCACTAATACTTGGGGACCATATTTGCATGTGATGATACGATTTTAATCCCATATTATTTATGGCCACAGATGATAATGTGTCTGCGAAGTTCTGGAAATAACTAACATGGGGATCTAGGCACTAATAGTTGTTTGGGGTCCCTACAATTTGGACCCACGACCGCCTCAGATGCACAATGTTTCTATTATAAGCAGGATCTGCTTGGCTTCAAGTTATAAATATCCTGTTGTTTAATTAACAGGTAGTTGGGATTGTGAGGTTGGTTTTAACTGACCCATAGCATGAAAAACTAAAACCATGTCTATAATCTGGCAGGGAAAATGGAAGTAAAATTGGATGATCAAAATGTGATTCCTTAGCAGTTGGGTCTGAGATCAGAAACAATGCCCACATGTTTGAATATACTCATTTTAGCAGCCACAGATGAAAGCTTAAGACTCTGAGCCCTCTCAACTTTTGATGTTGGATCATGTTCTTAGTTTCCCCTTCCTTAGACTCTTTGGTGAGGGCCATGCGACATCTGACAGTTGTCTCACCAAGAAATACAATAATTTCTGGATGGGAGGGTGGTTGGCTTTTTGTAGAAGCACTTTACATGGAAGTCCTAAACAAAACAAAACAAACAAACAAACACGCACAAAAAAACAACATGACAACCAAACAGGCATCATCAGAAATGTTAAGCTATATAGGGAAAAATTATGTAAATAGATGAAGGCAGAACCTGAATTGAGATAGGAAAACCAGAGAACACAAGATGGCTCTGTCAGAGAGGAGGGTACGGGGTAAGACCGTGGGGTATTGGAGTCAGGTCACATGGGTCGGCAAAAGCAGACTGCTACATTTCTAGGAATTTTGCAAGCTGGTTGTTGAAAACAGCCATTATTGGCAATTAAATTATATAAATTTGGAATGAAAGAAAATATAGTTTAAGAAGGTAAATATTTGCAGCCTATGACTTCGTAATTATGTCACTGAGTTTTACTCTTGGGTATGTCTCCCGCATCTAGATGGCGGGAATACTATATAAAGACGTGGTGTTGCATATTTCTTCCTAACTCTGAATTCAGTGATGTCATGTTGGTGGCTTGAAACTGGCCACAACTGGAGTATTCACATGAAAAAACAAAAAAGACGAATGGTACAAATTTGGGCTTGATTTGTTGATTTCCTGGACTTAAGAAATTTGTTAAATAATATTATGTTAGACATGAGGGGGTGCCTCAGTCGGGTAAGCGTCCAACTCTTGACTTTGGCTCAGGTCATGATCTCCCGGTTCCTGAGTCCAAGCTCCATGTTGAGCCCTGCGCTGACAGCACAGAGCCTGCTTGGGATTCTCTCTCGCTCTCTCCCTCTGCCCTTCTCCCTGCCTAGCACTTTCTCTCTCTCTCTCAAAAAAATAAAAAATAAAAAATAAATAAAGGGGGAAGAGAAGGAGGTATGGCGATGTATGGAATTCTCCCTTTAAAAAAATGTATAAAGATATTAGTGTCAGAAATTTTATGTTAACTCTCACGTGGTATTGTAAATTTTAGTAACATGAAGTTAATTTGGAAAATGTATGCATTTTGCAGATGGTAACGTAGAATCAAACAGTTCCGATCCCTGCAACTATATAAAAAGCTAAATAATAATAAAAATTTTTGGACTGTTGTGATTCAGAGTGTGCAAGCTGAAAATGGTTTCGGTCTGGTGAATATAATCTGTATGAGAGAGAAGTAATTCAACAGTAGATCAGGTATGACATTTAATGACAACAAATATATTGGGAAGAATTGGCAGATTGAAATTCAATTTCATTTGTCAAACTGTGGTTGAATTTCAGCCATAGGTTGCTACCAACACAGCGTTTAGCAAAAATACATGAAAGTTTTACACTTTAGATACACAAAATGTCTATTTGTTTACTACACCTCAATAAACCTGGAGACAAAGGACAGTACTACATGATAATCAACTGACTATACAGAACTTATAATAACAGTATTGTATATTATTATTCGTAAACCGTGTGCCTCAGATTCTATCGGTAAAATTAAAAAAAATTAGTTTATTTATTTATTTTGAGAGAGAGTGAGTGAGTGTGAGTGAGGGAGGGGCAGAAGGAGGGAGAGAGAGAATCCCAAGCAGCCTCCATGCTGTCAGCACAGAGCCCAACATGGGGCTCGATCCCACAAACCATGAGATCATAACTTGAGCCAAAATCAAGAGTTGGATGCTTAACCAACTGAGCCACCTAGGTGCCCCAATAAAATTTATAATATACCCATGTGTGTTTGCATATGTGTTTTTCCCACCCTGGAAAGCCAGTTGGGAAATACCAGCGCACCACCAGGGTAAGGAAACCCGTCACCCATCTTCCCCTTGGGCCTCTGCACTTGGTGCAACCATTTACTATGAACCCACATTTTTTATTTTGCCCTCAGCATTTAAAATTTTTCCTAGAAGGATTTATATCATTTGACACCCTGTTTCAGGAATTCCAGAGAGCCGGTTATAGGGAAGTCTCCCCTGCACCACCCCCTCCCGCCCCCCAGGAACAAAGGCCCCGTTCCCCTGCTGAACGAACAGATGTGGAATCTGGTGCCTGGGATCCATGTTCATTCTTACCTTACGTCCCAGCACAAGGCACTCGGACCAAACTCCTCTACAAACATGAGTATGTCAGGAGATTCATTAGGCCCTCCCACTTCCCACAGACGTGGTGGTTCTCACAGAAAAGAATAAAGAGGGATTCCATCCTACACAAGTCCCAGGATTAAATTCCAAGTGTTATTTGTTTCCACTGGCCCGTGGCTGCTGGCCCAATTCTACGAACCAAGTATCCTTGTGTGTGGCTTGTTGGCTTCTTCAGGACTGATGCTGTCTGATCCGTGTGATATACTGAGCATCCTTTTGCTTTATGAACAATCAGTTTGTTGCCTACCTGGACCGTGTTCTTCAAACCACCTGGACTTAATGTCTTGCCGTCTCCTTTTCGTGGCTTCTTTCAACTGTATGCTACGCCATTTTCAGGGACACCAGGAGAACCGTGAGCTTGAGTCTCAGGCACTGAAATTTGTCCGTGACATCCTAGCTGGCCAAACTTTGCACATGGTGCCATAATCATTCCACAGACAAGCAACAGCATGTAGTGATTATAGAGTGATCTCGAACTTAAGGCTATTTTACTCTTTGCTTTTAGGCCTGGACTGCCTCACAGCTGGCCCTGAGGACGGAGAGCAACATCCTGTCCCCTGGGTTTGAGGCCACATTCCAGTGGATGAAAGCACTATGGCGTGCCACATTCCTGGTTTCCCACAACTTGACCTATTCTTTGTTTTTTTTTTTTTTTTATTTATTTTTGGGACAGAGAGAGACAGAGCATGAACAGGGAAGGGGGCAGAGAGAGAGAGGGAGACACAGAATTGGAAACAGGCTCCAGGCTCCGAGCCATCAGCCCAGAGCCCGACGCGGGGCTCGAACTCATGGACCGCGAGATCGTGACCTGGCTGAAGTCGGACGCTTAATCGACTGCGCCACCCAGGCGCCCCCAACTTGACCTATTCTTAAAGGTGTGTGTCTGGGACCTTTCCATCATGGCAGGATGGAGTTCTTGAACTCTCCAGCGCTGAGTCGATGTCTCCAGGATGGCATCCCCAGTGAAACTTTTCTATTCCACAGAAGATCTTTTTGTCCATTTTCAAGTCACTTTCAAGACTCATAAACGGGAATACTATCTCAGTATTTATTAACAGTGTTCTCAGGGTATCAGCTTTCTTGGAAGCAGACGCTTAAATAATAACCTGGGTAAAGTCATCTCAGGTACTTTAAGTTCTCTATTATCTCTATTCTAGACAGCCAGACATGCCTTGCTCTGGAAACCTCGGTGCCCAATCCCATGTCTATGATATGACCATATCTATGATCATATATATATATATATATATATATATATATACACACATATATATGTAATTTTTTACAAACAGCTACCTTGATTTTCCAGTATTGGTCCAGAACACTGTGCTGGTCGCCTGGGTCAGAGACTGTATATGGCATCCTGAGATGTTTCTGCTTCCAGGCAGTGCTCCCAAGGAATCACACTGAAGGTCAACTTCCTGCAGACCTTTAGGTTTCAAGCCATGGGTGTCCCGCTAACGTCTGTGAGGTCACAAGTGCCATCAAAAAGTTGCAGCTCCTATGTTCCTGCCTTGAGGACTCTCTCTGATTATCTTTCACCTGCCCTCAGCCCCACCTACCAACTGCTGTTGACCCTAGTGCCCTTCCATCACCCCCATCTCCGCAATTCCTCTTCTCTCCTCAGCCATCTTGGTTTGGTTACATTTTCATCACGTCGTGAGTCATGACTCAGCTCGGCATTCTTCTAGATGCTGCCTTGGACAAGAGCCGCCCCCAGCCTTATCTTGTGTCAAAGCCCTGGACCCTCTTTGGTCCGGGAGGGAAACCAAAGGGATGAACCTGATTACAAGAGGCTGGGGTCCTTCAGCATGCCAGGAATAGCCTGTTGCCGCTATGAATCCGTCCAAGAGAAAAGCCCAGTACAGATGTCTTGGTTGCAGCGAATCTTCGTGTAAGGGATGGAGAGGTGGTGGCCCGTCGCTTCTTATCTGAAATATTTCTTGGACGCTACCCTCCATCTGTTCCTTGTGTCCTGCCAGCTGTTGGTATAATGGAAATCATGCCAGCCTCTGCTCCTAACTACTGTACCGACCAGCTTACATCAACCCTAGGTGGAGATTTTGACACTCTTCGTCCAGGACACCCAGTTGGTAAATAAAAGAGCTGATACTTGTTTCACAGGCCCCTGAATTTAACCCCCCAAATTCAGCTTCTACACCCCTCACTAGAGTCCCTGTTTCTTGAAAATGCCATCCACAGTTGACATTTTATGCACGTTTATGGACGATCAGGCACAAGACTTCAGCTCCCTGCTTGTACCTCGCTTCCCTCTGCCTTGTTAAGACAGGGTTTTGCATCTGACTTCGACTCAGGTCATGATCTCACAGTCCATGGGTTCGAGCCCCGCATCGGGCTCTGTGCTGATGGCTCAGAGCCTGGAGCCTGCTACAGATTCTGTGTCTCCCTCTCTCTCTGTTCCTCCCCCACTCATGCTCTGTCTCTTAAAAATAAATAAACGTGGGGTGCCTGGGTGGTGCAGTCGGTTAAGCGTCCGACTTCAGCCAGGTCACGATCTCACGGTCCGGGAGTTCGAGCCCCGCGTCAGGCTCTGGGCTGATGGCTCAGAGCCTGGAGCCTGTTTCCGATTCTGTGTCTCCCTCTCCCTCTGCCCCTCCCCCGTTCATGCTCTGTCTCTCTCTGTCCCAATAATAAATAAACGTTGAAAAAAAATTAAAAAATTAAATCCTTAAAAAAATAAAATAAAATAAAAAAATAAATAAACGTTAAAAAAAAGAAAGAAAGTAGGGGTTTCTACATCTTCCCTCACCTTATTTTTAAATCAATATGAGAAAACCTGGGACTCTGGGAGCATATAAAAATGGTCAGTCTTTACACAGAAAGGACCCTTAGAGTTTCATATGAATCAGTAGGACAAGTGACTTACCAACTTAGTGTCCGAGGGATGACTTAGACAGAACTGGCTACTCCTTAGTGCTGTCTCCCTTCACTCCCAGCAGAAGGCTGAGGCTTCTTTCCTACCCTGGGACTCGAATTGCTAATCATTAACGAGATTCATCCAACGAGATTTATACAAAAAGTGGAATCTTTTTTTTTCTCCCTTGTGTTTTTTTCCCTGTGAATTTTTGTTAATTTTTACTTTGAAATATGTGAATTATAATGTTACAGATCAGCTTGACCTTCCCTGTTGGTTTTCCTTGTCCTTTCTCTTTTGACACCTCATAATAACAAAACCATTTCACATAAATTCAGTGAAGTTTCTCCATACTGTTTTATTTTAACTACCCATAGGTGGGTTCCTAAACTATATAAAGCAATGCTTTGTCTGCGACTTAAGTTTGTATACCTGCTGCCATGCAGTGTGGACTATTCCATAACTCACTTTGGACAATAAGCAACGTGGATTGGGAAGAGCCACAAGGGCACAGTCAAGGTCATCGCCTTTCAGTTTCTTTTGCTTGGCTCGTTTTCGACAATACCCCTACGTGGCTAAAAACCTCCTCACTTGTCTGTAGTTCCTCGTCCTCAGCTCAAAGAGGAGGCGAAGGGGTCACCCCCAGCTTCCTGCAGATGGTTCGTTTCCAGCTCCCCGCATGCTCGGTGCCTACACAGCAGACCCCTTTTCCCATGACAGCGTTCCAGCCCGTCTCCAGCCGTGGAAAATTAAACCTGTGCTTGGGAGCCTCCTTGCTTCAGATCCTACTCATCGCCTTGACTTTGAGTTCCTTCTTGGTTTATGGCCCCAGAGATCTCCTTCTGATTTGGAGCTTGGCTCTTTGTATCTATTTGAACTGTCCTGGGTGGGGGAGTAAACCACCCGCTCGCACCTTGGAAGAGTGGGAGCCGGCAGAGCGCATCCTTGAGCTCAAGAATTCAGAAGGAGCCCAGCCTCGGAGATTCAGAGCTCCTGTTTACCTAGCATTTATTATGTGTCTTCTCACCCTTCTTTTAGGCAACTTGTATGGTATTCTTAAAAGATAAGAAGAGAAAAGGAAAGCGGATTTGTTTGTCCCTTTGCACTTGGGGGATTTAAGCATGGATGCTCAAAGTTCATGATGCAGGAAGGGGGGATGTAAATTTCAACTTTCTGTGCAACAGACTTTTCCCTGAGTCAGTTTCGAAAGACTCTGGACTCTGGACCCCGCGATAAATGAGTAGCAACTTCCGAATTCAACTATCATGTGAAATGTGACTAACAATCATTATCCAAGCCAGAGAATCCAGCCTTTGGTTTTGCGATTAACTTTTAACTTCATTTTAAGGTTCCCGAGCGCTGCTCGCCCTTCCGTTCCACAAATTTGACTGCGAAGAAAGAGCCTCATGTTGTTGTGTGGGAAAAAAAATTCAACATTGCAAACGTCTATAATGAATTTTTGGAAACTTGACTACAGGTTGAAATATTTCCTTGACTCAGATTGTAATGTCCACCTGTATGAAATTTACGTTTTCCTTTTGAAAAATGTTGATGTTTAAATCACTTTGTTTTAGTCCTGAGAATGAGTGCACATTTCTCCTTGGATGTGCATCCACGTTATCCTCAGAGTGGTTTCCCTAAGACGGTATACAACTGTCATTAATAATGAGCCACACGACGAGGCAGCAGGATGCCGGCTCTGATTCTGGGTGCTGCTTCAGAGGACTTCAGTGCACTGTCCTATCATGATCACAGAGAGCCTGTTGTTTCCAGTCTAGAAGGCCAAGGTGGCCTCGGCAGAGGAAATACCTCTCACGTGCACTCTGCCCCCTAGTATCTGGCAGTGACTCGGGAGATCCAGGGACAACTGTCAAACAAACACATCAGATGAGTCTAACTCCCGAGACGAAAGACTTGACTAAATGGTAACCGTCATTCTCTGGAGCTTGGCAGCGTTTTCAAACACTCTTTAAACCGTGAACCCCCATGTTGGCCTGTTACACCCGCTTAGAACCTTAAGTCTTCGTTGTGGTTCTGGCGAAGCCTTTTTTTTCTCCAAGTCACATTCCTCTTTTGCCTCACTGTCTCTGTAGCATATGGGGCCAATCCGGTCATCAAGCTCATAGTGGAACCTCACCCGTATTATTCTGCCTTCTGTCAGAATTCCAATCAATATTCCAACATGACTCTCCGTAGAACTTGCTAGCTACACGTGTTTGCGAGTAAAGATGGTGGTTATCTCTTCGTTTCCAATCCTTTGTTTTTAATTATTTACTAAAAAAAATTTTTGAGTGTTTATTTGGGGTGGGGGGAGGGGCAGAGAGAGAGGGAGACAGAGAATCCGAAGCAGGCTCCAGGCTGTGAGCTGTCAGCACAGAGCCTGACACGGGGCTCCAACTCACAGACTGTGAGATCGTGACCTGAGCCGAAGTCAGACACTCAACTGGGTCACCCAGGCGCCCCCCCCCCCCAACCCGTCTTCCTTTCCAATTCTTCTTCTACTCCATCTCTCACCCCCTTTTCAGTGACTCCCTTGGATGGGGTCACTGATTGAACACCAAGTGTTCTGGGTGTGCTGGGCACTGTTCTGAACGCTTTCCATACAACATTTTTACTGCCTGCTCACGGCAAAACTCTATGGGGACAACTGTTACCACTCTGCCCATTTTACAGAGAAGTTAAGCAATTTGTTAGTAAGATGTGGAGTTGGGCATCCAGTCACCCAGGGAATCTGGGAAAATTGATCATTTCTAAGAAAACTTTGCTTTTCATACATCTGATTCGTGTTGTAAGAGTGTTAACAACATTCTGGGATGGAGGGTGAGATAGTGAAAAGGGTATAGTTGTCATGACGTATAGAATTGTTGAGTCACTGTATTGTACACCTGAAATCAATATGTATCCCTGCATGTTAACTATAGTGGACTTTTTAAAAAATTAATGACAAAAGAATCTTATTCCCCAAATACTTCTGTTGTTACTCAGTTATCTAATTTAAAGATTCCTACTAATACTCTCTCTTTTGGGGAGGGGCAGTAGGTTTTCCATTAACTTTGGTGCTCTGTCTTTAAGGATGTTGAAATGTACTTGTTTAGGGATTTTTGTCGGCGGGATTGAGCTACCAAATGCAAGAGTGTATTTCCACGACCTAAGTGTGAATTACTACTTAGGTGTGGGTTAACAGTTTCCTGATTCTTGGGGACTGTCTTGAGAGAGGAGAGGAGAGATTAGATGTGCCGCTGGGCCCTGGGTGTGAGACACTGACATTTTAAATCTGATCTGAAACATTTTTTTTTTTTTAATTTTAGAGAAAAAGAGAGAGCGTGAGTGGGGGAGAGGGACAGAAGGAGGGAGAGAAAGGATCCTAAGTAAGCTCCGGGCTCAACACGGGGCTCGATCCCACAACCCTGAGATCACGACCTGAGCTGAAATCAAGAGTCAGATGCTCCACCGACTGAGTCACCCAGGCGCCCCTGAAACATTTTGTTTATTAGCCCTCAGTGCCCATGTCGATCATTTACAAGTGTAGCTAGATTTCAAATCCTGGAGAACAATGCATAGTTTCTTTCTATTCTCTTTTTCTTTTGTTCCTTTGCCCTGCCTTGATGAAGATGAGGAATATGCCTCAAGCTTGACTTGGCTTCTCTGAGGTTCGAAAATGTACATGAAAGCTTTCAATTTGATTCAATCCCTTTTGATCTTTCCCTCGCCCCCTCTGAGCTCAGAGTCTCCTTTCTTTCTCAGTGCTGATTCAGGTCAAGGAGCAAGATCATGGAACTCAATTACTGCTACAAAAGAGGATTAGGGGCCAAACTCATTTATGGGCCGTAGCAGGGCAAGGTTAAGTTTGGATTATACTCAGTCACTTGCGGTTTCTATTTGTCAGACACGTGCTTAGAGATGACAGGGAACCTGGGGCCCCTGGGGGCTCAGTCGGTTGAACATCCGACTTCAGCTCAGGTCACGATCTCACGGTCTGTGAGTTTGAGCCCCGCGTCGGGCTCTGTGCTGACAGCTCGGAGCCTGGAGCCTGCTTCGGACTCTGTCTCCCTCTGTCTCTGCCCCTCCCCTGCTCATGCTCTGTCTGTCTCCAAAATAAATAAACATCAAAAAAACTTTTTAGAAAAGACAACATCAACAGCAAAATAGGAAAAAATAGAATGGAGTACGTCAGAGTGCATCCTACTTAGGAAGAGTAAAGATTGTTTTGTGAAATTTTGATTCTGAAACATGTATACAGATGTATGTAATGAACATGTATACGAGCATTGCCTTGCAGTGTAAAACTGTGTTTTACTTACTGAAGGTCAAAAGGCTTGAAATTTTCTTTCTAGTACACATATTTTATAAGTTTTTATTTCTATTAATAATGCCTTTGCTTTGTTAAATCTCCCAGATTTAATACTTTTGTTTGGCATTTCAAGAAGGGCAGGCTGGACTAGATCTTGAAAGTTCTCATTAGAAGAAACAAAGAATTTTTGTAACTTTGTATGAGGACAGATAACCAGATGTATTGTGATGATCACTTCACAATGCACACAAATATTGAACAATTATGTTGTACACCTGAAATTAATATGTCAAGTATACTTTAATTAAAAAAAACCCTGTGGACTCATTAAAATTCAATTTATTCATATAAAAATAATAAAATCAAGTTTTAGAACCCAAAAAAGGCCAGCCTAAAAAATTATTACTTAACCATGTACATACCTCATTTTCTTGCACTTCACAGATCCTGTATTTTTTGAAAATGTTTATTTATTTTTGAGATAGAGAGAGACAGATCGTGAGTGGGGAGGGGCAGAGAGAGAGGGAGACACAGAATCGGAAACAGGCTCCGGGCTCTGAGCTGTCAGCACAGAGCCCGACACGGGGCTCGAACTCACGAATCACGAGATCATGACCTGAGCTGAAGTCGGACACTCAACCGATTGAGCCACCCAGGCGCCCCTACCCTCGGTCTTCTTGAGTAGCAGCATGGCCTTGATGTTGGGCAGGATGCCGCCCTGTGAGATGGTGACGCGGCCCAGGGGTAACTAACATGTATACACACACACACACACACACACACACACACACACACACATATCTTGGTCTTTCCTTAAGCAGCACATGATCTCCAATACACCATAGATATATAGTTGATGACTCAGCCAAGCAAAGAAGGAGCACTTTTCCATGCTTTTCCATTGCAATTCATCCTATCCAACGTGTTTCTACGATTTCATCTGAATACAGAGTCTAAAGATAAGACTCCCTTTGTCACCTGTAAATACTTTTTCTCTTTTCACGGCAGTCGAACTGGTTTGGAATGTGCGCGAACTGGTTTGGAAAAGGAGGCTAAGAAAACCGTGTGTCATATGCATCTCTGTATTATTTGAAGATCCTCATTTTCTCTACAGAAGACTGGAACACAAATGGTATGTAGATGCATGAATCATAAGGTATGTTACATATTAATAGTGGTTGATCAGTAGATCGTGTGCTGGTTAAGGATACAAGGAACCAGAGATACCTAACATTCGTGAGGCCTGGAACAGACATCACACATCTAGGCCCCAAATATTCACGATACCCTAAATATAAGTATGTCCTGCCCTTCGAAAGTTCACATCATTGTGCCCCTTCCTGTTTACAAAAGACCTGCCTTAGTACCTGTTTTGGCTAACTGAAAAAAATCCAAAGAGGATTTTCACTTTCATGGGAAAAAAAAAAAAAAAAAAAAAAAAAAAGTGAGATGTGAGAACAGCGTTTAGTGTTTGCTTTCCAGCCGGCCGCTAGGAGGCGCTACAGAGGCCTCGCTGAGTTCCTGCTCCAGGAGCCACGCTGCATCTCAAGACGGAGCCGCCCTAGCTTTGAACTGGGGTCTGTGAGCCTTTGTGCTTTAACCTCAACTTAGTCACACATCTGTTAGCAGGATGTGTCCGAAAGCGTCCAAGAGGCCTAAGCGAGGTTATTTTGGGGGGTCTGGAAAAGCTAAACATTTTTTCCGTATAAATGAATGGTCATCGCTTCTTCACTTTATGCCATCTCGACTTATGAAAGGTTTGATAGGAGAGTAGGGGCAACGTGTATACGGGAAACACTGAAGATTCAGGTTATGCTTCACGTGTGTGATCCCTCAGTATTTGTGAGTCCTTGGTTTGGCCACTCACTGGGGGAACCCATTCTGGCACCAGGTGTCCTCTACAGGCTCTTTGGAGAGCCATGGCCACGGCCAAGAGTGCTTGCCCCTGTGTCTTTCCCCTGGAGCAAGTGTGTGTTATCTATTCACGTGACATCTTCCATCTGTGGGCTCCCTGGTTGGAATCTCAACTCTGATCCTTCTAACCACTTGCTTCTGGCCGTGGGTTCCACTTGTGCAAATCTAGTATCTTAATTTGGTCTGGGAGACTATCTGTTTTGTGGGTGGTCCGCTTCCTTGTATCCAGCTGGGAAGCTCCCTGCATCAGGACAGTTTCCCACAAGCCACCTCGGTTAAGATCAAGAAGGATGAGGGAAGCCGAAGTTAGCTTCGAGGAGAAGTAACCTGTAAGACGTTGCAGGATGTGGAAGCAGGTACTCTAGGATCTTGTCCAGGGCCATAGGCATCGTCAGTTCCTTTTGCAATGGGTCTTTGAGTGGATCACCCAGTGCATCACCACAGGTGACTACCGTTACCCCCAGGCCTTTCAAAAGTTCCTTTCATCAGAGGAGCACCCGGGTGGCTCAGTCGGTTAAGCATCGGACTTTGGCTCTGGTCACATTCTCACTGTTTGTGGGTTCAAGTCCTGTGTTGGGGGCTTGGAGCCTGGAGCCTGCTTGAGATTCTGTGTCTCTCTCTCTCTACCCCTCCCCTGCTTGCACTCTGTGTGTGTCTCTCTCTCTCTCTCTCAAGAATGAAGACTTTTTTTTTAAGTTCTTTTCATCAGAACATGCATATCATAAACCAAAGACATTGTTTACAGCCATCTTAGTTTTTAAGATTAAAGTTCTACTTAATGCCTTTTCCGCTAATAACTCATGGGTTATGATTGACCCAGTCAGCTAATAAATTAACACAATCTGCTCTCAGCTTTAACACCTTTCCTTAGGAGCACACAGTTCTGCTTGCGTTTTTGTTTTTTTTGTTGTTGTTGTTCCCAAGGTTGCACAGTAAGTACTATGCGTTCACGCTCCAGTGTACCACTTAGGACATGATAGTCTCCATCCTTTACCTTGTGATTAGAGGCTTTAAATATTATTTCATGCCATGTTTACAGCTTTTATTCCCTGCTTAAATGCCACCTTCGTCATGTTCTCAGCATTTTACGGTATCTTGGCTTAAGCTGTTTCCTAATGTGCTGGTCCAGCTATAAATTTTTCAGAATTTTCCAAACTACTGAGGTTTTCAATCAGTCCTGGAGATGCTGGCTCTTGGCCCAGGTCATTCACTTCCCCTAGCAAATAGTTCTTGCTCAGTCTAGGGGTGGCCCAGTCTCTACCAACAGTTGACTATCGGTAGGTAGATACATGATCTGAACTAGGCCAACATCATTCCTCGTGGACTTCAATCAAGGAAATCAGTTCAAAGTGCTCTTGGTAGAGGCCACACTCGGCTGCCAGTGTATAATTTTCTGGTTGCCTTTTGCTTTTTGAATGGTTCATGCCAAGTGTTAATACTATCCAATCAGAGTGAACTTCAAGCAACTCATTTGCATGTAGTCATTCTTTACTTCTCATCCAGCCAGAGATTGGGTGGCACCAATACCTCATTTGAATACAGCAACTATAAATAGGTCCCTCTTGGTACCAACTGTCATTCTCTTCACTCATAGCAGTGAAGGCTGGATTTATGATGCCTGGATCTTCTTTTAAGGATTTTGCTATTTCTATAAATGCCTCCCAGAGGGATTTTTCGCTACCTCTAAAAAGGACTCTAAGAAAACTTTCACCTCCAAAACTCAGAAGATTTGCAGGAGAGATGTTCCAGAGACCACATGCCTGGAAGTCAGGATTTGTACCCCATTCTCTCCCGTTGCCTCTCACTTCTCTCTTCCTCCCTCCCACCTTGTCTTCCTCTCTTTCCTTTCCCTTCCCCCTTCTTTCTTTCTCCCCCACAACCCCAGGCTCTCGTTTCCACTGCCTTCTTACATGTCACTTTCCTTCTCTTAGCCTCCAAGAGGGAAAACCCCTTTGCCTGGCCGTCTGGAACCTTACCCTGCTATCTTCACCGTGAGACAGGAAAGGTGTTCTGTCCAGGCTCCAGGTCAGAGAGTCTCGTGAAGGACTTCTGTTGGCCCAGCTCTGGTTGCGTCCCCAACTCTCGGACCTGACACCAGGGCTGGGCCATTAGGTAGAGCTCTTCCGTTAGCCGAGTCTGTCTGATACGTGCCTGTGGTCACCTGGAGGGTTCTGGCTAGCTGTTACCATAGATCCAGAGTAGTATAAAGCACTAATCTCGATACACCAGGGAAATCGGTTTGCATGGCTACGAACAACCTTCTTTTATGTGTATATATTTTTAATACATATTATATATAAATATATAATATAAAAAATATATCCTATAAAGTGTATATATATTTTTTTCTTGAGAAAGACCTAACCAAGAATCGACCTTGATAAAAATGATAGGTAAGAAGACTTGTACTCAAATAGAATGTTTGTATTTATGAGGGAGAGGGAGAGAGCGAATCTCAAGGAGGGTCCATGCCCCGCGCTGAGCCCCACTAGGAGCTCGATCCCACGGCTGTGAGATCATGACCTCGGCTGAAATCAAAGGCTGAACGCTTAACTAACTGAGCCACCCAGGCGCCCCTATGAAAAATGAAATATAATAGGATAGACCAAGGCATTATTCAATAGAATTGAAAATTTGCGAGTATATCTCATGTAATAAAGGTAATTGTTTTATAAATATATTTGTTTCAATTCGTCCTCCATTCTGCTAATATGCGTGGTGCTGTCTCACTGTGGTTTCCATTTCCATTTCTCTACTGTCCAATGAAGTTAACCACCTTTTATATCTTTAGCCACTTAGAATTTCTCTTTCGTGAAGTCGCTGTTCGAGACATCGGCCCATTTTTCTATTGGGTTGTCTGCCATTTCTCATTCTTTTCTCCCCTGTATTTAATTTGCCCATCCATTATGCGACTCTCTTCTTTTTCTCTTCTTTTTGTTTTCTACAAACTCCCCTTCCTCTCTATGTTGTAAATGCCCAGAGGACAGAGCCAGAGTGTTCTCATCTTTGCATCGTGCTAAAACACCTGAGCAGAAATACCTGTTGTTCTGCATTAGGAGCTTCTCTTCATCCGTTAAGGTGGCCCAAGGTTGGGCCCCCGCGCTTCTACGGGGCTTTTAAAGATGGTGGGGTTTTCTTCTCTAGAACAGTTGCAGCAAAACCAGAGCCAGCTAGGTGTGTGAGAGTCCAGCTCTCACAGCCTACAGCATGTGTTTTACGTGGTAGGAACCAGAATCAATTCCTGTTGGAGGCACTGATGACGATTCGAGAGTCCTGGGAAAACAGGAAGAAGTTCAAACGATCTTTTTCAACCCCCAGAAAGAGACTTCTTTGGTATGTGAGATTGTTCTGCACTCTCTTCCTTGTTATAGCTTCAGTATTCTTCTCCTTACAGATCATCATTTCATTTGAAAGCACCTCTGTGGTCTCCCTTCGGTTCTCGTTACATGCTCCAGGCTACTCCTTGTACCTTCTGGAAGTGCCCGTCTTGCCTCCACTTGAGCTTTTCAATTCTGTCTTGATTTCTAGTTAACCTCATTCATTTAATCCGTGCCTGGTCATCTCCTGGTCGTGAATCCCCTGGAATCTAGCTAGGATAAGTAGATCTCTGTTTTGCCTGATGCAAATAATCCTAATCTAAATAATTTGAAAATGGTCTATTCAATTTTAGCATGTGAATTTTAATAGAATTTAACCACATAAATAAACACCCATGTTTCGTACAATGTATACAAACCATAAAAAAGTTAATTCTGTGGATTACAGCCTGAAATTTCTGTCCCATGCTGAGCTCTATAACACATGACCATTGCTGCTAGCCGGTCTTCTCTGTGTCCATAATCACCCCCACTAAGGTACTTATCAGTGACTATTTTCACACAGATATTGATTCATCCAGTATTTCCCAAAGAGGAAACTTCAAAGGCAACAGGGATTGACGTTTCAAGTGTGTCCAGCAGTTGTCAACCCTGGCTGCATGTTAGAAACCCTGCAGCGTGTCTAACCACCAGGGGCACCTGGGCTCCCCCACAGACCAGTTCATTCAGTGTCTCTGCGGGTGGACCCCTCATCCTTGTGTTTTAGAAACTCCCCAGGGAGACCCAACAGGAAGCCAGAGGAGAAACGCTGAGGCTATGGCCACGAATATGAAGGAAGAAGGACAATACGGAAAACATGTCGCAAAGTTAATGGTCAGCATCGTAAGTGTGCAACTCACTATCCTCAGAGGCGGGTGATGGTCTTCTCTTTGGCCCAGTCCTGGATTTCTGCTTGTCCAAATGTGATGTAAAAAAACATGCCAAACATGTTGACAGCCGCAGATAGGAAAAAGACATTCCTCCATCCAGACACAGAATCCTGGAGGCAGAGAGTGCAGAATGATCAGCCTCAGGTTTCCTTCTCCACCCGTTCTCGAAATCTTCCATTTCGAGTATTGCAACATTGATCTCAAAGTATCTAGGGAATGCTGTGCAACAGCCAAGAAGGTTTTGTGAAAATTTGGGGGGACAGAATGACACCACAACGAACATTGGGTACTGGATTAAGAGGGATTTTTCTTTAAATCAAAATAAGTTAACCTACACTAATGTCTTTCTAGAAATTTGGATCTCAACATTCATGAAAACATCACATTCCTCATTGAAAGTTATGCTTCAAGTGACTTTTTTTTAAGGAAACATTTATTTTTGAGAAAGAGAGAGAGAGAGAACAAGGTGGAGAGGGACAGAGAGGGAGGAGGCCAGAGGATCCGAAGCAGGCTCCGTGCTGACAGCACACAGCCCGATGTGGGGCTCAAACCCATGAACCATGAGACCGTGACCCGAGCGGAAGTCCGACGCTCAACCGACTAGCCAACCAGGCGCCCTTAAAGTGACGTGTTTAAGACCTCACCCTTACGTTCTGTCTGTTTAGTTTTGGTCTTAGCTGTTGACATCAGTGTCACCAGCCCCACTTGGGTGGACATCTCAACACGGCCTGAGTTGTATTTGGCTGGGATGATCCTTCTCATAGTTTGTAGTTCATTTCTGGCATTATAGTCACGGCGGACTCCTAGCTATTTGGTCGAACATTAACCTGGAAACTAGATCACATGGAGACGTATTAAAAATGAAACGAGGGAGAGACGCCTGGGTGGCTCGGTCGATTCAGCGTCCGACTCTTGATTTCAGCTCAGGCCGTGATCCCAGGGTTGTGGGATCGAGCCCTGTGTCCCACTCCACACCAAATGTGGAGGCTGCTTAAGATTCCCTCTGTCTCCCTCTGCCCCCTCCCCCACCGTATTCTTTCTCTTTCTCTAAAAAAAAAAAAGAGAGAGAGAAAAGAAAGAAAGAAAACTTTTTTGTAAGCTGACTCTTGTCATCCTGCCACCGCAGGCTGGCTCCGCTTTTCTCTGGGGGCCTCCTAGCCCTCGCTTCCCACTGAGCCAGCCTCACGGCCCATGACCACAGCCATGACCTCTTCACCATGACTTCGCTTCTCTTTTTTTACAGTGGCCTTGGGACACTTGGTGTTTCCGTTTTGTAATTTTTTTCTAATTAGAATTGGTCTGAACAGACTTCATAATCTTTGTCTCCTGCCCCTCTGTCTTCACCCCTTATCATCCCTTGACGTGTGCCATTCCCTCGGGTCAGAACCAACAACTGCCTCATGCTTTTGCTCCGGGAGGCCACCTGGGCTCTGTTCTCTCCACCTCTGCCCATTCTCATCAAGGTAACATCCAGTCATTTGTAGAGGTTCGGCCTATACTGTTCTTTCCCTGGGAAACCCGACCTAACAAGACTGTCTTTCCGAGTCCCCTGTGAATAGAGTGGTTGTGTTGACACCCGTGCTTGTTGTCTCGGTCGGACCGTACAGTCGTGGAGGGCGGGGGCCCCGCCGTGACGCCCCAGCGCCTCAAGCGGTGCCTGCTGCTTGCAGACTTCAATAAACTGGCCAACCTGGCTGATGAGGAATCCGGTGGCTGTGGAAGAGATGATCCCCGCGATGAGCCCAAAGCCCCTGGAGATTCCCATGAGGAAACTTGCGTACCTGCGGGGTGAACATTTCACAGATGGTTTCCTTTTTATTTTCTGTTGAATTTCATCTAGTTAATTAATGTATTTATTTTGGAAGGAGAGCCAGAGAGAGAGGAGGGGAGAAGGGCAGAGAGAGAGGGAGAATCCCAAGCAGGCTCCACACTGTCAGGGCAGAACCCGACACGGGGCTCGAACCCATGACCCTGGGATCATGACCTGAGCTGGGATCAAGAGTTGGACGCTCAGCCGACTGAGCCACTGGGGCGCCCCAACAGATGATTCTATATAGAAAGCTGTCTAAGGCTTTTCAGCAACTCAGCTTTAAGGCAGTTCGGTTATTACAGCAAAGTCATTTTGCTTAATGCTGTGTTTTGTTCACCTAGAGACATTCAGGGCAATGTCTGTTTGCCAACCCTGAAATCATCTCTCTGCCAGGTCAACAACCAGGGATGACCTCAGTCTCCCCGGAGACCAGGATTCACCCCGATCCACATCCCAAGGCTGCTCCGCATGGCAGGCAGTTCGTGCAGTGCCCAGGACAACAGACTCTGGACAAAATGCCTGAATCCAAATCCTGGCTCCACCTTTGTGTGACCCTAGGCATGTCACTTAACTTTCTTGTGCTTCGTCTTCTCCAGTTTAAAGTGAGGGCAGGTGCACCTGGGTGGCTCAGTCAGTTAAGCGTGTGACTCTTGATTTCAGCTCAGGTCATGATCTCATAGTTCACGAGTTCAAGCCCTGTGTCGGGCTCCGCGCTGACGGCACAGAGCCTGCTTGGGATTCTTTCTCTCCCTCTCTCTCTGCCCCTCCCGTGATCGTGCCCTTGGTCTCTCTCTCAAAATGACTAAATAAACTTAAAAAAAAAATCATGATTTAGACTGAGGACAACAATAGGGCCTACCCCATGCAGTTGTGAGATCAGATGTGTCGATGTATGTCTATCGAGTAGGGCTTGGCTCATGGCAACTGCATACAGTTGAGGGAGCTAATATTACCAACTCTGAAAGCTTTTCCAGAACACCTGTGTGTGGGCCCTTTCCCAGGGCACGCGGTTTAGTCTCGGGTGGGGAGGCTTGGGAAGCTTTTCATCTGAATGATTACTGGCCAAGATCGGCAACTGTTGCTCTAAAATGCCTTAGGTCGTGGCCACCTAGTGACATTTCCGGTTAGCTGTCATCATTTATCGTTCTGTCGTCTTGCGCGTGTCATAACGGGAAGGAGTTGCAAGAGGAGGACTGAGGCCTAGCACCTCTGGAAGACCGTGCACGAGGGGAACAAACAGGTGTAAGTTTCTACCTGGGGGCGACATCTAAGGTGTTGATGATGAACCCCGAGTCGCACAGATTGCTGGTCCCAGGAATGAGTATCAGCAAAATAATGGTTGTCACGTAACTGGAAGCCACGAAGGGCAGGGCCACGGCACACAGAGACGGAAGGAGGAGCCCTGGACAATGAAGTCGCAGCGTCAGGAACCCTCGCAGACCACTTGTGGGAAAAAGGATCAGTTAACCAAGCCCTTGCCCCGGTCCTTACCTAGGGATGAAAAGAGTTTTCGGACAGTGATTAGTCTGAGAAGATTCCGGGACAGAAGGAAGTCTGCCAGCTGGCCTCCTAGAATCGTGCAGCTTGAAGCAGCGATGAAGGGCAGGGATGACAGAACCCCGCTCTGAGGGAAGGAAACGTGCTCCGTGAGCGTGGACGTGCATAGGGCACCAGGGAGGTTCAGGCAGGCGGGCGCCGTGGGCCCACCCCACGGACGTTGGGGTCGTTTTCAGGGAATTAGTGTCCTTTTCCACAGGGGGAGAACGCTGTCTCAGGGAAGAGGGCCACTCACGCTGCATTACACTGGTGTCCGGAGAAAAGTAACATTAATCTCTAAGGGAAACGGAGGAATCAGCCCGTGTGGCCGTGTCGCACAGATCCGCTGGTCAGCGGTCGTGTAAACCAAGGCACGTCATCTTCCGTCTCCGTGTCCCCGTGTCCGTACAGTGGCAGTCATCACAATGCCTCTCTCAAGGTCATCGTGAAGGTTGTATGAGGGGTTACGTGCAAGGGCGGGACGCCGTGGGCAGCACAGAGCCGTGTCTCCTCATTGCCGTTACCATTTCCCCAGAAGGACCGGAAGTATACTCACATCTCTGATGTTAACGTGGAGCACGGAGCTGATGTAGGTCGGGAGGTATGTTATGATTATGGTGCACAACCAGAAATGGCTGAAAAACCCCGTGAAAATGGCCCAAAGCGGTAGGCATCTGGCCATAGCCTTTATGGGGACAGATCGTCTAGGAGAACTGGACTGAAAGGAAATATCTCGTCAACGTGGGGTTGGAACAGCCCCGAGGGGACCTCTCCTGTGAGCCCCACCACCGCCCTAGGTACCTCTGCACGGGCCACAGGTGGGAGGTGCGCCCTGTACCTGGTGAGCCAGTGAGGCCACGATGTGCTCCTTTTCCCGGACGCTTATGCATGGGTGATGCGTGGGGTCATCGTAAACCACTGTGAACCACAGGAGACAGCAGACGCAGCCAATGCTACCTGGGAAGCCGGGACCCAATTAATTTTCAGGTAGATTTGTATGCTGGGGGAAGGGGGTGTCCTCCGAAATGGCGCGCCTGTCCCTCAAAACACGCTGAGCGGGTCATGCTTATTCCACCAAAGGACCTAAACTTTCCTTATTTCAATTCTTCTAAAAAAAAAATTCTTCTAAAAAGAAAAAAAAGCTCTCCAGTCTCCACCTGTCAAACACAGAGCGCCACCTGTCAATGTCAGAGCCGTCTGGAGAGAACACGGGGGTGGCGGGGGGGGGGGGGATCGTACCGCTGCGCAGCTGGTTAATTACTCTTAGGGCCCCAGTAGTTATAGTGTTTCTTATGACACACATTATTGTCTTACTTTGGAAGATGTGAATAGTCAGGATTGAAGAAGACAGGAATCGTACATACATGAAACCACCTGCCAGAAAATCGGTGGGGCGAGGCCAAGTTTCTGGCATATTTGCAAAAGACGGTGTTATTTGTATTCAAACAATGCATCCGTTAGGGATTTCCGGAAGAAATATTCCTTGACGGTACGTGATTAACACGTGCGGACCGAAATGACCCGGGATTAGCATCATTAGTGAGGAAGCCTTGCAAGCCAGAACCGTCTTGGATGGCATCCTTTGGTCAGAACAAGAGAACAGGCCTGTGTCTCGTGGCTGAGATGGGTCATCGGAAGAAGATTCGATGTTAACAGTCTCTGGGGACTAATGTTCTTTAAATTCCCTCTAATGACGGGATCCGTCCATTCTTTTATTTATCGAGCAAGAAGCCAGGCGCTATGATAGTACCAAAGTGATAAAAAAAAAATTATAGAATAGATTCCTTGCCTCACAATTTCACAGTCTCGTGGGGAGGGAGGGGGGCAAATAGATGTGTGCCGGCATAGCCTAGAGAGGGAATGATCAGTGAGCACCACAGAGGGCAGGAAGACGGTATCTGACAGGATAAGGCTTGGAGGTCTCCCTGGGGGGGGTGCGAGTAAATCAAGCTTTGCAAGATCTGCCTGGCAGAGAATAGGTCAAAGCATCTTTGCAGCGATAGCAACTGTAATAAAATACGAAGACGCGTTTCAAGTGTGTGTCGCCAACTCTCGGTGACATTGACGTGCCAACCACGGGGCCACTAGAGCCGGCATTTCTGACGCGGTGGTGGAGAGTCTGCAGAAGACGCCAGGGCTGGGAGCGGAAGGCCGTGCTCCCCGTTCCTCAGAGGCCAGCCCCGCGCCGAGTGTCATCTCCTAGACTGGGGTGAGGGAGCCACCGGTCCTCAGCGGCCTTCGTCACCTTCTGTTCCACAAAGGGCCCGTTCTCTCTTGTGGGCACGGGGGACAGAGAACGTGGGCATCACGCTGAACGGCTGGGACACGGGGCGCTCGGGACAGAAGGGAAAGGGACTCACCAAAGACGTAGAAGATAAACGGCCAGCCCAAGGCCTGGGAGATTAGTCCCCCCACGCAGAGGATGATGAAGGACCCAAACGCTGCCCCTGAGGAGAAGAGGGAGAAGAAACACTTACGACAAGACTGAGCGTTCTCCCTGGACGTTGTCCCGGCAGCGAGGAGGCCGACTCAGAATCACTGCGTGAGGACGGCCTCTCTTCCCGCTCACGGGTCCCCCCCGGGACAGCCACGTGGAGTAATTGGGATGGACCAACAATACTGATGCGCCTCCTGACACTGCAGCGCGGCTCCCCGAACACCAGTGAGCGCCTCTGGCCCCCGTTAGGGCGCATGTCGTCGGCAGCGAAGTCCTGGAGTCCCGTCATCGGCTCGCGCGCAGCCGCTCTGGCCACCCGCCGGCGGTTCGCATGTGGACAATCCACGCGATCTCGCGCACGGGTTAATTCCCTCTTTGGTAACACGGGAGCTTACAACGTACTTAATGGTCAGACAGTTGTGAAGATTAGCCCAGAACAGCAAAGAGCTCAGAATCAGTTGGGCTCTTCAGACTCTCCTTCCCAGGCTGATGTCTGTCTCTCCTTACCGCTGTGAAATCTGCTCGACTTAATTCCCGCTTGTGTGTCTTTGCTGAAATGGTGTTTCAGCGCCATTAGGGAAGTATTATATAGATTCACTTGATGGTCTTACATTTATGCAGACCCAAGTTCCAAACGTTTTCCCACAATGCGTTTCTGACTACCCCAGCTCACAGCCGCTTCTAAACCCCAGTGGCTTTACAGCACCGAGGTAGCTCTCTCTTACAGAGGCTATGTAACCGTCTCACGTTGTTCAATCTCTTGGTGGCACTTTCTCCTGCCCGTCCCTCCCCCCCCCCCCCCCCCCCCCCCCGCCAGACATCCCAGGCAGAGAAGAAAAGACGCGTTTGGGTGAGGCCGATTCCAAAGCTCTAATGCACGTGTATATCCTTACCTGACCCCGCAATGCTGGTGAGTTTGCTTCGTTCGAGTGGGGGAGCCCACTTTGCCCAGATGGTGAACTGACCTGTCCAGGCCATGCCCTGAAATGAACATCATTAAGACCTTCGGTCTCAGTACAGTTCAGGTACCTGTGTCCCGCTCCGAACGCGAAAGTATCTGGATACCTGGGCCATGCCCTGGATCATCCGAATCACAATAACCAAAATCACTCCGAAGTCAGCAGCCAGCGGTGTAAAGAGGGTGAGGAGGGAGGAGATCAGCAAACCAGCACCAAGCATCTGTTTTGCTCCGAATATCCCTGCCAAATATCCACTTGGGATCAGAGTCACTACTATCCCATAGCTGATGGAGCTAAAGATGATGCCCTGAGTCTCTGGGCTCCATTCATATACAGAGGCCTGGGGGGCGGAAAAAAAGAAAATGCTTCGCTAAGAAGTTCTTTTACGAGAATCTACTTTATTTTTTTATTAAAAATTTTTTTTAATCTTCACTTATTTTTGAGAAAGAGACAGAGTGTGAGTGGGGAAGGGTCAGAGAGAGAAGGAGACACCGAATCCGAAGCAGGCTCCAGGCTCCGAGCTGTCAGCACAGAGCCCGCCGCGGGGCTTGAGCTCACGGACCGCGAGATCATGACCTGAGCTGAAGTCGGACGCTTAACCGACTGAGCCACCCAGGTGCCCTGCAAAAACCGACTTTAAAACCAGTGCTGCTTGGGTTGGTGGGATCCTGGTATAAAAATCTACTTATCTGTGTTTGTTACCTAGCAAATATTCCACCTCTTCCAAACGTGCAACCAATTATACCCCTAATTTGCTCCTTTCAGAGGAAGAGTAGAAACAAAGGAAATGAAGAAGGAAAGAGATAAAGAAATGATTACGTGGTAAGAAGAGGTGCATGAAAAACAGCCATTGAGAGAGATTTCACCTGAGAAAGAGATTCCTTTAACTTAGTGTGCTTCCGGGAAAAGTTCGGTGACATGTTGACTTCTATTTCAAAAATATTAGGCAAGCACAACTTCCCTGAATTCTCATCAAAATCTGTCCTTAAAATCAAGTTGAGGAATTATGGTCTGCCCTGGCAGAGATGACTTCCTGAAACACGCACTGCACGTTAATGAGATCACATTCTTCTTATGAGGTAAGCCAATAAATAATTTTTGGCAGCCTACTAGGCTTGTGGCATCATGCTATAAATTGAAGAGACAAAGAGAAATTTGAGAAGAGACAAAAACAACTTGCAAAGGTCCCAGGAAGGAAGCAATACTTGGACCACCCTTTGAAGGATGATTCTGATTTGCACAAAGAGAAATAGGAAAGTTCATTTTTGTTGAAGAGCGAAAGTAAACTTGTAGCATTTGGAGTGAAACCAAATGCTGAGAAACTAACCAGGACTCTGAGCTGCTCAGAACAAGGACCTTCCCTGGGCCACTGACAGCAGATCTGAGTGTGCTGAGAAGTGGGACCAGGTTTTTGGAGGAGCACGGCACGTCGAGAGAGAGGGAGAGAAAGAGTATGAGCAGGGGACAGGGACAGAAGGAGAGAGAGAACCTTAAGCAGACTTCACACCCGACGTGGGGCTCAATGCAGGGCTCAGTCTTACCACCATGAGATCATGGCCTGAGCAGAGATCAAAAGTCAGACATCTAACCAACTGAGCCACCCAGGCGCCCCGAAGCTGTCTTGTATTCTTGAGCACAAGAATGTGAATGTGTAGACTGGAGGCAGAGAGGTCATTATAAATAAGCTGGGTCCAAGGTAATACAATCATGAAATACAAAGGTGACATCAGAAATCTACAGTAAGGGGCGCCTGGGTGGCTCAGTCGGTTAAGCGTCTGACTTCGGCTCAGGTCGTGATCTCACAGTTCGTGGGTTCGAGCCCCACATCAGGCCCTGTGCTGTCAGCTGGAGTCTGGAGCCCGCTTTGGCTTCTGTGACTCCCTCTCTCTCTACCCCTCCCCTACTCGAACCCTGTCTCTCTCCCTCTCAAGAGTAAATAAACATTAAAAAAAACCAACCCTGCAGTAATTGATAGTTTAAAGGAAAAAATTTAACAATAGGGTATAATCCTGATTCTTCTACAATCCTGTGATAAACATTTTATTTAACTCATTGACGAAGAAGGAATTGGTAAGCTGTTACAGCTGGCCCAAAGAGAACTCAGAGACCCATAAGCAGGAAGTAATGCTGATGTACTTACCCCTGTGTTAAATTCCTTGATGGATGTGCTGGGGTTGCTGAGGGCATCTGCCAGAGGTCCTTCTGCGGAGGCGTTGGATAGACCATGCGGCTGAGAGCTGTTCACCATGGCAATGATCGCAATGCTCAGACTCACACGCTGGGTTATCATGGTGAAGTTTGAGAAGTGCATGATGAGAGCCAGTCCATAGCGTAACGAACAGAAACCTGGAGCTGGGAGACAATACGCAAGGACGCACTGAGCATCCTGACCGAGGCCACCGTCTTTCCGTTTCTCCCAAGACTACACCTGGAAAACAACAGGGCCCTCGCTCGGCCCCACTGCCTTCTCTCGCCAAAATAACCATGACTACAGTGCTCCTTGGCCATATTCTTAAATTGACTTCAAGACAATGAATCTGGGCTCTTACATTCAAGCAAAGCAAATATGACCTTTTTCCAGAGGTGTGGGAAGCAGATGGTAACTATAGGAAAGTCTAAGGGAGGGTGCTTATGTCATATTGTCCCCAGTAAAGTGAGTGGGGGAGGGGGGGAGATGGCGGCGGGGGGGGGGGGGGAGCAAACTGGTCCCCTAGCTGCAAGTCAGAGGTCCTGTCCATTTTGCATATTCATTTACCGTAAAGCTGGGAGCTTTATACTTACCACAGAGCTGCCTTTGAAAGAAGCTGATGGAACACCCAAGGATTCACTTTTAAATATCTGAGATAGTGTGTGTGGAAACAAGCACCCCCCCACCCCGACTCCTGAATGTGACGCTCACTTGGAAACACCTTTGTCATGTCACTAGACCCTGCCTCCACGTATGCCCAGCTTTCAAGAACTAACACAGCGGGGCTCCTGGGTGGCTCAGTCAGTTAAGTGCCCGAATTCAGCTCAGGTCACGATCTCATAGTTTGTGGGTTCGAGCCCCGTGTTGGGCTCTGTGCTGACAGCTCAGAACCTGGAGCCTGCTTCGGATTCTGTGCCTCCCTCTCTCTCTGCCCCTCCCCCACTCACACTCTGTCCCTCTCTCAAAAATAAATAAACATTTAAAAAAAAGAAAGAACTAAGGGCCACTTTTACTGAGTTTGGAGGTGATATGGGAACGGGCGAGTATTCAATATGTTACAAGAGCAACACATTCTTTAAAAGTCCCCACAAAACGCAACGAGGGACCAATGTTGCAAGGGTTCCCAAGCGAATGATGGATTCAATCTCTTCTGTAGATTTGGAGAAATGGAACTAAAGAGAACCAAAAAGAGGGCCTGTGAACAAACAGATAAAAATGTAAGAAATCATTTGTAATGGCCAAACAGCCTCAGTGATAGGACTGTTTGCCTGCGAAGGACTTCTTTCCATGCCCCTGGAGGATTCCAAAGCCGCTTGGCAATCACATCATGGCAGGAATTCATGCACAAGTTGTTTAAAATGACTTTTTCAAGACTTATTCCGTTCCTTACGTCCCAGGATCTGTTGGGCATTTGCCTTGATTTCTAAGAGGTAACTCAGTGGGGCTCCCTAAAAAAAAGCAACGGGTAACAGGACGAGGGGCCAGAGCTGGTCCAATGTTGTTCAGAGAGTCTTTATAATGGGTGACAAAAGAAAGAAAGAAAGAAAGAAAGAAAAAGAAACAAAGAAAGAAAGAAAAAGAAAGAAAGAAAGAAAGAAAGAAAGAGAAAGAAAGAGGGAAGGAAGGAAGGAAGGAGAAAGAAAGAAAGAAAGAAAGAAAGAAAGAAAGAAAGAAAGAAAGAAAGAAAGAAAGAAAGAAGGAAAAGAAAGGAAAAGAAAACAGGAAGAGAAAGAGAGGAAAAAGAGCCGTGGAGATAGGCTTCCAGCCTTCCAGCAAGTAGTCTTGATGGGGAGGATTTACCTTTCTTGGGCGAAGGCTTCTTGTCCATTTGGCTCCTCTGGAGGCAGTGGTAGGCTCTGTGGTGGACTTTCCCTCTGCCCCGAATCTCTTTCGCCACGACTGGTTTTGATCTACGGAGTGAACAACAATCCGAAACACGGCACACAGATAACTGTCTCATGTTAACGTGGTCCTCTCTCAGCACCAGGAAAAGTTTTGATCCAACATGGCTATACGATTGACATTTTGAGCATGCTTCTTGATTTTTACGCTAATGGAAAACTCAGTTTTTACAAGAAAATCCAGCTGTAAGCACCAGCTATGTGACTTAGAGCCTCGTCATTTAAATTCTCCAACCATTCATTCTTATAAGAGTAAGCCTCTTTCTGGAGTGTGCCACAAGAATTAAAAGAGAAAATTGTAAGCCACAGAGAACCAAAGGCAAGGCGTGTTGCGGCTTAAGGTGGGTCAGAAGACAGGAAAGTTAAATAAAGCTCGGGAGCTGGGGAGAAAGTTCCAGAATAGCCCTTTCTCTCCTTATGATCATGTTGCCATCCCTTCTGTACAACCAGAACGATGCTGTATTGTGGCTTCTCTGAATAGGAAGGGGGACATTGCATAACACTTAACGTGTATTACCTTTGAGGCTCTAAAATGTTTATTGTTGCCTTTGCTACACACAATTTGGACACTTTCTTGGGCTGAAAAGTTCTTCAAACCATGTGTAAAATCACACTGAGTGAGGCTTTCTACTACAATTCCAAATATATCCACAGTTATTTTGACAGGAAAAGAGAATTCATGATCCCCAAATTTGATACTCATATAGCAATCAAACTCTCTCGGTGGATACATACATTGATTTCCTTTAGGAACAATCCTCATCCTGAGATCGCTGTCAATATGGCAGCCATTCCTAAACTTTACAAATACTGGATCATGCTTATATTTCATCGCTCAAAACTTTGCATTCTTTCTGCACACAAATTGAACAAGACTTATCTGCACCGTCAGGGATGTTCATAACCTATGACTTTAGGATAGAGGCTCATAAAGAATGAGAAGATGAAGAATTTTGTCCCCCCATCATTCGCGCCCGTGTTGATAGCTGCACGTCCCCAGAAAGAGAGGCAGGTTCACATAAGCGCCAGCAGTGGCTAATTCTGGGTTATGGGACACGGTGGTCACATTATTTTAAAGGATTTTCCATATCTGCTAAGTGCTTTTGCTGTTTGTTTGTTTTGTTTTTTTACAACTTGTAGACACTTGTGTTATACCGAGAAGCCGCTAGTGTGAAAGATCGATGATTGGGCCTTCGGTAACACAGACAGGACAGTCTTCTGCTCGCCAAGTGTCTCCTGAATTCTAAGAATAAGATCTGCCCATCTAAGTTTTGAAATTTTCTTTTTTGTTTACCTGGACCTAGATGGATGCCCAGTTGCTAAACAAGAGAAGGTCAGCACCAGGAATCATATTGGCTTTCGTCCTGCCGTGGAGGGCTTACGAGCCTTGCAAACATCTGGCTGAGATCAGGAGCCCGGGTCAGTGCGTTTCACTCAGATCCTAGCTGAAGCAAAATGGAATGGACGCCTCGTTTACCCAGAGTTTGGACCACTTTCTGTCTGATTTCCCCTGTTATGTAAGATCCCAAGACTTGCCTGAAGGCAACTTTTTCACCGTACGTGCAACCAAGAGTCATCACACCCCAGCTACAGATTCCCCACCAACCGCTCTGATAAGTCCTGCAGGCCCCGAGCCCTAGAGCTGAAAGACGCTCTGAGATCTTCTGCCCGACCGTTCACCGAGCTCTTGAGAAAACTGCTGTGCGGGAAGTCCGAGAAGTGGACGCAGGCCAAGCAGGTCGAAGAGCCAGCACCGGGTCTCCTGACGCCCAGCCTGCTGCTGCCTCTGTCCGCTAGAGCCACTTCCCCTATATGCTCATATTTGAAGCACAGCCTAGAATGCAGTAGGGTAGGCTCTTTCGGGAGGGTTCCACAGGGGAAGGTACATGGCTTTACTTTTTTTAGTCATTTCTTCAAGAAGGACATTTGATGGTGAAAATCCTTTCCAGTCGAGCTTCGAATAGTTAAAAATAAAAACGACTGCCTTTTCTTGCTGTTTTTGTTAGCGCGATCCTGCCACAAACCTTCCTTTCCCTTGTATCTGTCGCCACCCCGCCTTAGCTTACCCGACTCAACAGGCTGTTTTGAATTTTGTCTCAATAGCTGACTTCAGTTGTGAACTTCCTGTGTCCTTTGCACGAGACAGAGAAATCGGGCAGACCTCCCAAACCACTGTAGCCTAGGGGCCCTCGGGACGTAGTAATGGAAACGATTTTCCTAAAGTAATCGCAGGAGCCCATGAAACGACAGGACCCGTGCCTTGTCACGACCGATAGGCGCTCGGAGACAGTGGTTTGAGTCTGGGTCCACTTGTAAGCATGGTTAAGGACCCTCCATTCCACAGTGACATGTCTAAAACCTCGTGAGTCAGAGAGTCAAAACTATAGATATAGGAAAATGGAAAAGAAATGAGACGAAAGTCTATCTTTTAAAAATAATTTCAGGGGCGCCTGGGTGGCGCAGTCGGTTGGGCGTCCGACTTCAGCCAGGTCACGATCTCGCGGTCCGGGAGTTCGAGCCCCACGTCGGGCTCTGGGCTGATGGCTCAGAGCCTGGAGCCTGTTTCTGATTCTGTGTCTCCCTCTCTCTCTGCCCCTCCCCCGTTCATGCTCTGTCTCTCTCTGTCCCAAAAATAAATAAACATTGAAAAAAAAAATTAAAAAAAAAAAAATAATTTCATGCGGGGCGCCTGGGTGGTTCAGTCGGTTAAGCGACCGACTTCAGCTCCGATCATGATCTCTCAGTCTGTGAGTTCGAGCCCCGCGTCGGGCTCTGTGCTGATGGCTGAGAGCCTGGAGCCTGCTTCCGATTCTATGTCTCTCCCTCTCTCTACCCCTCCCCTGCTCACGCTCTGTGTCTCTCTGTCTCTCAATAATAAACGTTAAAAATAATTTCATGATACAATATTGAGTTGTATTTGATATAAAATTAACAACGTAGACAATATGGTTTAGGCCTGAGCAAAAGAATCGTTTTTTCCTATTGGTCTCAGCCTGGAACTCACTGTTTCATTATAGTGGTCTTTCGATTGCTTAGATTTCCCCTAATTCCCAGCCTGTCTTGCATCATCTCTGTTAGTCCAATCCCCCAGTTTGCTCAGAGTAAATGTTACATGTGGCTGAAAGAGCATGAACCTGTGGTTCAAAGGGTATCCAGGGTCTGCGTTCTTCCCTGCCATTCACAAGCTGAGCTTTTTCATTTCAGCTTTTTCACAATTTCATACACTAGGGGAGCTTTAGTTGAATACGAAATAGAAACAATCAGGAAGTATGGGGATAACATTACTTCACAGGACTATTGTGAGTGGAAAAAAAGGTCTGAAGCTTGCCTTCTGATTGTAAAATGTACGTTGTAAACGGTTATTGACATTAACTACAGCAATAATAATAAACAGGCATCAGATTGGCACTCGGGACCTCTCAGGTGAATCAGTCCCGATTTATGCATTTCTGGAGAAGTGCTTCTGATTCATCATTAAACTGGTTTTAAACATTTCCTTTGGAAAGTGGGTTCTTCCAGGGCGCCTGGGTGGCACAGCCGGTTGAGCGTCCAACTCCTGTCTTTGGCTCAGGTCATGTTCCCAGGGTTGTGGGATTGAGTCCCGCGTCGGGCTCCCTGCTGAGCCTGAAGCCTGCTTGGGATTGATTCTCTCTCTCTCCCTGTGCCCCTCTCTCCTCCACTTGCTCTCTCTCTCTCTCTCTCTCTCAAATAAAGAAAACAAAACATTTAAGTGGGTTCTTCTACTAGAATCCACGAGATGGGAGAATAAGGGATGCATCTTGCTAGAACATCGGAGAACATCAGAGAACAAGAAGCAGTTTCTTCCATGTTAGTAAGACTGAGGCCCCTTTGTGTCACCTGCCCCTACCTTTCTGAAAAATCAGTAGGGCTGAAGTAAAACTGGTTATTCCAGGAGGTAATTTATGTCATGCGGTCAATTCACTTATGGATTTAATCGCGAAAAAAAAAAGAAAGAAAGAAAAAGAAAAAGAAAAACCATATCAAGCACCAAGAGTGGGTGATCCTAGAAAGCAGAGTAACGCCAAAATCAAGTGCAGTTGGGTCAGTGCCTTGGGGGACTCACAGCTCGGCTCGCCAGGAGATGTGCAGGATTCCCCTTGACCCTTTCCTCCAAGTGACAACCTCAGGCTTGCCTTCCAGGGCTTTGGACTAGGGACCTTCTCTGGCAGGTTGGGAGAAGGCACCTTCTTCAGTCTTCACCAAGAGCTTCCCATCGGAGCACCTGTGGGTGCTCATCATGGTCTCTCTCAGCATCTTCCCTGAGCTCTGAGGGGAAGGAGCCAAGTGAGCTCCACAAGCATGTACGTTCTCTTGCTTTTATCTTATTCACAACTTCCTATTCGCCTTTTTTTTTTGAGACATCATTTCAAATATACGTGGCAATCTGAAAAGACTCATCAGTCACAGTCCCCAAATCCAAGCCTTGTTAGTTCTGATCCAGCATTTTATCCCACAGTGAAACCCACCCAGCTCCTCAAGGTGCCACAGTTAATACAGAATCCCCAGAGAAGGGACCATTGTCCAGTGTCCATGGACATCGGTGGCCTCTCAAGCCGTGCTCTAGAGTATCGATTGAATCGATTGCACGTTTTAGAAAGTCTCTTCTTCATTTTGAAGCCAGAAACCGTTCCCAGACAGGAATCCTTAGGCTGCTTTCATGGTGTTCCTCTGACTTCCCCTCAAAGTGCTCCCTCCCTTTAATGGATATCTGATTGATTAGTAATTATCTTCAGACCCAAAAAGAATAAAAGCACTTACCTTTGCCATTAAACCAGTATTTTAAGCCCTAGACTACAAGGCTACTTGAAGAAGTTTCTGTCCCTTCCTCCCTTTCAAATAATTCCACAGAGTTTCACAAGAATAAATAATTAGCCACGTGGCAGTCAGACAGCATCAGGTTTGGCCCCACATTCTCAGAGCAGAGAGCCTGGGTTTGACTCTGCTGCTTAATTTTTAACTTCATTTTCAAGTCCCCACTGATAAAATGAGTGTCTCGAAAGGTGACATCATGTTTTTCTGCTCAGAACTGTGCATGCAACCAAAAAAAGTCAACAAGCATTTTTCCTGAAAGGAAGGGGCCATGGTGTGGAGGAAACAGCAAAGCTCTTAGGATCGGAGAAATGACGTCAACCCCACCTTCACTTCCTGGTGTTTTCTGTGGCCTTGGACAAGTGACCCGCCTTCTGTGAATTGGTTTCTACATCAGTAAAGCAAGGTTCTAATACTGAACTCGTGGGGGGATTGCACAAATTAAATGAAATATTTATGCTGACCAATAGTAGGTCCCCAATAAACGAGACGTTCCCAGGGGTTCTGGTAAGTCAGCTAGACTTTCCTTAAGCTTTTGGTGCCCACATGCTAATAAATGTGGACGTTGGCTACTCCGATAGCTACTCATGAAGCGACCCTGTGTTGGGGAACGTCATCAAAAACGTGTGACCACCAGCTGACCCATGAGCTAGACCTGGGCTCTCAGAGCCTCCTCGCCCTCTCCTCTGTCCTAGGAATGTGGGTCCCGCTTGTCCTTCCTGCTTCCAGAGCCTGCTCCAAGGACGTGGCCTTGAGATGGTGATGTGGTGTTGAGAACACCCAGTTGGGGCCTCGTTATAAACTTTGAAGATTTGGAGGTGGGTGCAGAGATCCATTCATTTCGCTGCCACCCACGACAAGTGTCGCATGCACATTTCCTTTGCTATTATTAAAACCCGTCACCTACCAACCTGGAGTGGCCTGCCTCTTTCTTCAGTCTCTCCCTGCCCTCTGAGTCCAGGAGCCAGTTTCCGATTACGCTCGGGATGTCCCCAAGAGCGGTGCAAACCAATACCCTGAACCCTTCCTTCCGGCTTCTTCTCTGAACCTTTTGTACTCCAGGCTCTGCTCGACTCCTGATTTCTTGGATTGTGTCTTGGTTGTGAGTCGTAGTTTTTGGTCTGTGGTTGCTACCGGATACTTCCAGTTTCACTCTTGGCCCTGATAAATGAAGTGAGGGCCCGCCCTCTCTCGCATCATTAGCTTCAAACTGCCGTGGTTGAGTTTCCTCTCAGGTCTGACTCCCCAGACTCCCCCAGAGAGCCAACTGGAGTCAGCCCCTTAGTTTAACTCCTTGGTTCCTTTGTATTGGTTCCCTGTTGCTGCTGTAACAAATTAACACAAACTTCGTGACTCCCAGTTCCGGAGGTCAAAAGTCTAAAATGGGTTACACTGGACCAAAAACCAAGGGGTCTCCCAGGGCACATTCTCCCTGGAGGCTTTAGGGGAGAATCCATTTCCTTACCTCTTCCAGCTTCTAGAAGTCACCAGCTTTCCTTGGCTCACAGCCCCTTCCTGCATCTTTAAAGGCAGCAGCAAAACATCTTTAGGTCTTTCTCTCGAAGCCTGACCCTCCTGCCTCCCTCTTTATAAGGACGATTGCAATCATATTGGACTCACTTGAAAACTCAGGACAGTGTTCCCACCTCAAAATCCTTAACTTAACCACGTATGTCATGTGCGCTTTGCCACGCGAAATCACATGTTGACAGGCTCCGGGGATTAGGATGTGAAAGTCTTTAAGTGGCATTATTCAGTCTGCTTTTAAGGCATGGAGGGGGAGCCAGGAGAATTGGGATAATAGTTCCTTTCTTCCTTTAATGAAAATCCTGGTTCTTGACATTGCAAAGTCATCAGGTACCTGATAAGCCAAAAAAATGGTTAAAAAGAAGAAAAATTAGGGCTTTTTTTTTTTTTGCTTAGTCTGCCCAGAAGAAGAAAAATTTCTTTTTTTTTTTAATGTTTATTTATTTTTGAGAGAGAGAGAAAGACAGCATGAGCGGGAAAGGGGCAGAGAGAGAGGGAGACACAGAATCCGAAGCAGGCTCCGGGCTCTGAGCTGTCAGCACAAAGCCCGACGCGGGGCTTGAACTCACGAACCGCGAGATCATGACCTGAGCCGAAGTCAGATGCTCAACCGACTGAGTCACCCAGGCGCCCCTAAGGTCTGATAATTTCTAATTTGCTCAAAGGCACAGCATGACTTAGCAGTAACCCTAGCAGAGGAAGTAGCCAAGAGCAGATTCCCCAAAATAGGAGTAAATATACTAAGGGAAAATGGCCCACAGTCCAATGCCACAAGTAAGGTTCAAACTGTATTCTTCAAACTGCATATTTTGTTTAAACAGTGTAATCCTATAGTGGAGTTTTGCAAACTCTCCGAAGGGATCCGTGTATTTTGAAAACTGCTGTATTCACAGCTCTTGGCATAGTCTTTGGCCTATAGTATGTGTTCATTAAACATTAATTTATTACATGGATGAATTCTTGAGTCATGCTCACCATCAGGAGTCAGGATTTCTGTATACTAATAGAGTATATTCTCTATAGTAATAGAGAAGAAAAGATCAGAGGCCCTTAGAAAGTTAGGTCTCTCTGGCCTGGTATTAACAGCTGTGTCCCTTCAGAGCAGTTTCATTCCACACTCTTTCTTTCTTTTTCTTTTTCTTTTTTTTCTTCTTGGGGAATTTATTCTGTTCCAGATGTGGTGCTTGCTTCTGAGAACACCAGTTTGTTTGAGACCTGACCCAGGACTGCACAGAGTTCAGAGTCCGCTGAGCGAGACGACTCCCAGACAGACAGCTGGGATGACAAGTCTTGAAAACAAATAATACACGCGTGCACGGGGACACCAGGAAGAGCAGATCAGGACCCCGCCTTACCTGCTTCCAGGAGGAGGCACGGCTGTAGTCAGTCTTCACAGGTGGTGTGGGTGAGTCAGTGACCAAGGGCAAGGACCTTCCAGAAAGAGCAAAGACACAGAGGCGCAGTGTGGACGATCGCAATTGTTCAACACCACCAGGGATTACGGTGCAAATCAGGAAGGGGATTTGGAAACTGGCCGCACACACGGGAAAGATTTTTTTCTGTTCGTCAGTTGCTTTCCCCGGTAGTAGGAATAACCAGCCAGGAATGGAGATAGAAAGTTTTTAAGGTTTTCTAGCCACAAAAACTGCAAAATTTTTAAGAATCACTCGAACGAGAAACGTGTGGCTCAAAGGAAGAAAACAATAACATTTTATCAAGGACATAAAACACAACCTGGCTAGGTAGGACTATGGACTACATTGTTGGGCGGGAGCACTTAATATCGTAAAAGTGTTGGTCCTCTCGGAATTCACAAACACATTCAGTGAAAAGGCAACTCAAAAAAAGAAAGCCAGAGGGGCAAACTGGAAATAACCTAAGAGTTCATCAATGGGAAACTGACCGAACAGATGGCAAGACATCTTTATATTTAAAAACTGAGCAACACTTTAAAAGAATGAGTGGTATCTGTACCCTTTGACTTGGACGCTTTTTATTTTTTTCTTTAATATTTATTAAAAAAATTTTTTTTTCAATGTTTATTTATTTTTGAGAGACAGAGAAACAGTGTGAGTAGGGAAGGGGCAGAGAGAGGGAGACACAGAATTCAAAGCAGGCTCCAGGCTCCGAGCTGTCAGCACAGAGCCCGATGTGAGGCTTGAACCCATGAACCATGAGATCATGACCTGGGCCGAAGTCGGACGCCCAACCGACTGAGCCACCCGGCACCCCTATATTTATTTATTTTTGAAGGAGAGAGAGAGAGAGAGAGACAAAATGCGAGCGGGAGAGGGGCAGAGAGAGAGGGAGACACAGAATCTGAAGCAGGCTCCAGGCTCCGAGCTGTCAGCACAGAGCCCAATGTGGGGCTCGACCCCACGAGCCATGAGATCATGACCTAAACCGAAGTCAGACACTTAACCGACTGAGCCACCCAGGAGCCCCTGACTTGGATGCTTTTTATAATGTTGTATAATTTAAGCGAGTAAAACAGATGCAGATTACATAGAAAGGGACCCCATATTTTTCTAAATATTTACCCAAGAAAACAGGATATCAATATACTTTGTATGAGAGTCTGTGAGTCAGACCTGGCTGTTAACTTTGGTTATCTGGTTTGGGTAACTAATGAGACGGTTAAAACAAAACAAACAAACACACAAACAAAAAACTATAAAACTAAACCAAAAGGTGACGACAGAAAATGAGCGTTTATAACCTATGCCTGTGGAATTATGCATGTGTGTACGTGTGTGAATACGCATAAGCATGTATTTGTCTATGTGTGTATACGCATGTCCAGACGTATATGTCTACATGTACAGGTATACACACACGTATATGTTGAGAGAGAGCTAGAGAGTCAGAAACAGCAAAATATCTAAGATAAGTGGCTCTGTGGGGAGAAATAAGTCTGACCTTCTCACTTAGGTTTTTGTTATATTGTTTAAAGTTTTGTACAAAGAGCATTTATTTATTCCGGAATCAGAAAAAGAAAAAGCCCATTTTGATTTTAGAGAAACCTGTAGCACCCAGATCACACACTCCACGTCAGGGACTGATAGGAAATTTGGGTCAGAAGTCAGCAAGACTGGGTCACAGCGGCCTTTATGTAACACTCAGGAGCATGAACTTCACCTTGCAGCCCCTGTGGGAGACAGCTAAGCACAGCAGTGTACTGAGGCCACAGGGAAAACACGGAACGTTTTTCTGAAGTGCCAGTTTTATGCAATACTTTGGGAAACATGTTTTTATTTGTTTTAAACAAATTGAGTCACTTGTAAAACTTGCGTGAATTCTGAAAGGAAAACTATGGACTTGGGGCACCTGGGTGGCTCAGTCGGTTCAGCGTCTGACTTCGGCTCCGGTCGTGATCTCTCTGTCTGTGGGTCCGAGCCCCGCATCGGGCTCTGGGCTGACAGCTCGGAGCCTGGAGCCTGCTTCAGATTCTGTGACTCCCTCCCTCTCTGCCCCTCCCCTGCTCATGCTCTGTCTCTCTCTTGCTCTCTCAAAAAGAAATGAATGTTAAAAAAAGAAAGAAAGAAAGGAAGGAAGAGAAAGAAAGAAAGAAAGAAAGAGAAAAAGAAAGAAAGAAAGAAAGAAAGAAAGAAAGAAAGAAAGAAAGAAAAGAAAGAAAGAAAAAGAAAGAAAAAAATATAGACTCGAAAAAAGAATTCCTCCAGGCTTTCTTGTGTTACACACCCAGATTCACTCTGTGGTTAGCTATCTTCTAGTGGAAAAAATTAAAAGTGGGAAGCAAAACGTGTTAAGCAAGTGTGGGGTGTGATCAGGTTTATACTTCTACGAGTTTAGCCTGGTGGTTATGCCTGATGGATGAGAGTGAGTACGTCCCTAACTGAAAAGTACTACTAGGTAAGAAGCTCAAGGTGGGAGTCACAGAATTAAACCGACTTCGCTTTCCAAGAGGGAGACAGAGGGTGGCAGAGAAGGGCTGAACCACAGGAGGAGCTTCCCGAATCATTCCACATGACTTCTCTAAGTGAACGTCCTAGAACTTGAAGTCTGGCTGCAGTGGGGCACCTGGGTGGCTCAGTCACTTGTGCATCTGACTCCGGCTCGGGTCATGATCTCGGGGTTCCTGAGTTGGAGCCCCACATCGGGCTCACTGCTGTCAGCGTAGAACCCGCTTCGGATCCTCTCTCCACCTCTCTCCCTGCCCCTCCCCGACTTGTGCTCTCCGTCAAAGATATATAAAACATTAAAAAAAAAAAAAATCTGGCTGCAAAATGACACTGCGGTCGAAAGAAGATAAATAGGCCTCCAGATCAAGGTCCCCAAGGATTCGAGCGGGCACTAGCATTCACCTCTCGTTCACAAAGAAGATTTCCCAAGGGGTTCTCCAAGTGAGTAAACACGGATTATCTCTATGAGGCCACTGGCCTTCGGACGGGGCCTTCAGCTTGGAGGTGTTGTGCGCCCTATGGAAAAGGCAACGATTGAGTTTATCTCCCGACCCCGCGGTGAAAAGGAGGCTGTGGACCTCTTGCTCACTCACCTTCTCCCTGGGCCTGCAGCATAATCACAGCCTTCAAGGCCTCAGGTCCTAAACGGCAAGAAGAGGCAAAGAGAGACCAAGCCTCGCGCACCAACAGCAGCTTTTGCTAGAATTTTAAGAGAAAGAGAGACCCTTAAAAGCTACCATGGAAAGCTCGCGTATTGTCTATGGAAGGAGCAACTTCTTATGCAAACAGCAGATAGGACAATGGAGAAACACAACAATAAAGTCGAATGCAGCAAAGGACTGGCATAAATCACTCTGTTTGTCCTGCTCCGACTCGCGGTGTACTTGTGATTTGAGAAACCAGTGTCCTTGATTCCAAAAACTTCTTGCCTAGTACCTTCAAACACTTCTGCTCTGATCAACCGACCTATTACGGGTATACAGAAACTCTCGTCTATCCTTGACCTTGAACTGCATTTTCCTATACTGTACACGTTCCTCTTCGTCTTTCTGGTCTGTTCTGCATTCTGAGCTAACTCCTCAAAATGTTCTTCCACTGCCCTAAGGCGGCACGTCCGAAATTTCACGGGCATATGCGTTACCTTGATGAGGAATTTGTGAAAACTGACGAAATGTTTGCAAGTGTCGAGTCTCTCAGTGGGTCTGGGGTGGGCCTGAGGTTTTGTATTTCTGTGAAGCTTCCAGAATGATGCTGATCCTGGTGCTGTCGGCCTGTTGCTCCTTTGTGTGGAGCTGCTCTTATGCGCTCTCCCACTAAATTTGCCTGTAAATCATTCCAGGGACAACAGGTAGTCTAGGATTTATTTCAGCAATAAGTCTTCTTCTTTCGAAGCCTGTATTTTTTCTAGTATTTCTCAAGTTTTGAAGCAGTGGATTTTTCTTATTCACTTTGACCTATTTGAGTTTCATAATTTCCTCGTGTTTTTAAGCAGAAGTTAATGTTGCATTTGTTTCGAGCATCCTAAACATAGTTATCTTCGTTTGGCTTTAAAATTATTTGCATCTAGGGGCGCCTGGGTGGCTCAGTCGGTTGAGCATCCGACTTTGGCTCACGATCTCACGGTCCGTGAGTTCAAGTCCTGTGTCGGGCTGTGTGCTGACAGCTCGGACCCTGGAGCCTGCTTCGGATTCTGTGTCTCCCTGTCTGTCTGCTTCTGTCCCACTCATGCTCTGTCTCTGTCTCTCAAAAAATGAATAAATGTTAAAAAAAATTTTAAATTATTTGCATCTAGAGGAATGCCACATGCCATTTGTTGAGTCTGATCACCGTCTTTTAGCTTTATGTAACTTCATCAATTTTGACATTTTGGTGTGCAAACCAAATTTCATTGTTTTCACTTGTCTGTCTCTGACTCTCTCTCCTCTTCCTTGTGTGTTTTCCTCAGGTCTTACCTTACACTCTCTGGGACTTTTTCTGTGTGGCCTTCACCTGCGTTTTAAGGGTCGCATTCTAGAACCATGCCACGTCTTACCCTAGCATCCCAGGCCTCCTGCCCTGTGATCGTATTCTGGCCATCGTAAATCTGGTCTCTGATCCTGTAGGCATCTTGGCTGACATACTAGCCATCAACCACAGCCTGTATTCGCCTGCCTACCTTCCAGGACTCCATCTTGCCGAGCCCCGGACGTATCAGGCCACAGCTCGGTCCACAGCCCGCTTCACACTGTGATAGACTCTGAGATGCCTCCGCGATCCCGGTCTCCTCGTGTCCACGTCTGTGCTCATGTCCTTAAGTACGGATGTGACCTGTGATTTGCTTCTAACCAGTGGAGTATGGCAAAGGTGATGGGATGTCACCTCACAATCGTATCGCAGTAAGCCTCTGTCTTATTAACAGGTTTGCATTCTCTGTCTCTCCCTCGCTGGCTCCGAGGAAGCACCGGCTGTGTGAGGGAAACCCCCATCTGGGAAGAAACTGCAGGCAGCCTCTGCCAGGGAATGTAAACTTTCCCTTCTGCAGCTGTAAGGAACTGGATTTTGCTAATAATCTGCGCTGGAAGTGGCTACTTCCCCTAGTCATGCTTTTGATGAGACCTCAGATTCGGTCGGCTTCTAGACTGCCGGCAGGTGAGACCCGGAAGCAGAGAACCCACCTAGGCCATGCCTCAGCTTCTGATTCACAGATGCCGGGTAAAAATAAATATGCTTTGCTTTAAGCCCATAGGGCAATTTTGAAAAGCGCTAACGTTTGGATCATCGGAGCCTCGGAAGTACAGGAGAAATAGCACGGAGCGGAAAACAAAATATTTGAACCAATATTGGCTGAAAACATCTCAAATACAGGAAAGGCATGAATGTACAGGTGCAAGGTCATCGGAAAACTCCCAACAGGATAAAACCGAAAAAAGAAATCCATGCCCAGACACAGGCTGGTCTGGAAGATCTCTTGCAGAAAGAGGAGAACAAAAATAAACAAGCAAGCAAAAGAAACAGATAAACAAGCCATCACAACACAATGCCATTGGGATAGAGAGAGGTGTAGACCAGACCAGGGGAGTGATAATGAGAGTTGATGTTTAGAGGAGTGTGTGTGAGAGACAGAGACAGAGACAGAGACAGAGACAGAGAGACAGAGCCCTAGCCCAGAAGGAAGAACCAAGCAGCCTGTCTCCTCCTTAGGATCCCTTCATCTTCTTGTAGCCTAGAAGGCACAGAGTCCCTACTGAGCCTGGCCTCTGGTGATGCGGGTCAAAGGTCAAGGGGACTTGTGGCTTTTAAAAACTTTTTATTTTGAAATAATTTCAAACTTAGAGAAAGATTGCAAGATAAATACAGAGAATCCTCCTATACCCTTTACCTAGATTCACCAATTATTAATATCAGGCCACATTTGCTTTGTCTCCATCCAATACATCTAGTTAGAGATCTGTGTCTCTCTCTCTATATATAATTGCATGGCGATGAGTTCTTAAAGGGTGCAGGCTAGGTGTTTTGTAGATGGGTTGAACTTTTAAACCTCACCGCCAAGTGCCCTTGGGGTCCAAAGATGTCTTGGCAACAGAGTTGAAAACAGGTGGAAGGTCATAGGAACCGGAGAAATGGATGAGCAAGCCAGGCGTATTCATTTTCCACCTTCCCCAGCACCTCGGCTCAGTGGTGGTTGTGAATTTTCCCCCCATGTAAACATCCCGTAAAGGAAAGATGCAGAGAGGGGAGGAAGGAGGTATGAGTTCTGCCAGATGTGCCCCACTCTGTCGGTCTCAGATTTATTTGAGGCCAGTCTTCCTCATGGACTCCATGCTCTTGGTCCTGGGACTTCACTGCATTCACATATTATGGAATATTTTTAATGACTCTTGACCTTTTCACATGCAGTGTTTCCGTAATTTCTGGCCCCCTTCTTCCCATGGTGAACTCTCACTTCTCCTTCAGACTGTGGCTCAGAGGTTATCAACTCTGCAGAAGGATCCAGATCCTGCCAAAACCTGCATGCCTCTCGCCGTTTCTTCTCTTGGCTTCAACGCTTTTTATTACCTTGTTATAGCGTGTTGGATATAATTTTTTTTTTTTTACATATTTTAGCTTTCTGGAAACTTTTATAGGAAATAAATGATCTCTAATATAAGTGCTATCTCCCCAGGGTCCAGGCTACTGTCTGCCACAGACAAGCTGTTCAATAAATGTTTATTGTGTGAAGAAATAAATGCACTAAAAGTGACTGGGTACAGTTATCATTGTTAGCCATTTAAAAATCATCCATAAGAACCAGATTAAATTTACAATTGGTTTTTAATATTGATCAAAGGACTAGTTCTGTTTTCTTAAAGGCAAAACCATATGGACCTAAGACACCAAAAACGCAAGACTGCCATCTACTGATCAACATGTAAGCAAAGACACACTGAGAGGCAGTGGAAAATACATGTTAGTTTCAATAATGGGCTTCTTACGTAGGTTACAGGAAATGGGAAGGAAAGATGGAAACAAAATTAAGAGATGTTGCTATGATATTTTCCTGGAACATATTTTCTCCTAATAATTCATGCAAAATATAATGATAATTTTATTTTTTTGTAATCATAATTTTATTTTTTTATGTTTATTCATTTTTGAAAGACAGAGACAGAGCACAAGCAGGGGTGGGATGGAGAGTGGCGGGGGAGGGGGACACAGAATCTGAAGCGGGCTCCAGGCTCTGAGCTGTCAGCACAGAGCCTGACTCAGGGCCCGAACTCACGAACCGTGAGATCATGACCTGAGCCGAAGTCGGATACTCAACCGACTGAGCCACCCAGGTGCCCTTCTGGCACCCATCTTTTTGTCCCATCTGTTTTTGTTCCCTTTCCTCATTTTTACTTTCTATTGGACAACTTGAATATTTTTTATGATTCTGTTTTGTTTCTTTTTGTGGCTTGTTAACCATAATTCTTTGTTTTGTTATTTTAGTGGTTGCTTTAGAGTGTAGAGTGTACATCATTAAATCACAGGTCGTCTTTTTAAAAAATATTTTTACTGTTTATTTATTTATTTTGAGAGAGAGAGGGAGAGAGAGAAAGAGAGAGAAAGAGTTCATGCGGGTAAGAGCAGGAGAGGGGCAGAGAGAGACAGAATCCCAAGCAGGCTCTGCACCATCAGCACAGTGCCCAACACGGGGCTTGAATTCATAAACTTCACGATCATGATCTGAGCTCAGATCAAGAGTTGGATGCTTAACCCACCGAGCCCCCCCCGGGGGGCCCCAATCACAGTTTATCTTATAGAATAAGAACGTTAAATAGTATATTTGCATTACCCTTGCCCTGTTAACCTGCCTTCCACATACACACACATGCACATATCGCACAGCACACACACACACACAATCACACTGACACACACCATGTATCACACACCATCGCATGCCCCATAACACGTGTCACACACGCACGCGTACCACACATACGCGCATAGAGACGTATGGCACACAAGACAGACTCTGTCAGCGCGTTGTTGCTTTGGCCTTGCTGTTATTTGTGTTAGCGGCAGTTTGTTTTCGTTTTGGCATCCTCTGAGAGGACCAGCTTGGGAAGAGCTCTGCCTGGGTCCACAGTCACGTCCACGGCGGTGAAAGTCATGGGGATCTGCGAGGACCCGCCATGGGGCCAGGGGTTCAGGACCTCAGCCCTCAGCCCCGTCCGTGTGCCGGTTACTTCGGGGGCAGATACGTCCCGCGCTGGGCGCGGGGCCCGCCACCACCAGACGCGCCACCGGGGCCCGAAGAGCCCCTGGGTGGCAAATGGGCGGGAGTGTCTGTGAAGGGCCCAGAGGACACAGAGAGACTCCCGTCCGGGAAGGGAAGAGAGGAGCCCGTTTCACGGTTTGGGACCCGCGGGGCCGCGGCTGGGCGAGCTCTGTGTCCCCGAGGGCGTCTCCTACTGCGGAGAAGGGGGGCATCGGAGTCCCGTCCAGGGGCGCGGAGGAGGAAAATGGGACACCGAGCGGACGGAGACGCAGGGGGCGTGCTTGACCGACGCTGTGACCCCGAGAGACGCCGCTGCAGTCGCCACCCCTCCCCGCCGCGCCCCTCGCCAGTTACAGAACCGTGCGCGGCCCCAAACCGGCACAAACGTCGGCCCCGAAGGCTGGTGAATCCTAAAGCCGGTGGTGGCAAACCGGTGGTGGACCGATCTGAGTCAGTCTGGGAACGGACGCTCCGCGGGCTTCCCGAGCTGAGATGCTCCGGTGCTAAGGTCACGAAATAGTTGACGGGGTTATTAATCTGCCCCGCCTTTTTATGCCTGTGACAGAGGTATTCTGTGCTAAGATCCGGGCGATACTCCCCTCCTCCCGGGACCCCCGTGGCCCTCCTCTTCCCCCTCTCGGGACCCCTGCGGTCCTTCTCCTCCTGCTTCCGGGACCCCGCGGACATCCTTCCCCTCCTCCTCTCCCGGGGACCCCGCGCGGCACTCCTCCTCCTTCCCCTCCTCCTGTCCCTCCTCCTAGTCCTCCTCCTCCTCCTCCCGGGACTCCGCGGCCCTCCTCCTCCTCCACTTCCTCCCGAGACCTCGCGGCTCTCCTCCTCCTCCTCCTCCTTCCCCTCCTCCTCCTCGCCTTCCTCCCAGGACCCCGCGGCCCTCCTCCTCCCCCCACCCTCCTCCTGGGACTCCGCCGCCCTCTTCCCCCTCTCCCTCCTCCTCCCGGGGCTCGGCGGCCCGCTTCCTCCCGGACCTCGGGGGCGCCGCCCCAGACCTCCTTCCGGGACCTCCGGGCCCGCCTCCCACAGCAGTTTCGTTTCAGAGCCCGCGGTCGGCGAAACCGGGCGTCGGGAGGCGGCGGCGGCGGCGGCGGCCCGGGCTGGGCGGGCGTGCGTGGCGGGGGAAGCAGGTGGGACAGGGCGTCGGCGCGGGGGCCGGGGATGCGCGCGCGCGTGTGAGTGTGAGCGAGCGTGCGAGTGAGCGGGGGGGGGGGGGGCGCGTGCTGCCGACGCATCGCGCGAACCCTGCACACGGTCGGCACCGCTTTCCGGCTCCCGCCGGTGGTCTCCCGGGTCGGCGGGCGGTGGCGTCGGGGGAGGGGTGGGGGCGGGGGGCGGGCCCGGGGAGGGGAGCGCCTTCCCCCGTGCGGGCGGGCCCCGCGTGTGCCGGCGGAGAGCACCCCATCCCCACCCCTGCCGGGGCGCCGAGGTCCCCAGAGGAATTCCTCGGTGACTACGAGAGACGGTCCC